>NW_008751727.1:997946-1030917 GCF_000715545.1 Opisthorchis viverrini
GGAAGACGGAAAACGTGAAAGTGTAAGAAGGGAGGCGTCAGCAGTAGCATGTTTTTGCTTACCCGCCCTGGTGTATGCAGCAAGTAAGGCGACCCGGCTGATGGCACCACGCGACGGCCGATGTGGCATGAGAATATTGTTAGTTGTGTAGGTCATGGTTGTACGAGGGCTGGGATACTGCCAGGGCGCCCACACCTAGACAGGAGGACGATTAGGGCCGTCAACCAAAGCCTTTGGCTCAAAAGCCTAACCGCAAGGCAACGGTGTTTGGCGGGGAAATGCAAACGCATTACCTTTTCTACGGAACAAGTCACCATACATGTTCCAACCCCCAACCTGGAGGACCAGGAGACTGTGTTCGTAAGACCTCTAACCACTGACCAACATGGTATGAGAGACTCTGTGAGTGTCGCGCGGATACCCCCCAGTATAGCTCAATGGGTCGCCGAGGTACACAAACCGCCACACCACGGTAAGGTCCAGTCTCTTCGTCACGGACATAGCCAAAACATTGTAGTCGATAGTCCTGGATGTTTTCCGCATTATTTCTCCGCAGAGGCCACGTCTCTCAGCCATACAACAACACAGCGCTTACTGTACCTGGTAAACGCAACCCTTAAGACCCAGCGGTATGCCTTTTTTATGCTAAGGTGGTAAAGATTCGCAAACTTATATCGGGCCTTTGAGACTCTTGCATTAACGTCATCAGACACATTTCCGTCAGAGCTAATGCCATTACCAAGTTATACAGAATTCTCCACAACTTCCATTGATTCTCCCTAAATTGTAAGTGGTATGTTCAGAGACTGTGCCTTCTGAAGCATGACTTTGCACTTTGAAAGTGCTAGGCGGTTGCCCAAAGATGATATGACGGTGGCCAGTCTATTTAACAGCGATTGTGCTTCCCCTTGGTCTTCAAAGATGACGACAATTTCGTCTGCAAAATCCAGATCGATAAGGTTATCACCAGCATCGTTTTCTGAATCCTTTTCAGCCTTTTCAGTCATTATTCCATCACTCGTGAAGTTGAACAAGAATGGAAATTGTGGCTAACCTTGTCGGACACCACTTTTTGTAGGAGAGCTTTTGTAGAGCCCGCCTTACACTCTCACACCCAGGTGCATGATAATATAGCGATCGAATTATGTCCACAGGCTCCTGGGGCATGCTCTGTTGAGCAATTGCGTTTAAAAGCACTGACAATCGACGGTCTCTTTCTTCCAGATAGACCCAAATAGGCTAGACAGGCAGTGACTGAGAAACCGCTACCCTGGAACAGAGCAGATGGAAATTCATCAGCAGAACGATGACGCTTCATCACCATTATCATCATCAAAGACAGCGTCATCAGTGCTAACACTGATGCTTACTCCCGTACAACCATAATGTTCGTTCAGTTATATTTAAAGCCCTAGAGTGAAAAGAGAAGGAGTGGGTGAGGGAGGGGATCTAGTGCTAACCTACATCTAGCATTCTGAGGTGCCTACATCTCCAAGCACTCAGTCAGACAATCTGGAAAGAAAATGACAGCGTGAACACCACTGGCACCGATTGACCGCCATTCCGTGCAATGTCTCCAGCCAAGCGGAGGCGGGGTCACGGGGATCCCATCATGGAAGGCATACAGCACCAAATACACCCAAACTCTTCATGATCTCTTTCACGCCCTTCTGGCGCCATTCTGAAGGAGGCCCGGAGAACAACAGCCGTATTGGCAAACAGTGTTTCGGCATGCGTAGCACATGGCTGAGCACGATGATACTTGACTATAAACATACACGCGGACAATACTGAGGTTGAATGCGACTCCATATTCACAGTCCGCCTTTCTGTTGAATGCCAGGAATCCCGGATTGGAGGTTCAGTTCATCTCATTTTATCAGCCATTAACCGTGTGCTATAGACACAATGGTTCCAGCTGCCACAGCTTCAAGTGGGACATTCCTACCAGTGTCATTAGTCAGTAGTTAGTTGAATCCCGGGGTCCCCATTCAGGGGTGGCAGTTGTCGACCCGACTAAGTTTACTGGTTAGTGTTTTCGTACTTCGTTACCAGGTCATGCACTGTCCACCTCTCGGTCGCTTTCAGTGAGCCCAGAGTTGAACAAAAGGAGCTCCCCTGGCATGTGGAGCAGATGTTCTGATCAGCGTAACCCACGCATCTTGAGTAATTCGTCTATCGCAAAAGGGTTCTATCTTTCTAGGACCATCTGGCGTACCTCAGCATTACAAGGCCGATTTTCCTACCGGATCCGACCAATGCTTCGGATACATCGATGGTCAAATACTGACAGCTCTCACATGTCCTCTGCACGTAGAGATCACATTTCTGATTCATAAAGCAGTGCGGATCGCACTTCCGCAGTGTAGACTCTGCCCTTGACAGACAAACTGACGTAACATGGGCGCCATAGATGTCGGAGGTTGGCAAAACTTTCCTAGTCTTCCCGATTCTTGAAGTATTGTTACTTGCAGCAATTCCATCGGAACTTACCAGGTCGATTTGCTCGCATGCAAGTATGAGGTTTAGGGTTGATCCCACCCAGCATTATAGTGGCACTTTACACTTTTCAGGTGCGGCAAAGTAGTTTAGGTCATTAAAATGGTTTACATTTTTGATGGATCTGAACCAACGATGGAATTGTCGTTCGCATACTCAATGTCTGTAAGCGAACGTCCCTGGAGCATTTGAACCCCTGAGGTTTCAGAAACAGGCAGTGGAATTTCAAGCAGCACATCAGTAGTAAAGTCGAACAGGACGTGGTAAACCCAGCTGAATGCTTGCCGTATACTTGTGCGCGCCCACAGAGATTCGCATACAGCGCCCTCACAAGGAATATAAATGTGGAAGAGATTCCTTCAATCGCGAAACACCGCCAAAGTTTCTCACCATCAACACAGACAAAAGCAGCTTTCAGATCAAGAAAAAAGGACCAACGCGAGATGTTTGACAGAGTGGCGCTGCTCAAGAATTTGTCCCAAACAATGGTCGACCAGGGTGAAACCCAGCTTGATTCTCACGAATCTGTCTCTCCCGATAATCGATCAACCTGCTCAAAATAATGCCAGATGGGACTTTAGATGCGACGAATACTGGGCATATACCGCGTTGATATGACGTTCTTGCGCCGTTTTTGAAAACTAGGATGTCTGTGGTTCCATTCGGCTGGTATTCTGTTTTCGTTCTACATCTTCTGCAATATGGTTATCAGATTGTCCACCAGGACCTCGCCATCTTTGAAGAGTGCGGGGTGTAGACCATACACACTAGGTGCCTTGTCGCGCCTGGAGATTGATATCTCAACCTGGATTTCGGTTTTGATGGTGGATTGGTGTGGATGTTCTATTCGGGTCCGTTGGGTTCTTTCAGCGGTTGTGTTGAAGGAGATTAGTTGAGGTGTTTTTTGAAGTTATCAGTTCATCGCTTCAGACGGTGAATCGTCTCACAGACACCTGCTTTCTTTTGATGGGTTGATCGAATCAGCTCAGAGAGCCCAGCTATTGCCTGCAGTGTTAGTCTTTTCCGTTTCCTGAGCCACCGAATTTCACTAGCCTTCTTTGTCATTCTTAAAGTTCCTGATCATCCGGCGTTTGAATGATCTGCGTGCGCCATCACAGTGGCTAGTTGCTGTTATGGCCTTTCTGGCGGCAATAATGTCTGCTGATCTCGACGATATCCAGCGTTCATTGAGTCGGGTAAGATGGATTGGACAAACAGTTCCGAAAGCGGATAGCACAGCTTCTTTAAACCGCTTCCATTCAACCTCCAAGCAATATTCGTCATCCGCTCGACTCCGTTTCCAGTAGCTTTCTAACGAGGTCGGCTCGATATTGTTGAGCTACTGAGACTTGTCAAGGTTGATTAATGAAACTGCTCTGTTTTGGGATGCGAAGTGCCGACGGAAACTAAAGCACCAACCGGGCTAGCATGATGGCATGATCATAGTCAAGTTGCGTTCCCCAACCTGAAGGATACTCCTTAACTGAGGTTCTCCATCCGCACCTGATAACCACGTCGTCCTAACGAGTTCACGACTATCTTGTGGTGGGTGACCCAAAGGTAGTTTGATGTGAGCGTTTGTGTTGGAAGTGCGTACGTGCTAGGAACAGACGCTGATCTGCACGAATCTGAAGCAGTCTCTCCCTGTTATCTGTACGATGTGCATCCCATCCTTTGGTAAACACTTCGAACCCACAAAGTGCAAGGTCATGTTCGTTCACATGCAGTCACTGAACACGCCTCTTACAATCTATAGGGAGACACTTGAAGTTGTGGTGCGTTTTACGTACCTTGGGAGTTTTATTAGTTCCGACTGCACTATGATAGATGTCAATGCACGAATCTTCAAGGCTTGGATCGCGTATGCTAATTTAAGACACCTGTGGTGTCAAAGCGGCATATCCCTGAATCTCAATGGACGCGTGCATCAGACTACAGTGCGGGCTGTTTTGTTGTATGGTTGAGACTTGGCCTGTTTTAGCGGCGGAGCTGAGACGACTTCAGGTATTCGACAATTGCTGTCTCAGGACGATAGGTCGTATAAGTTGGTGTCGGAGAATCCGTAACGAGGCAGTTAGAAAGCGGTTTTTCGGTTGCGCAACGGGGATTTCCGTTGAAGAATGTGTCTAGCACCAGAAACCTCGTTGGTCGGGACATGTGTGGCTTGTGCTGAACCATCGTTTGCCAAAGGGGGTGCCGTTTTTCGTGCCCAAATCAGAGTGCCGGAATCAGAGATGTGGCCAGCTCTTGACCTGGCAGAGGGGCATTAAAGAGATTACGAAACGTCTGGATGTTGTCGGTGCTAGTCGACTTGCAGAGTTGGACCGCGTGACCCCCACTGCGCGGGGTTGGAGACGCTGCAAGATATGGCTGCCAACCCTTGTCAGTGGCGTCCTTGTTGTCAGTTTCTATCCATATTGCGTGAATTAGTGTCTGGAGGTTTGAGCATCTCGGAATGATTGTAGTATGCTAGCACTAAGTTCCTTCCGTGTCCACGTTTATTCTTTTGTTCACCATAAGCCCTTCAAATGAATCATGGCAGCGCGATAGCGAAGCATCATCGTTGAACACTGCTGTCCATGATGATGACGTTGTGCATCGGCTCCAAAGCTACCACCTGATTGTGCTTCTTACGAACTTATTCGTCCAGTTTGGGCGTTCGTACCACTCGCCAGGATTACTATATCCGTCCCTTTTGCCGACGGAAGCGGTCGGGGGTAGGGGGCAAGATGGTTCAGTGGTTAGAGCGCGAATCTACTGACCGGAAGGTCCGTGGTTCGAACCCGATCTCTGCCTCTCGACTTCCTCTGTCTAGGCTTGGGCAACCTGCCAGTATCCCAGCCCTCGTGCTTCCTTCTGGTGACATGGCAGCTCGGCACCGAAAAGGTGTTACAGATGAAGGATTGTTATTTATTATTGGATAGGACCTGTCCTTCTCAGTCCCAGAACTCCAGTCTGTCGATACGTACGCCGAAATGACGAACAGTGTTTACCGTATCCACCTACATTGATGGTAATTGAGCCAGACAACCGCACAGCGTAAATATTTCTGTTTACTGGGATCCAGTCCAGTAAGGTGCTTTCGAACTTGGGGCTAAGTGCGACTCCCAGAGCGTAGATACCACGAGCCATTGCGTCAGGATCACCGTATACCCGAAGAGTGAAATGTGGAATATCTGAAATCGTCGTCAGTGGCAGGAGATGCGCGACGGTAGTGAGAGTCCTGTATGCGTGTTTCGGTGACACAACGTACATCAACAGAGAGAAGGGGAAGGTTTCAGCGAGGTTTGTTACCCAATTTGACGTGAACTACGGACATTGAAAACTGCAATGTGGATCAGGTCTTTTGAAGTTAGTGAGCTATTGTTTTGGTTTACTCACCTGGGCGAATGTTTAGACACAGAATAATGGCTTGGTGAACAGCACATAGGTTGATCGCATTGCATCGTCCCTTGGGGGGGAGTGGGAGTGAGGGTGAGAGAAGGCCAGTGAGTCAAGAGTTGCAAGGGCGTTTGATTCTTCCCAATTGCCCAAGTCGACGAAGGCGGTTTAGTTGAGTTGCCCCACCTTAGGCCCTTGACACAAAAGTCTAACCCACAAGGCAGTGGGACTTTGTAGGGTTTTGTTCAGGGACCCTGCCCGTAGCCTGTGACTCATAAGTCTGGACATTGAGGCAACGGTTGTTGGGGTCTCTTTCGGGATTCTACTCGGAGGCAATATCTCAATAGTCTGACCTACGTGGCTAAAGGGGAACAGCCTGGCCGGATAATTCAGGGAGGGACGCAGGCGTTACTGTTTCACTCTTAATGCACCGGTGGTCACGATTGTCGATTGGGCGGTCAGAGTGTGTGTTATTTAGTGCCGACCTTTTCATCCTTCTGAGGAAAGCAGCATCACTGCTCCCATAAACATGGACAAGCAGGTCGTCTGGGGGAAACGCTTTACTGCTTTCACACTCCTACAGAACAGGACAGTAAGACTTTACCTCCAGGCCGTCTCATAATACGACTACTCGCAATACGGGGACTCGCTGTCGGACTGCCCCTCGTTAGTACTCCTGGCATGGTTGCATCATCATCATAGACAGCACGACATCAGTGTGCAGCACATGCTTCGCTGCCGAATATTTGTATATGTGCCATTCATGGTTATACGTGACTGGGGAAACTGTCAGACCTACACAGAACGATAATTAGGGTCGTCAACAAAGCCTTTGGCTCAAAAGCCAAGTCCGTTACCATTTTTTAGAACAAATCGCCACGCATGTTCTAGCCCCCAACCTGGAGGGCCAGGAGACTGTTTTGGTTAGACCTTTAACCATAGACCAACCTGGTATGAGAGACTAATTGTCGCATGGATACCTCCCAGTGTAGCTCAGTGGGTCATGTAAGCACACAAACTGTAACACCACGATAGGGTCCTGTCTCTTCACGACAGACTTTCTAACTATCCAACTCGAACGCCTTACTTTCATTTTTCGGTTACCGCATTTTCGTCGAACGGTCGTATCACGTTTCGCTATGAAGTTACTTATTTTTCAATGTGTTTCACTGCAGCACCGGATTTATACTACTCATCGATATAACTGTGAACATTTTCACCTAACCTGCAGAAAATGGTGTTCAATCGAGTGCATCAGTTCTAGCCAAAGGGTTGCTCTTTGAAACATCCGAATCACAACCATTGCGGTGTTGGTTCACGTAGCTTGTCTGGTGGCTTCTTCGGGGGCCATCGAACATTTGGTGTGGGGAAGCGGGCCACGCGTAATAAAATTCAAGAGATCCGGAAGCTAACCACCTTTCAGAACAAAGTTGAACGCATTTTTATGACCTCGATTGAGCTGTAGCTTGTTACTGTGGGATTTCGGTGGGTAGTATCCTTTGTGGTAGTGGGGTCGATCCCTCTATACTGACGTTTCAACTCGTTTATTATACCTGTTCATTATTGTGCATCCATTACCCCTCTCCCGTTTCAGCCACACCCCTGGCTATTTCACCTCCGTTACACTTAAGAACTCAGACGACTATGGAGGCACTTTTTCAGAAACTGGAGAATTACATGAAAAGTGGGAGCCGACATTTGCAATATCCTTGGACGATTTCATCCAAGATTCGCCAATTTCCCTATGTCCATTACTACAAGAACAACATTTTAGTCAAAAACTACTTCTACTCAATCCTACTGACGACTCCGATTACTCTGTATCTCTACTTGAAGCTTCGCAAGGCGAAGAAGGCGTCACAGCACCGCATCGACTACTTCGACCCCAATCAGATTCCTGCTAAAAAGCTTCTGTCTCACCACCACTGATCGGTGTCTTTGGTACCGGGGACACTTTAGAACAACCAGCGGTCGTTTGGTATGTTAGCTGAATTAGTGTTTAATTGAGGCAATAAACGATTTCACACCCGTCTTTTTGTTTTGCCTGTCCGTTTCACCTATCCCTCTACTGTACTCTCCATCTGTACTGATGCCACACTCGATAAGCGTAGTTCTAAATTGCGCTCTCGGGAAGAATTACTAAATTAGTTGTTTGAAGAAAAGAAATATTGAAACTCATTTCAATGGGTTACATTTTACCTCCGAGTGCAACAGGCTTCTACGCTTGTGATGTACTGCAAGGGTTTTAGGTGAAAGAAGAGAACAACCTTCCTTATGGTTACTTCTAACTAGCCGTACAAGACGAAACCGATTTGTTTAACGTGACAACTAAAAATGGGAAGGTGTGTTAGCAACTCCAAAACAAGCTTCAAACATTTGTAAGAGGATGGCGAACGCTCCAAATAATTTAACTCTACAGTATCGGTACGGACAACTATGGTGGCCATAAAAAATTGCCACTGAATTAGGTGAGTGAAAAGGTTGGGAAACCCGTAGTCCCTCCGTCATCTCTGTTTATACGCCTCATCGGACTGCTGTAGTGACCAGTTCATCGCATTTCTCACAGAGGAAGGTAAGCTGTACATCTTCGATGCTAGAATAACTGTGGCGTTCTTGCATTTTTACGAACTCCAATGCTGCAGCTATAGATGTTATCACTTAACCGTTAATAACTGTGGTAGCGATTAGCTGGAATCGGAAGATTTAACGGTGTACCGTCGAGGAAATAAGCTAGGCGTCCGCAGCAGTCTGTCCGCCCTGTTATGTCCGAGGAAAAATGTTTCCAAGCTGACGTCGTGCAACGCGGCATTCTTGTTGTCTCTTTTGCCTAACTTGATAACTCTCAGGGCACCCAAGCGTTGATAGAGGTACGTTCAGTGCAGTCGACAAACTCGTTCAATCCTGACGGTAAGTCACAGTATAGCAGTGGTTGGCGTAAAATTACTATGGAGCAAGCACCCACCGGTGTAGCTGAATATTCTATCATCGCACTACGAGAAGATACAATCCTTTCGCGACGGATGCGCTCGATTCTAGAATTTACCGCATTACCAAAGGGAGTCGATCCGATCAATTCGTCAAACCTGTTGCCCACTGGCATACAACTTTTTCCGGACCGTGTGGGTCATATTCGCATCTGGTTCACATTTGGGAAAATACTACCTCATCTGTTTTCAATTCAGATATTGTTCACTTGAACCAGTGTGGTTCTGGTAAACATAATTTCAGTACAGAAATTGAAGGGATCTTTCCCAGATAAGCCCCGCTAAAAAATTAACCACCGCCACCCAAAAAAGATTAGAAAAAAAAGGATACGAAATTTGTACCTTTAGTTTTTATTGGAGAGGGTGAAGTTGGGACATGTCATTAATAATTTGCATGAAAAGGTTCGTTTTTCGGTACCTTCGCCTTCAAACGAACTCACACAAGTAGCTGTCCACTAAAAGTAGGTGAGTGCCGCATTGACGTTTATTCTGCATCTTGTAGACGTGCCAAAGAGATTCGATGGTTTGTGTGTGAGTTCCAGTCGTTGGATTCACACAGTTTTCGGTATGATTAACCGTTTCATGAGTATGATTCATGTCAATCATCGTTTCAATTCCTTGGTACGATGCCCACATATCGAAGATGATAATTCAGCCGGGAGCGATGCAGGCCTGGATTGTGTCCATCAAGGTGGCCGCAGTTCGATCCGGCACGGCATACATGAACACCCCTTTAGTTTCCCGGCAGATCCTTCCGAAAATCCACTGCTGGGGTAGGACTCGCCCTCTGTGGCTTTGCAAAAACCGTATTGCCGTCTCCTTGTTATGAGCGAGAGTTGAAAGCGTCAGAAAGTCCACTTAAAGTTTTACGTCCGAACGTTGAAAATTTTTGCACAAACTGAGCCTAGATGCGGATAAGGAATTGTTTTTATCAAAAAGGTCAAGGTTATGTGTGTACATTAAATTGGAGCTGGCAAAAGGTGGCAGCGCTCAACTTTTCGCACATTCACCTTTTGTATTAGTGGCGTAGCTTATCTGAAAAAGTTCTGAATGAAGTAGGGGATCAACAAGTCTGAAAATGAAGACGGCGAAATAATGTCTTCACAGGAACAGTGCGGTGGAGCCTAGGGGGATGAGTACGACCGTGACATTTAGTGGGCGATTTAGTCGTATCGAATATTTATCTTTATTATGTCTAATCTGGTCAACTTTCATCTCTCCAGCAGTGTATAAAATTTGCATGTTGCGTCTACGGTCTCGGTAACTAAACTCTGCCTCTGCACATTCAGACATAACGGCCACCTTGACGTGGAGGTCGGGCTTGAATACTGCAATGATCCCATGGGCGCACTGGCTGGCATTTCGTTCCACTAAGTGCAACAATGCCAGGAGGGCCAAAGGGAAGCAGTTAGACCAAGAACAGCGAGACCCCGTACTGCAAATAAGCATGCTACTAGGCGGTCCGAAGGGGTAAAGTCGTACTGCCTTCTACGATAGGTGTGTAAAGGTAGTAAGGTGTTTCCCCCAGACGATCAGCATGTCCATATTCATGGAAATAGCCATAGTGCCCGAGGTAGAACGGGTTGGAAAAGGTCTGCCCACACACCGACCGCCCGACCATTAACTGTGACCGCCGGCGCATTATTTAATATTGTCGAAATAAAACCAAGGAACCTGGTGCTGCCCAAAAGTCATCTACTGTACAGCCGCATTATGAGTCATATATTAAAACCTTACTACCTGAACCTCCAGGTTAGACCAGCTTTTTGCGTCCAGGTGGTTCAGATTATTGATTCATGGGCTCCAGGTGGGGGGGAGGCTCAAGAAAACCTCAACAGTCCCTGTTATGAGATTCAGATGTTTGAGTCAGAGGCTAAAAGAAGGTTCCCCGGATAACCTCCACTTCCTTGTGAGTCAGACTTTTGGGTCAAAGGATCTCGTCGTGGTACATCTACCAAATCCCCTTCCCCAGCCTACGCAACTGGGAATTATAATTTGTCCGCACAGTTCTTTGTCCACCGATGCCCTTCCCAACATCTTCCCACCTGTCAGGGCGCGCCCAGACAGAAGAAAAAGTATGTATGCAGGGAGTGACGCATCCCCAAGGTCACCATCGGTTCGACACGTCCGGAAAGTAGGTGAATTGGCGGCACCCACGAAACACGGCTCTCACCAAACGGCTTAGCAACACACGACCAGCGTAATGGGCCTGAGAATGTTCACGACCGGAACACCACCATTGGCTGTACGGAGCGAACAAGTGAACGAGCATATTTGGCCATCCTAGTCATCCTATAGTCATCCCATATATATTTACGCAGACGCTCTGTATGTTTGTCCTGGCAATACAGCCGTTTCCCCAGTTCTCTGTCTTCTCCCTATCGCGTAGTCTGGCAGGCTCAGTGCAGGCGTAAGCCATAGCTCGGCCACCGCACAATACAACACCACCACACAGGTGAACCTTGCTGGGTCATTTGTTTTCAGTTATCTGACCGATGTACCTTATGCACCCCGCCGCCTGTTAACAATAAACAAAATAACACCTTTCTCAATCCACATGATCCTTTCGGCATAAGAGCCTTAGCGTTCGTCCTCTGTCGAATTAGTAAACAGCCAATGCTCACAGAGAACCCATACTTCTACAAAGCTGATGTATGCTGTGTTTCTGAAACACGAACACAAGACCCAAGCTTGGTCCTGCATCTCAAAGCGCCAAGGATAAACTCAGCTCTTTCACCTATCGCCTTCCGTAAGTCCGGCGATTTAGGGGTGATTATTCGTGGAATATATGGCGTGGGAGTTGCATTTAACCCCAGAGCTGAACACGCTTTTCTACGCACCGTTCGGAAATCATGCCCAATGCCTCAGCATAAAATTGGTGCCTGTTTGTAGTCTTCACATATGCCCCAACGGACTGCAGAAAAGGATACTTTCTATCGAGAGCTGTCCGGGTTCATTCGTTAAGCAAAAGCCATCGAAAATGTTATCCTTGTGGGCGATATGAATGTCCAATTTGGTCGTCTGAGCTTCTTAGACTCACATCTGGGCGCTTGCTTCGGAGTCACTGCTCGTCGACTCCTCCAGTTATGTGCTGATCATCAACCGTCTCTGGTCAGTACGAATTTTCAGCATAAACATTCACATCGCGTAACCTGGCAGCCACCAACTGCAAATCAGCCGTGAACCCATATGGCTCACGTTGCCATCAGCCACCGACGGAGAGCCACAATTCAAGACTGCCGTTCATTCTGGGGCACACAACTTGAGATGGCTCAAGTGGTTAGAACGCGAATTTACTGACCAGAGGGTTCGAACCCAACCTCTACCTCTCGACTTCCCTGTCTAGGTTTGGGCAACGTGGCAGTATCCCAGCCCTCGTGCTTCCTTCTGTGGCATGGCAGCTAGTCACCTGAAGGGTGTTACTGCTGAACGATTTATTTTATTTTTGTTTACACAACTTGATTCTGACCACGCCGTGGTGTCTGCACGCCTGACGGTTCGTTTCTCGTTAAGTCATCTCAAGTCAGCAAGAAACATGCCAATTTACATTCCTCGGCAAACTAACATAGCTCAGTAATACTGACATCACTGTAATGGTAGCGTGGACGTGGATGATACACTGCAAGATGTGAAAGGAGCTATGCTAGCGCCGTTCAGTACTGTCTGTCTAACTTCCCCGATACAATCAAATGACCATTGGATATCGTCGAAATTACTAGCACTGGTTGGTGTCAGGAAATTCATACCAGCAGGCAACGATCGTGGTGGCGCACACAGACCCCTCAAAAGCCAAATAGTTAAGAGCCCAAGGAACGACCCAGAGCTTTGGTGAACATCGCAGGCCCGTTGTTTGGAAAAGCTTTTGCTACCGGAAACAACCATGCCCCATATCAACTGACCTAGGAAAGCAGTTGTCAGTGAAACGGTAGGTGAAAATGGCGGCTTGAAAGATGGGCTGGACATTTCCCAGAACAGTTTAGCTGCTCTCCTGTAATATAGCCTCTGAAGACAACTAATACAGGCAAATGAACCGTAAACCTTAGTAAAAAAAAACAAAATACGAAATATCCATAATGAGACGTGAGAAGGCATCAGGACCAAATGGTCTGTATCCACCCCCGTCAAACAAGGAGGGAAATCCCTGGTGATCCACCGGACAAAGATCATTGGTGCAATATGTAGTGAAGAGAAATTTCCTTCAGAATGGGGTACGTCGGCAGTTATATCTTCAAAAAGAATATGCGGACGTTGTGTGAAATCCAGCCTGGCGTTAGCCACGTAGTTGTGCGTTCGAAGTCGCCCTCTGGTCTTATCGTTCGAAGGTTGACTGAAAACAGTGGGAGACAGGCCTGCGGGAACCAAGCTGGGTTTGATTCTGCAAGAGGATGGATGGATCACATTTTCACTCTCTGACAGACTCTGGAACAACGGTACTGCTTCTAGCAATCGACAAAATTTGCCTTTACTCTGTGGACCGTCAGCCACTATGGTTATATCTGTGGAGCACATGTGTAAAAATAAATTCCTATCCCTCCTTAAAGCGCTGTACGCTAACTCGCACGGACGCCTGTGGATCTACTGGAATCTCTCGCCTTTTTCACTACATTAAGTGGTGTCAAGCAAGACTGTCCGTCTCCACCTTCCCGCTTCAACTTCGTCATTGATACGATTATGCAGTACTCGCCACCAGCCTCTTGCTGGTGTAGCTAAAGACGATATTTCCATCCGGATTGGAAACGTTGGAGAAACTTTTGTGAACGTAAGGCGCAGACGTGACATCAAATCACCTATCAGTGTTCGAGTTTTAATTTCTGTGGTGCATAATATATTGATATATGGATTACAAACCTGGTCTCTGCGCGCTAAGGACGTCAACAAGTCTTCGGTATTTGGCCATCGATGTTTTTGGAGCATTGCTGGAGTCTGGTGGAAACACCGGA
Source organism: Opisthorchis viverrini (assembly GCF_000715545.1). Classification (NCBI taxonomy): domain Eukaryota; kingdom Metazoa; phylum Platyhelminthes; class Trematoda; order Opisthorchiida; family Opisthorchiidae; genus Opisthorchis; species Opisthorchis viverrini. Next base: position 1,011,751 of record NW_008751727.1, read on the forward strand.
CCAGTGGCAATGAGGTATTCGAATGCTTTTCGGGAGAAATAACTCATCCACAACAGGTGAACTGATCAGACTCCATAGGTTGTGCCAGCTTGGTCGCCTGTCGACCGAATTATTCGAAGGGCCCTTTTTGCACAACCACACAAAGAATGGAAAAGAGATAGGGGAGGTCATACAATGATCTGGCAGCGAAGCATGAAAACAATTACCAGCAAATTTAGCTTTACTGGCTATTCCCGTCTCCCTGGATGGGGTACCTGAGGCTGTTAAGGATATTTTCAGGTAGCTTAGTCGCGCCCTTAGTGGCACTTATGCCTTTAAGCCGTTGTCTTCAATGCGTAGATCCCCTTCCGATCTCCTCAATGAGAAGTCCACTAGACCCCTGTATTTGCACATCAATTATATCAGCTGCCGCGTCCAATCTATAGGTATCTATCCCACCTCCTTAAATCATCGGCGAAGGAAACTGTAGTAGCTATACCCACTGTACGGTAAGTATGCGGCTTTTACAGCTGAGAATGATGGCTCCCCATATCACCATCTATTCCGAGGACGAACGGTCAATCACACAAGTGGATTGCCTAGCCTAATCGAATAGACGCTTTACACTGGCAGTTGGTCGAACGATTTATCTGTTCAGTTAGGGGATACAAACGCTACCCAGCTTGAAGTTCAACTGGGCATTCTTTGGGGAATATGAAGCTTACGGGGAGCTCATATGTGTGCGTTTCTCCCTTGATGAATCTAATCCACTAAATGTCGTAGTGGGTCTCTGACTGGACCCTTCATTTCATCTCACGCAAGTGTCGTTGATGACCACCTGGTCCAGGACGACCGCTACGGTTGGGAACCGATTTTCTCGTTTACTTCCCACATCTTAGTAATACTTGATTCATTTTTAAGCTTAGCCACGCGCGCACTTGTCACACGTCATCTGTTGGTCAAAATAAATGACACTCCTCAGCCCACATGGTTTCATCCACCAAACATTACCTTCTCATCCTACGTCGCAGCTAAGGTTCCCCCCACAACGATCGGTGGGGCAGTGTCACATTATCCTTAGTAGCATTCGTTGCTCACAAAGAGCAATGTCACTGACAACTGTGTGATCGGCTAGCTTCACAGATGTCTCAGAGTGGAAATTCGTTAAGGTCCTCCTTTATCTCGTTAGTGTGTTGCGAAATTCGCGCTTGCTTGATAACCTATAGCCTTTCTGACATCATGGTTGATGAGCCACAGCGAAAGTAGAAGGCCGGTTACTTCACACGCCACAAGTTTATAAGTAGGTTAATCGTTACTCGGTTGAATTTCTAACTCTGACGCCACATTCAGCCTCAAATTCTCCGAATGCAATTTGTGACATTCAACACTGTAGCTTGAGTGCAATTTCATGCCCAACGTACGTCCATTTCACCACATGCATTTTTAACCTCAATTATATCGGGAATTCGACCCAATCGTAAGTCCCAAACTGACACCCCCTGACCACTCGTAACATGGGGAAGTGCAGGATCGATTGACAAAATAAATCAGTTTTGGTACCATCTTGCTGTTCGTTTGCTAGGTGGTATTCCGAATGGGTTGCCTGACGTAACTGGGATGAAAAGCGCTATAAAAAAATCGTTCAGCTGTAATATCCTTCCGGTGCCTAGCTGTCATGCCACCCGAAGGTTGCACGAGGGCTGGGATACTGCCAGGTTGCCCAAGCCTAGACAGGGGGAGTCGAGAGGCAGAGATCGGGTTCGAACCACGGACCTTCCCGTCAGTAAATTCGCGCTCTAGCCACGTGAGTCATGTCGCACATAGGCATAATTGTTGTTGAATTACCACAGATGACGTAGCACTTATTATGATCTCCTTTGTAACTGAGAGCTTTTATGTTTCCATTTTGAAGGACGGGAAAATTTTATATATGCATCTATAGAGACCCAGTGTGTTATCCACTTTGTGCTTGTAGACGACACAAGATACCAAAACGCATTCATGCCACTATTGTGTGTTTTATTGTCCTTCACAATAGACTGCTCCATTTTCAGGATAAAATTTGTACATGCAAATTCAACATATACTCGCCAACTAAAAAATGTAAGCAGTGCGTTGCAGATATATTTCAAGATGGAAATTCCACCAAGGCCTTTGCACTATTACTCCTCACGCGATAGTATTCAGTGACTGTGAAGAAAGTTCTACAGTTATTGTTCTTCCAACACTCATTGTTAAACTGCCTCTATGGTAGAATGTGCTCCATCAACGCAAAAGACTACGAAGTGAAGAGAAAACAGCCCTAGTTGCGAATAAGAATCGCTGAAGTGATTTATACTAACCTTGAACACTTCAGCAGTATTCAAGACTTTGTTTGGGCTTGGTGGAGTGTTGTCATTCCGAAAGCCCCGCTGTAGTTTGCTAACGCGAAGACCTTTCCTGAAGCGATTATGATAATCAATAATAGGAAACTCCAAGTTAATGCAAGAAACCACCTTGTATCTCTTCATCGTCACTCTATACGTGCTCCATAACTGCACCCACTTCAGGTGTACTTGACTTCCACCCGTCAGGCTTTTTTCTAAGCGGATATTAATGCCTTTTGGGTGAAATTCCAGGTTAGTGTTGGAAGTTTATGCATCAGACAACTGTTATCATGATTTCATGCATTTTTGTGAAGTATTGCTGAAGATGAGTTTAAGTGAACCTCAGTTTGAAACACCGAACCCCATCCAACCCATGACGACATCACAGCTAAAGGATGTAATATGCCATTGAATAATAATATAACCGTTCAGCTGTTGCACCCTTCCGGTACCTAGTTGCCATGCCACCCGAAGGTTGCACGAGGGCTGGGATAATGCCAGGTTGCCCAAGCCTAGACAGGGAAGTCGAGAGGCAGAGATCGGGTTCGAACCACGGACCTTCCCGTCAGTAAATTCGCGCTCCAACCACTTGGGCCATCTCGCCCCGTATTATGCCATTACCAGTTAAGAACGCAAATCCTCAACCTTAATTTAAGCGGAGAATCCTGACATTTACGATGCCCTGTTTGTCCATATGCTTTCGACTGTCGAACTACCACAACTTCGCCATAAACTTTATCGTTCTGAATAACGGTGCCTGGTTCCTTCCTTGAAGTCCCAAAGACCACGAGTTCATATTGTCACTGCAGTCGACTGACACAGTGGACTGATTTTGAACATGATGTGCAGACTCAACCTTTTGGTCCTAGGAAGAGACGCACCTAACATGGCGGGGGTTGTCCTATTCGTGGACACTGTTGCTGTTATGATGTGCTTCGGTGACAAAAATGTGCTTTTTCAGTTTATGAAAGGCGCGTGGGTAGAGGCTCCCCATGCTCTTGATGGTTGCTAACCTATTAAAGTCATGGAATTTATGAGAGTTTCTAGGACTCCACAATAATGCCCCATTCAAACAGGTCACCGTGACTGTACGGAACCAACGCACTGGTCCTTCTGTCAATAATAATGGTGAGATTAGGCTCATGAATGCTTTGCAGGCTTTCAGTTAGAGAATGAGACACGCTGCCTGCGCGCTTGCCTTGATTTGGCTGTGTTCACCCAAGTTTCTTGCCGTACGTCATCACTGGCAGATAAAGCTCTGCGAAATCGAACCCGTTATGAGATAGGTCCAGCCAGTAACCTACACGGATGTCGGTTGAACAGCATGGTTTTAATGGTGTCGTGCGGTCGAAGCCACCTACGAATAGCCATTAACCTCACACGTACGTCAATCGTTTTTCATTGGATTCAGAGATTAACGTACCTGTACGCAAATGGTGAAATGACTCTCCTTCGAATTCCATTAAGATAGGCAGGACGTACGTGGGATAATTTGGCCCTTCGGTGTCGTGTGCTCCTAAACACCAACACACCAGTGTTTATCGTGCATGCTAATCAGTAGTCGCACGGGCAATGTAATATCTTTTTGAGCACGATCCTATGTGACTGAAAGACAAGTTTGTCGTCACCATCTTTCTTCGATAGGATATGTAACCGCTCATATTTTTCGTAATAAGTTGGGCCAATTTAGAGTGCTTCACTCCTGTTTAAGTGACATAAAGCTTGATCAGCAAAAAAAGTCTCGATATATTCCAGTTAACCTGTGGCTTAGATGTACTCTGCCTTGGCACTATTTTCAGTGCTCTTTGTTCCAAGCGTGCCCGTGAGACAATTCTTCTTTCGAAAGAAAACCACAGAGTGGTAAAAAGTCTTTAATGAAATATGTCGCGGAATGTGACCAATTATCAATATGACACCCAAAATGCAGTGTAGCGAAAGTGGATTTGTGTTTAATATGGGTATTAAATGATAACATCAGTAAAGGAAAGCAAGTTTGTGAAAGCGAAAGTACAATACAGCTGCCTAGTGAGGAGTGACGATAGTAATATTAGTAACAATTATGGGTATTGTGAATTGCACGGTGAGGATGTGGTTAGGTCTAGACGAATGACAATCGCGTTATTAACGAATGAGTCGTTGCTCGATTGCGATGAATTATAAAACAAATTCTCTGGGTGAAGATGATATCTTATGATTGGTCCTCGACAGTCATCGTGTCCACACTCGTGGCTAGTTCCGGTTGATTGTCGTCTACCGGTTCGCCATCGCCTACAACCGAATCGACCTCACCCAGGTCTGTGTCATTTTCGGGGGCAGAAAGTTGCAGCTCTTCCACTACATTCTCTGCATTTGACGTCCTCTCGGAGTCGCGAAGTTGATCATTATCAGTTATCTGATTTGAGTTGACAGAGTCTTCTGTTGGATAAGTCTGAACAACGTCGGCGAAGTTTTCTGATGTGACAGTTTCTTCCTCGACAATATGGCTTTCCTCTGGGCCGGCTTCCACGTCGTTAATCGTCTCAACCGTTTCCATGTTGGGGTCTGGTTCATTCTCTGGTTCCTCTACACATGCCGTATGGTCGGCGAACGTCAGTAGTAGTTGTGCACTCTGGTCTGCTTCACTGGTTACATCTGCCTGAATTATTTGTTGCGGATGGTGCAACGCATAGGCAATGTGTTGTTCCTGTCCGTTTACACCGTCTGTACTGTTGGAAGTTAGGACAGCAGTGGCACCCAACATCGAGTCAGATGGCTGTAGCAGTAGTGTGGGGCGCTGAAGTGATGTGGCCAGACACGGATGGAAAAATGAAGACTAGCGTTAGTCCTACCGTCTAAGGCAGATATTAATATGCGGTTGCAGCAACTGTTATGCGATCCTCTAGTTTGTTAAATACATTTGTTCAAACAAACGACGATGTGACTGATTCGGCTTTGCCGAACGTTGATGAATTAGTCAACAGTGACGTGCTAAAAGTAGTTGAAACATACCACAAGAATCCTGGGTGCTATTCACCCTCCAAAGTTGAATTACTCTGGTCCTCCCGGTCTCGCTAGAGAAATTATCAGTTATGTCAATTAGGATTCTTATAGAGATTTCGTAGAAAGATGAAGATATCTCGGCGCGTGGGGGGTGTTGCAGGTCTGCGCCAAGTCACTTTCCCATTTTATCCTTTTCTTCCTTTGTATTTAAGTAAATTGGTCGTGAGGCAGTGCAGCTCCGGTATTCTGGCGCTAGAAATGCAGTTAGTGGAGAAAGTGGTGAACCAATGGTTTAAACAGGGTAGCTTACATCAACAGAGCCATAGCAGTTTGTCAATGGGTTGCTGAGAGCGTAGCTTTAACATCGAAGCAAGCCCACACCAACACAAATAATTGATGCAGCTCAGACGATAAGAAATGGTGTATCACTACTACAACCCAACCAACTTCTAACGAAAGCTATCAGTCTAATTAGGATAAGATTACTTGATTCATTAGGGTAAATCAGGGTAAATCATTTACGGCTCCATAAGTAAATCAAAAGAACCAGACTGTCTCTAGGCGCGAGGTCTTTTGTGTAGGTATGCAAATACTTACTTTACTGCTTCTTCGGGGAGAATTAGTTTATGTTTGGCATAAATGTGGACCACGTGAGACAAACAGTGAAGGTTGACCAGTTTGTCTGTCCAAAGTCTACTTCACATGATAATGTGTTACAACGACTTCCTCATTTTTGCAATTATGAAGCAAAGCGCTGGTTAGGTGCTATGCTCATCATAATGAGCTCAACACGGACGAAATGCCCTGCGCAGCTGGAAATTTCTGGGTCTGGTTACAATTCTTCCAAGATAGAGAAGTTGGTTTCCATAGGTTTTTATTGTTTCACATTCGACAGTATGTTAATGTCAGCAGGCTCTGTAATGTAAACCAGTGTATTGCAAACCTGCTCACCTCACATAACGTTAAAACTACTTCGTCTGTACTTGTACGATCGTGGGAATCTCCGGTGCAGTCATCCTTCGGCAATTTCACAATTTTCCGCTTTAGTATGTGGCGATTACTGTACCTAACCCATAGAACCAAAGTTATTAGACCCTTGATAAGACACCCCTTCGACAGCTCACTGCTGATTTCGCCCTTCTGGGGCTCATCCAGTAGGCGTTATCTTGTGTTCCATCAGTTTTATGTAACTCTCCAGTTTAGTTCGTGCGACCAGATTTGTCAGGAACTTTGAACACCTGAGAACAGTCAAGCCTTATAACTTTTCACGTGTGGTGCCAGTTAGACGGGGAGCACCGTCAACCAAAGGGATACGCCACCAACTGGTAAGTCCCGATCAAGACAAAACGCGTAGTGGATGGCTTATTCAGGATCAACAACTTCGTGTATAACTAATCCTATCTCAATCGTATCCCACACTGAAACACCGAAGCAGACGTATGTGGGAGGTTCGTTCGTAAATCGAAAGCCTCGGTGTACAGTTCAAATAAACCGCTCGTTCATATACCTCCAAGAGGGTAAAAACCTGCAGTGGGTTACCGTACCAGTGGAAAATACTTTGATACCTTGAATATCGGCACAGCTTAGTGGAAAAGTGCCCTTTTTCTCAGTGAGTCTGAGAGCTATCGTAGACGAAAGGTCCACCAAAGTCTCTTGTGAACACCAAAGTAATCATCCATCCATCGGATGTTTTTCAGTAACGGTACAGAACAACATGGATCGACCCAAACCCTAATTACTGGTCACGGTGGTAAACACCGTGAGGGCGCCGATTTTTTTCAGCAATCTGGACTCACTAACCTAGTTTCACTAGACGGAACAAACGACGAATGACGCCACATGAGATGAACCTCACCAGGTGGTGAGTGGACTTTTGTTTCTGCCCAAACGTTGAACGTTTATTGTCTACAGTTCGATTGGCTTAGAGATTAACATACGGGAGACACCGTGGGTTTTATCTTCTGTATGAACATTTCATATACAAGTCTCTCCCTCTGTCTCTGCTTGCACTAATGTGCTTGGCACATTAATGTCTACGTTTCCATGCAAAGTACATTTGAACTGTGTATCAAATATTTTCAACCACGCAGTTCACAAAGAGTTGAATACGCACTTAGCAAGATACCTCCCGTACACAACTACACAAAAGTGTACGATAATGATCCGGCTACACAATACTCCACGCGGTCGGACGCGACGTTTTACCCCATGGGTTATCCCGTACATTCAACCTAATCATCTACCTATGGCTGAATGCGGATTCCAGCATGACAGGAGCAAAGGTTTTAGGTGACCTCTGCAAGGACAGTAAACGCACAAATCACACTTGTGGGACTCCACGTGGATGTACATAAATCTCGATAGGACGGAAATTCGAGTTGCGTACGGTTGAGCAGATGATTTGCAGCGCGCCATATTGACTCATCATGATTCATTCGATCGACTTACAGCGTCCTAAAGAATTGAACACCGAGCTACACCAAAAATGATGCCAAATTGGCGCGGTTGTTGAGTACGTCTCGACTGAACTTTATTTCAATACTCCACAATTAGTCTGTCTCAGTTTAGTGGATGTTGAACGCTCTGTAGCAACCCGGATGATTGCATACGCAACGGCACCCAACGCGCTTATCGGTACGAAAGCTCGTTTTCCTCCTTGCGGAGGCCTATTGTGGCTATCCGGACGGGCCAGTGTGCACGGAACGTGAAGAGAATTGAGTGTCTGAACATGAGAATCGCCTTTATCCATGCCGGCCTAATTCGAATGGATACAAGCGTAAGTTTAGGCAAACCGATAACAGTATAGATAACCCTGACATTCTTTGCATCCGAGATGGCACACCGTCGACAACAATACACCAGCAGTGAATAATAGAACTCAAGTGTTTCTGTGAAATAGGAGCGACCTGGTAGATTTGAAAGTATTTGGACTTAGAGAAAGCAATCCGCATGCTCTCAGGGAGGAACATCGACGACGCGGGACCCACATCTTCGGCTGCTACTGTCTGATGATGATATCCTTTAGATCCATTCTGGATTATTTGGTTTGGACGATTGTTTGACACCGTAAACGAAATCTCGATTAGGAATTGCTTCGAATCAATTAAGCGGAGAGAAAGGACGAAGCAACACACGACACCCCAAGATTATTCGAACCCCTGTCACGACGGTTGTCTTGTGGGATCCGTTCCATGGTTCTCATTCGAGTCTCACTAGGCATCATATTAATCACTTGTAATGTCCGAAGCTAGATGCAGTCACTTACTTTACCAAGCATGAAAGCTTTATGCACAAGCTTCCGAACCGGTGCGGTAATAAACCGAGCAGGACCGAGTACACAGCCGTTATTTTCATTACGTGCCAGAGTGTATCGACAACACCTGTGCTCCAGCAAATGGTGAGCGCGATGGAAGCTAACAGTCAACAATATGGATGTTTGACTTAATTCAGCAGCGGAGCTAGTCGAGGCATATAGATGTCCCGACTCACCTTATACTATTGCTCGGGGGACCAATGAATAGGCTTTCACTCTCCGCAACACCCTACGCCGTGTTAGGCACCGCGCCAAGATATGATCGCAAATGGAAAAGCCCTGCTAGATAGCACCATGAGAATCGTCGGACGTCTGATGACTCGTTTTTTGGGATTAGAAGATATCTCGAAAGATATCAAGTAGAACACTAAATTATGTGACCAGGTACGTATTCGGAATCCTATCAGGAACGTACAAACCACCATGGGCATACAGAAGATGAGCGGAGAATGTGCACTCTTAAGACGAATGGGTAGGGTTATTTTTATATCTGAAGCATCCACTTCCGTTCGAAAGAAACAATGCACCACAGCTTGACGAAAGCACTGAACAGAACACAGACAAACGAACCTTCCTCGAGCAGACGTAAGTCATGTGACTTCGGCCGGCCTTTCCCTTGAACACAAAGCCCTCGTCAAAGTGAAATCCTAATATTCCTATCCCTTCGTAGAATAGAAGTGTTGCGCTCGCACATGAAGGTCAAAGGTTGTCGAGTGGTCAAGAGATACAGAACGGGAGTCCATCACACGCCAACAGTAAGCCCCTGAAACCCAACCGTCATGCTTGGGTTCATTGTGTACTTTTTACGTAGCCGTTCGTTGAATATTTGACCCAGTTCCTTACCAACATTTTGGATACAATTGAAAAGGCATGGACGCGGAGAGGGCATTGTTGGGACTGCGTAGTGCCTAGAAGCCGAATAGTGGACAGCAAACTGATGCAGCAGAAGCCTCGAGTAAGTACCGTGAACAGTGGGGACGAATTAAAGCCGCATATTGACAAGTCCCTACAATCCTTGGCTTGCCGTCCTAGTGTTCATAACCACATGGCTACAAACGAATACCAACCATGTTGTTTCATCGATGCACGATGAAACCAATCATGGCAGTTTCAAACTATCTATCCGATATCCTACAAATACACTCATGGATTTCTTTCGAAAACGAATGCAAGCAATTTACCAGGCGAACCCTCGTTCGCGATCTTGGCTCAAATACCTAATCCTATTTCGAAACACTACGCCGATGGGACAGTTTTGACAAGCGGGAAATACTCCGTCTCTGAAGAACCCTACCAAATTTTTAGTTGTTTCAAATATCCGAAACTAATCGAAGTAATACCTAATCCGAACGTATGTATTTTTCAGCTTCCGAATGCAGCAGGTTTTAAAAATTAGTGGATGTCTTCAGAATTCCCCCCCCCGGAAGAACTACCGTTCCGGCAATGGATAGAATGTGTCCGACTAACCAAATACACAACACTTTCAGTGATTAAGTGAAATGACATGATGAGTCATTCAGTTCCTTTGGACCGATGTTGTTCACAATGTTCCCGCGTAAAACACTGTAGAACATTTTAAAAATTGATAGAAAGTAGGACCAAACAACTCGGATCGGCGTCCTTGCTTTTCAGAAGAAAAGCGAGCTCTATCCACATTGTCGTACATTATGTACCCAAATGAGATCTTACAAATGCCGCTGTTCGGTGAAACGAGAATGTGAGTTACCACTGGGCTAATTTTGCTCCTGTGCCTTTATATCTAGTTTTCTAGTGTACGGACCTCTACCAGCTGGTACCGCAGTCATTTCATTTGTAACCGAAAAACAGGCAGTTGCTGTCAAAACATAGGTTAAGCGCAGCATACTATAAGAATAATACTCGGTACCGAGAAGCTAAGGAACAGCTGCCTAATCATATCCCATCCCAGGGCAAGTAGACTTGGCAATGGTCCACAGGTATCAGGTTTCTAGACAGTACAAAATCAACTCCACATGTCTATCTCGGAGGCATATGCAGTGCACCATCAAACACATGGTGTTGGAGTCAATAGCTAACGCTTTCCCCTGTTAAAACATGAAATGAAATCGATATTCCGCGTTATTCATCGACCTCAGAACACTTTTCATGCTCTGGCATGGTAGAATAAATGTTTTTCGACAGTCATCTAAATAAAAGCGATCCGGAGAACCAATTATGACATTTAGCGTGGTGGGCACTGCCCAGGTCCGAACCACGACCTTTGCCTGAATACTATGCAAGTGCCATTTACTACGCCTGCCGGATGAAAATGTCGGTTAATGGCGTATACCAATCTACAGCAAAATGAATTAATTTGCTTAGAGGAACTAATGGTCTGTCAATTGCTTCGGAGCGTGTGTGTATGCGCTGTCGGCTCATAACTTAACATCTGGTTAACAAGGAAAGAATGTCAAATTGATAGCCATACACAACTTAGTATTAGCCGAGATCCGACGCGTAACGAAAGGGGTCAAAATGCGATGAAAATAAGCAATAGTTGAAGAATGGCGGAATTCTAAACCACCAGAAATTCAACCGATTGCTACCATTCGTTCATTCGGAAAAAAATTCACGACAGAACTGTACAACGTAGAGACAAGCACGTGCTATGCAAGCACAATACGTGTAATAATTTGTTGCGCGCAAACGACAAAAACGATACGAAAGTAGACATACACACAGACATGAGGCACATCAGTCTGTACGTTACATTCAGTAGAAAAGAAACCGAAATCATGCGTTTTTCTTTCGAACCAAAATTGTCTTGACAAAGTGTGGGGATCTGTGTATTCAAGGAGTGTGTGGGAATCAGAGAAATGGTCAACGGACGCGAGTGAACGACGACTGGTGCTGCGCGCACACACACGCAAGCAAACATATAAATTTAATTCTCTTCATTGTTGCGTCGGAAGCTTGGGATTCTAGGGTGACGAACGTAGTTGCACGGGCGAGCGAAAATGGAGAAAGGTTGGATATGAACAACGAAGAGAGAGAGAGAGACATAGAACGCGAGGTGATACGTTAATAGTGTGTGTACGTGTGCATGAAGCGGTAAAAGAGAGAGAGAACATAGAACGCGAGGTGATACGTTAATAGTGTGTGTACGTGTGCATGAAGCGGTAAAAAATAACATGCGGTCGAAGCGAGCAGCACCTAAACGATGATACGGCAAAACGTGCAACGACTCACTGGTCGATATATACAGAGAACAGACTCAAAACAATGTGCACCGAAAAACGGACGACCCCTAAGAATCATTGGAATCACTCACGCCAGCGGATGCTTCGGGCATCTGTCAAGCACAGAAGCAGACGGATGGGTCCGAGTGTGTTAGGAGACAATGAAATTACAAGCACCAATATAATAACTGGAAAGTTAATTTTCAACGAAATAAGAGTAGTGGATACGCATAAGTTTGGCTATGAAAATGGAAAATAGTATCCTCCTGAACAGGAACCACTGCTTGAGAAGGTCTCTCCAGAAGGGAGCAACCAAGTCCGTAAAAAGGCTATCAACCGTGACGTTTTTGAGGGCTGATGTTTATATGGAAGGAGACAGCCGTGTTACGGAGTGGTGGTTCGTTGTGGAATAAATTTCAGCAGAGTACCCACGTGGTCTGTCAGTTAAAAATGACTAAATCAGCGTGTTGTAGCTGCTGAGGTCACCAGTCATGTTGGGAGCGAACACAATGTGTAAGAAACCCTCGGGGGTTGAGTTTTGTCTTAAGGACATGTAAGGATGCCTTAATACATGTGAACCGGTTTTCCAAGGGTATCACTTCTTAACCAGATTTCACAGTCACGACATGGTTAGGTCAAAAAAAGTCAGCCAACACAAAACGGTAGAGACAGATTTGTCTAGCTCACTGAGTCATACCGTCATACTGTGTCATACTTGGGCTGTGAAGTTCTGCAGCGCTAGAGAAGCGACATGAAGTTGTCCGAAAAGTTATCTTCGTTTCATTCACAATGTTTGAATGTTTCGTTCGACGTATGAAAAACGAGAAGTAGTGCTATGCCCTTTGTGAGCTGACTGCACCATTAAAACCCAGGTGATTTTTTGCTGACCTGAATCGTTTTCTGGTCTCATATGGGGTTGGTACTGAGGGCAGTTTTTATGAGTTCAACTGACTTTTTCCATGGGAGCGATAACCACTCCACCTAAACCGCCAAGGTACGCTAGTCCTGGTCTACGTAACACGGCAAGATCGGAAATTATGCAGGGCCTTTAGATCCCTCTCTCCAGTGAGAATATAAACCGAAATTGCAAACCTCCAGGCTACAGTGAGTGGCTATAAAAAATGGGACGTAAAACGCTGATTGTTTAATTAAGCAAACAAGGTTTGTAAGTTTCACTCACAGAACGTGGTTCGAGGCTGGTTGGTTCTAGGTGCTTGAGCGAATTATCTTGGCCTTATGGGACTGAACCAAAACTCAGTAGTAAAAGTTGTGGAAATACACAGCTAATGAAGCAACTGAAGAAATATTGCACATCAAAGGTGTTCCCAAAAGATTATAATAGAGCCAATAAACGAGGGGATGATGAGTTCCAATATACTCCAAATTTACATCACACCATAAATCACGTGAAAATCACCCTTTGGTGAGAGGAAAAGAATGAGGGTAGTGGATTTGGATGAAAGGTACACAGGTCGATGGGTAACGGGATCAAGTGAGTGACGTCAATGTCAAACAAGTTTGTGGGACACGATTTTTCGCAGGCCAAAGACTCCTGAACTTGACGTTATCCACTTTTTATTCCGTGACCCATTGACCCGCGTACCTCCCGTTCAACCCTCCCCATTAACCTTTTTCTTTTCTCAAGGAGTGATATTCACATAACCTTTCATTTGATTTCTGGTTCCATATAAATTTGTGATAACTGGCAATGGAACTCATCGTGCGTTCGTTTATCGGCTCTGGTATCTCCGTTTTGGGAATAGGCGTTCGATATGTTAATATGGGCTATCCACGGATATGCAAGAGCATGTAGGGTGTTTCCATTGGAATAAAGCGATGGAAGCTGTTCCGAAAAGAATCCGCCACAAGTAAAAAATACTGGAGAAGTTGTGTAATATGGTTCCTATTGATCAACCTGCCGAGTTGAGCAGATGACGACTCCCTTCCAGTATTTTATTGAACAAGGTTCTAAATGAAGAGGCTAACTTGTCCAAACAGAAGTGTGACAAATTAGCCTGACTCACCTGAAGTTGTAGTATTTGTGTTCGTTGCCCGTTGGAATCTTGCAAGATTGTTGGTAAAGCGAGTCCAGCGGCACCCTGGGAAACGACCTGCACCACAGGAACGGAATTGCCGTTGACGTCTGTCAGCAGTGTGCCGGTCTGTCCAGCCACAGTAGGGGAAGACATAGCATCCGTGCTGCTCGACTGGAGGTAAATTGAAAAAGAAAACCAACAAGGGATGAAAACCAACGAATCAGGCAGTGAAGAGTATGAAGAAGAAGAGGAAGAAGAGTATGTACTGATGTGGACCAATTGTTCAAGGTTCACGCAGCACAACTGCATATTGCAATAGAGAACCAAGCTTATAAAAGCATTTGTGTATTGTGATCAAAAGTAGGACTTTTTCGCTGCTAAATCACTAATGGCCAAGTAAACGATCAGCTGAATAAAAACGGTCGTAATTCGAATGCACCTTTACCTTGGTCATATGAGGTCTGGGCGGTGTGCCTACAGCCCAGTTCTCGCGGATTACTTTACTGACACGCTCCAAAATGACACCATAGCGGAACATTTATCCAACTAATACAACGTCAGCTTCAGCCCGTGTAGTCGACGAGAACTGCAGAGTACCTCAGCCCATCACAAGCAACTGGTAATTTGTCCATTTAGTCCGCTGAGTAGTGTTACCAGGTTTTAGAAGAACCGTCGCACCCGCTGGGTCACCTAAAGGTGGAATCGCTAAGGGCTTTGTTGAGATCAAATCAACAGTACACTAAACGGGAGTATATGAACCTACTCTGTATGTCACATCCATTCCAGTTCAGGTGTTGAGAATGACCAAACTGTTCCTTCATACGATGCCGAAAGAGTACATATTCAGGTAGAGGCTACCTAAGAATCGCCCTTGGAATCAGTCAGTGAGTACCCAGGCTGAATGATACTTTGACGTACAAGCCCATACTAGTCAAGTTATACGCTGAGCACTTTAAATATCCCTCTGCACGTTGACCTACCTGGAAATGTTGAGGTAAAAGTTGAATTTGGAAAGGCTGTCCAGCAGCGGCGCCTCCAGCCCCAACAGGAAGCTGCAGCACGTACTGTATGGGGGCTACTGCTGGGGCGGTTGTCGTAGTGGCAACTGTGGCAGTTGTACTTGAGGATAGGCTGTTATTGTTGTTCGTTGTCGTTGCCTGACCAGTTACGAGTGCTGCGGTGGACTGAACTGCAGTAGGCGCTGTGGCAAACTGGATAGTTGGTGTCTGGCTCGGTTGAACAACCGTAGTGTTGTCCACCACATCGGGGGTGCCCGCTGCCGAGGTCGCAGTACCACCCAGAGTAATAGTGACTGCTTGTGGATGAGTTGTTGCCGCGGATGCATCAGTTGGGAGCGTGGAGATACTGTGCGTGCTGATTCGACCGTTAGCGGTGGTGAAGGGACTAGAGCCGGTTGTATTCTCCGACTTAACCGTAACGGAAGATGGAACGTTAATATTCTGATTTGTGATTGTCGACGACGAATGAGGCTAGAAACATAGTAAGGCATAAACTCAGCTCGAGTGGTATTCACTCCTAATTAGCTTGATTATTGAAAACTCGTGGTCTAGGAGCTGCAACGCATGCTGGTTGATGGGTAACCCAGGACGTTTGAGAACTGTAAAGCTGAGATCGGGACTTGATACGGAGATGAAGAACACAGAGACAGGTGAATAAGTGAAACTATCAGGCGCTATTTGGATTTAATTTACTCCACCCAACACACCTCAAATGATACTCGAGGAGAAGAGACACCTTTGGAAAACGCAGAGTATAGATGTACTTCCGAATATTCAATAAACGAGACCTGTTTGAAAACCACTTTTACCTACGGCGTATGGAAGTACGATTATTGTTACGCTACATAAATGGTTTAAAACCCTTCTACTCTAATCCACATATCTGGCGAATAGTTCCTTGTTCAATAACTGCCTTCGGTGCCAAGAACACACATACCGATGTGATAGGCAAATAACGAGAGCGCTTCGAGCCCAACATAATCACCGAGGGATAATCCCAGGGTCTTATTTTCGCGGTCAGTCGTCACAGAATGTAGACATACCGATCCATTAGTGCATGCATCAGAAATGAGGCTTCATAAACCTATTCCCGAATTCGTTTTTACACAAAAGACAGATGGGCAACTATTAAGAGCAGGTTTTCTAAGTTAGGAATCCTAACCACTAAACACAGATGTAGAAAACAGTAAGAAATGTGGAGCCGGGAAAGTTATTAACTTTGATTAACCCAAGAGAATGCGAATTACTAAACACGAACAAGAGTACCCACCCGTCGGTGCCCTCGAACTTCCTCGCGTGGGACAATGTCGATGAGGAAGTCAAACTGGTCCGTATCTCCGTCGCTTACTGCCATTGCAATATCGTTCCGCTGCAGGGTGCGACGCCGATTTCGTTCCGTATGAATCCACGCACGTAGGGTGAGCTCACGAATGAATAACTCAGCAGCTTTGGCGAATAGGATCGGAGCTTCTGCACTGATCATCTATCGGGAAGTACAAAAATAAATAAAAAGAAAGGTATTATCTATTAGTCCGTAATGTATTGCCAGCTACTTCATAAAGTTTCGAAGGAAACAAATTAATATTCACACCCAGAGCCCATCGAGACATTGCGAGCTGTACGTGAATTCACTCTAGAGTAAGCGGAGCAACTGAGGCTGGTCGTGGGGCATTCCAAGATCGACCCTTGTTAACTCGTTTGACTAGACAGACAAGAAGTTGAAGATAAATGGAAAAGGTAGTGCGAAATTCGAAACAGTATGACGGATTCATATGAGGAATCAGCACACTGACTTGTAGCTTCGTTTCTATCTGCGGATCTAAGATCAATGGCAGCAGCACCAGTTAGTGACTGATTAACTGGGAATTTCCGTCGAATTTTCGGGTGAAGTTGCCTTTGAAGAATTGGTTGTTAGTAAGTTGGTAGTTGGATCGTAATTGGTTAGAAAACGTTTCATAACCATACGTAACTCACCAATCGCAGCCATCACCAATTCCAATACAGGTTGTTGGTCTTCACAATTGCTGCTGGTTTAACCCTGGATGTATCCATTCTATGCTATTTAAGTGACTGGTGTTTAGTGGCGATTCAACCCTGATAAACCAAGGAGATTTCGCACTTAGCGCCCGCTACTCATCGGGAATTAGAGGTCTTTTATTGGTCACCTATGTGTATCTGGTGAGGATGAGGCCCATCAAAACGTTGTTGGAGTTTCCCATGTAGGCTGATTAAACTGATCATATCTTCTGGAAAAGACGGTCCACGACGTGCTCCTCATTATCCTTAATTTGGGCAATAGAATCCTTCTCGCTCCAGCAGTTTATGACTGTGGTGTGTGAAACTTGACAGGTGATGGGAATGTGATTAGAATTTCGAACTGAAATATCAGTAGGTTCATTGATAATGATATTTTATGCTTTTCCGGTGCTTGATAAGCCGAAGGAATATTTTCCCACGCGCTTGCGACCTAGAACTGAGTTGGAATTTCAGTCAAAAAACCAGACGATGTAGTCTCAACTGATGGAACGAGAATAGGAGAGGTATGATGAGAAAGAAAATGTAAAACCAGTGCAGCCTTAGATCTCATAAACAAGTCGGCAATAATAAGAAAAACTAACAGAAGGTCCTTGAAAAGAGTGCTTACCTCGCCTCATACTAAATGGCAGACAATACGTGAGAATGCGCCCTAGTTTATGGTTTGTGGTAACTAAGCACTGAAATATTGCACATTCCGATGAGTCACCACTATAAAGCTAGTCAGTAG
This sequence comes from Opisthorchis viverrini, assembly GCF_000715545.1. Taxonomy (NCBI): domain Eukaryota; kingdom Metazoa; phylum Platyhelminthes; class Trematoda; order Opisthorchiida; family Opisthorchiidae; genus Opisthorchis; species Opisthorchis viverrini. The sequence continues at coordinate 1,029,404 of NW_008751727.1, forward strand.
CGAAAAAAACTCACATAACGAAAATGCTCAAATAATTCCTAATTGGTTAAAGTGATGCATATTTTTATCACATACCATTGTTTTGATATCATCATCAAGCTTCATTATCTTTTTTATCCGAGCAAGTGGTAAATCTTGCGTCTTAAATGCGGAATGATCCGATCGTATATTTTCTATTTCGACACGAATGAGCTCCCAGTAGGAAAGCATCTGACTCTGACAATCTGTCAACTGATCGAGCGAATAATCCATGGCGCTAACTGCAACGGATTGAAGAAAACGATAAGACAAATGTCGATAAGTGGCAGAATGTTAATTAAAATGCGACAAACCTGCCGAAAAACTCGTCTTCGAAAGAGGCGCAGGAAGCGCATTGTATTATGTGGCTCTAGAGGTAGCATAAATCTGAGGTTTGCGTTTCCCAATGCCAAACATCTAGACATCCGTCAGAAAGTCCATCCAGTCCACACCGTGCTGTGACGGCGCCAACCAAGGTGTGGCTGCTATACATGGGCCAACAGGGCTCAGTTGGTGAAGCACCAAGGCGTGTTGGGTTCTCGGTTGACAACCGGATCTCCTGCAAAATACCACATGGGCCCTATGACGACACTACAACATGGCGGGTGGTACTCCGCGAGGTGGGCATCGACTGCTCGTCACCACTTGGTGCTATCGAATCGGTGTGCGAACCGTGTGATGGACACCAGCAACTATGAAACCTTACTGTTCTACGGGTCGCAGTTGGATGCATAAGGGCTACAGGAGCGAACTCGAAGAAACACCAGGTCTGACGAGGCAGGCTCATGAGATTGACCGCAGCGACCCCTCTGACGATGCTACTCTCCGTTGTTTTGATGTGTGCACTTAGTTGTGTAAAGGTTAGAGACGCCTCTCGAACAAAAGTCGTATTCCGCTGGACACGTCACAATTATCGTGTTACTCCGTGAATATCTCTCAGATGCGAATGTCCGTCATCGGTAACCAAGGCCCAGCTCTCGGGGTGTAAGCTGGGCCTCTCAACTTGCCTCAAAACCAGGAATGCATTGAATATGAGCTGTTGGAGTGCCCGTCACGAAGAGACTAGACCTTACCGTATTGAATATGGTTGGAGTGCCCGTCACGAAGAGACTAGACCTTACCGTGGTGTGACGGTTTGCGCACCTCAGCGATCCATTGAGCTATACATACTAGTGTCCCGCGACACTCACAGAGTCTCTCATACCAGGTTGGTCAATGGTTAGAGGTCTGACGAACACAGTCTCCTGGTCCTCCAGGTTGGGGGTTGGAACATGTGGCGACTTGTTCCGTAGAAATGGTTATGCATTTGCATTTCCCGCCAAACACCGCTGCCTTGTGGTTAGGCTTTTAAGCCAAAGGCTTTGGTTGAGGACCCTAATCGTCCTCCCGTCTAGGTGTGGGCGCCCTGGCAGTATCCCAGCCCACGTACAACCGTGAATTGCACATACACAAATAAACTCATGCCACATCGGCCGTCGCGTGGTGCCATCAGCCGG
>NW_008751727.1:1031805-1033815 GCF_000715545.1 Opisthorchis viverrini
TATATATATATATGATTGGATCGTTTATAGTAGCCGTCTGTACATGTGGAACTTGGTTAAAATACCAACGCCGGATAATAAATGACAATTTCGAATGTGTCGGTGGCACTACTTAAATCTCGAAGAAATATCCCAGCCGGTTCCGAACATAACCCGGTGCGAAGAGCTATCAGACGCCAAGTGAAAATGAGCTTGCGATCCGACCGTGAACTATGGTGGACAAAGAAAGCCGAAGAAATAGAAGAGGCCCAGAAAGCCAGTAATGCCCGGAGATTATTTCAGTTGATCCGTGCGACCGGTCCCCGGAAACCACCTGTGAGTGAAACTATCAAACACCAGAACGGAACGACCATCTCGAACAAAGAACGCCTCGACCGATGGACTGAATACTTCGAACAACAACTGTCGTGGCCACCAGCCGGCACCCATCTAGAGCCCACAAGTGAAGCAGAACCCTGGACGGTGAACGTGGAACCACCTACGACCTCGGAGGTTTACGACTGCATATGTTCCCTCAAGCGCCACCGAGCTCCCGGGAGGGGGGTGACCTTCTACCCGCACTGTTCAAAGACGGGGGTGAAGTCCTCAGTCAGCGCTTGTCCGATCTGTCTGCTTGCATTTGGGAAAAGGAGTCTATCCCAGAAAAGTGGGGAGAAAGATGGAAAGATGGACTTAACACTTCGCCCGCTACACAAACGTCCACCTAGTTACCAATTACTCATGGCAGACACCACAAACTTCGTACTGAACATAATCCGTAGCGAAGCTCGTAGCCGATGTGAATCAGCCCAAATATCAGGCTATTGAACACAAAATTTCAAGGTGAAGATAGCAACCTGGTGGAAATCTGCAAAATCTGTTGGCCAACAGTCGCCAGACCTCATCACAGGCTTTTCCACTTAACTTGGGGAGCCAGTGTTCCAGGTGGATTAGGGAACCTCTACATTGCTATCTATATCCGAAACCGGTGATACGGCGCTCTGTGAGAGCTACCGAGGTATCAGCCGGATGGATATCACAGACAAAATCTTTGTCATACTACGACTACTGTGCCTCTCCCTCAGCTCAGAGAAGCGAGTCCCACACCGGAAAAAAATCGGGGAGGCATCTGAGCAAGCAGTCATGTTGAATGAATATTTAAGCTAGGACGTCTTGGAACACCGCTACAAATTCCGGCAACCAACCACAACTTGATTCATAGAATTCCGCACAGTACTTGACTGTTAACAAGAAATGTGTGTTGTACCTAGAAAACTGACGGCGTGGAGCACATTGGCTGGGACTTCGTTCCACAGGGTGCAACCACGCCAGAATCGCCAAATGGGAGCAGTCAAACCCAGAGCGACGAGAAACCGTACTACGAGTAATCATGCTACGAGGAGCTCATGGAATAAAGTCGTAATGTCCTCTGACAGAAGGCAGTAAGACGTTTCCCCCAGGCGATCAGTAAATTCAAGTTCATAGAATCAGTGATGCTGCCTTCCTCAGAGGAAGGACGGGTTAGAAAAAATCGCCTCTAAAACCGCACACTCAGATCGCCACACGGCTGACCGTGACCAGCGGTATACTCCTCAATGCGGTCGAAATACTTTTAAAACCAGGGGATCTGGTGCTGCTCAAAAGGCACCAACAGGGCCTAGCCGCATTAGAAGTCATCATCATCATCATCAACGACAGCATGACATCAGTGTTCAACACCGGTGCTTCACTGCCATACAACCATGTCTTATTTGAAAGCCTTATTGTAAAGAAAAGAATAAAGGTGGATGGGGGAGGGACTTAGTGCTAGCTTAACACAATCATTCCGAGGTGCCTACACCTCCAGACATTCACTCAGGCAATCTGGATAGAAACTGACAACAAGAACGCTACTGACATCGGTTGGCAGCCATATCTTGTAGTGTCTCCAACCAGGCACAGTGAGGATCACGCGGTCCCCATCCTGGAAGGCGAGTAGCACCGACAGCACCCAAGCGTTTTGTGATCTCCTTCATACTCCTCTGCCAAGTC
>NW_008751727.1:1034512-1046089 GCF_000715545.1 Opisthorchis viverrini
GTGGGCATCCCTGACGGACACCGCTTTGTGTACGGAAGCTTTTGGAGAGCTCTCTGTACATTCTCACACGTCCGAAGTCTGAAAATACAAAGAACGTATTGTGTTTACAAACTTCCGGGGCATTCCTTGGTGAGCAAGTGTCTCAAGAAGAACAGACCGATCAACCGAGTCAAATGCGCCTCGAAAATCCAGGAATACTAGAAGTGAGACAATAATGCCTTATTTCCTGCACCCGAGCAGGTCAGACATTTCAGTCACAGTGTACGGACAGGGTCCAAGCACAAAGCCCTATATCCTCCCACTACCTTGTAGGTCAGGTTGAGTCAAAGGCTCAAGGTGGGTTACCTCATCCTGAAAGGCGTACAACACCAACAACATCCAAACTCCTCGTGATCTTTTTCACGGCTTTCCGACAAGTCATGTGCTGTCCACCTCACGGCTTGCACCATTCTGAAGGAGAAAAAAGACAATCGTTCAATTGTAACACCCTTTCGGTACACGAGGGCTGTGGAACACCCTGTGATTACCCTATAAATACAGTTGTAATAATTCGCCTTTGTTTCCATGAAGGGCTGTGTAGAGCTACCGTGCCTTTTGCTATACCATGGTGGGCGGAGCAGGAAGCCAAGGGACCAATACAGAGTTGCACTGCCGCTCAGCAAGACACAACAGTTACACAAGCCTAGACAGAAGGTGTCGGCAGGCAGAGGTCGGGTTTGAACCACGGACCTTCCGGTCAGTAGATTCGCACTAACCACTGAACCACCTCGCCCCCATTCTGAAAGAGGCACGGAGAACAACACTTGTCTCGGTGGGCGGTGTTTCGGCACGCTAGCACATGACCGAGCCATCGTAATCGGTTGTGCAGGATGTTTTCCCCGATTGGGCTACCGGCCGCACAACCGAATGCCCATTTTCTAATCACCTCGTTACTAACAGGCCGACGCCATCCAAACGTTTCTGAGGCATGGGTGGTCGGAAAACTGAAGATGCCTCACATCATCTGTCCGCAAAGGCCATGTCTCGCACCCATACAACAACAGATCCCTTACTGTAGCCTGGTACACGCGACCCTTAAGATCTAGTGACATGCATATTTGAAGCCGCGTGTAACGCAAAGTAGCAAACGTGATTCGAGGCTTTCAGATTCTTGCACCGACTTCATCACACTTTCGTCAGACCTAACACAACTACCGAGTTATGTAAAGTTTTCCACAACCTCCAGTCATTCTCCTTGAATTGTAAGGGGTATGTTCGCATATTGTACGTTCTGGAGCATGACTTTGCATACTGAAGCTGCAAAGCGCATGCCACTAACTCTTCAGGTGTGAAGGTTTACGAGAAGCTGTCGCTTAGGTGACAACTTAGTCGGGACTCGGGATGTTTACGTCAGCCATGGCGATACATTGCTGTTTCATAGCACACTCAGGATGACGTGCAACCTGTTCGGGGGCCAGACGTCCCTAATAACCGAACATCACATCATTTGGACGGATGTGTCACGTGCAGGACACGGGCCAGACGAAGGCATGCCCTGATTGGTCAGAATGCCAGCCAATCCGAGTCAAGCACCTTCGACTCGACGCTTCTCGCCTCCTCACGGACATTCTGGCACGACCTTGTGGAACACTCTGTGACTACCCTATAAATACAGCTGTAATGATTTTCCCTTGTCTCCATAAAGGGTTGTTTAGAGCTACCATGCCTTTTGCTGTACCATGGTGGGCGTAGCAAGGAAGCCAAGGGACCGATACAGAGTTGCATTACCGTACATCAAGACATAACACAACCATCAAAAATCTAAGCTGGCCGGGCTGCTGTAGAGTATGTTATTGGTTGCTCTGGGTGAGTTGATATAACAACGGAGTACTCCTGAGATTACTTAGACCACTGTGATGGGCAGTGCACACATTCGTTCACGTGTTCTGTGATTACGACATGCAACCTCTGTATGGTCGGTGAGGAATACGTGGTATTAGGAAAGGATGGGCTCTGAGTCCTCAACAAGGATGTTTAACCACGTTTATGTGACTTCGAATATGTCAAGACGGTGGTGTTGAATTGCAATAGATCTTTTATCTGGTTTGCGGACTTCGCAGACGTTGGTTAAGATTGCCCACACGCCTGTGTTTTCAGTAACGTGAGATATTGCAGTACCCTGTGTTGGCTGACGACAGAAAGTCGGAAAAGTCCCCACTACGGGATCGCCTCCTCCATTCTGCAAATAGCTCTTCAGCGAAGATACTGTTGCCCGCGTTGTTCCTCGGTCTTCCCCGGCAGACAGGTTCATCCTACAAAATAGACGAGCACCAGCTGTCGGCGTACTTTGATTGCGTAAGCGAAAACATTTTTAAAAATTCTTCAGCCGTAACACCCCTTCGGCGCCCAGCTGTCATGACATCGGAAGGAAGTACGAGGGTTGCCCAAAACTAATCAGGAGCAATCAAGAGGTTGAGGTTGGATTCGAACCATGGGCCTTTCAGTAAGTACCTTCGCACTCTAACCATTGAGATGTTACGAGCTCATAAGAGAAAACACCTTTCAAGGAGCGCGGTCCCTAGCATTCGTGACACCAGTACTAGTGCTTTCAGTGCAGCAGCTCCAGCTAGTTCAAGCAGCACATTGGGGACAGAACTTGAGGACTCCAAATTATCAGCTCCTTAACTCCGGAACGTTGCGGGACATGAAACAATGCTCGCGTGGCGCTCGGCCACTAGCTGTCCGTAGCTTTGGGAGTGGCTTATGCACACTCCTTCCTCTGAGTTCGTTGTACCATGGACTACGATCGCCTTGATCAACGGCACTTCCGATTAATGCTGTTTATCTAAGTGACGACGAGTGTAGCATAAGCTCTCGTAATAATAACTGCACCGGTCTGGATAACGGTGTTTCACGCTGTCCTGTCCAGATCTAAACACCGAATGCGGTCGAGTGGCTCGTGTGGTTTCCCCTGAAAGCCATATATATCGTTCACCTTTTCGCAGTCCTCTGCAGAAAGTGCAAAAGTACAGTATTGCGTCGCCTTTGCCTTTCTATATTTGGTTATGCAAGTCAGATCTTGAGGTCGAGCACTAAATATGCTCGGATAACAACGGCTTGTTTTGCTGTAAAAAGGTAAGTGACGCACAGAGTTGGACTGAAAACTTTTCCGGAGCACCTTGGAGTCTCGCAGCCGGACTGACGTCCTTCACCTGTCATCTTTCGAGTTGGCGAAGCAACCAGCCCACTGCTTCAATTCAAGTGTTTGCCAACTAAGGCTGGTAGATGGCCAGATATTTCACCTATTCCTGTCGGGGTATTCGACCAAAATATAGTCCACGTCGGAAAGAGTCGGACATCTGCGTCCAAGGAAGAGTCAGACTCAGAGTCAGGTGCGTAAGTACTCGATAAGTCAAAATTGCGTCCAGAACCTTGTTCAAGAAGTAATAGGCAGCTTCACCACAGAAGCTAGATAGCCAACGAAGGTAATGAATACAGATATTTATCATGCTTTCAGTCTTCGGCTTCTTCCTCCAGGTTGGGGTTGGAACATGTATGGCGACGTGTTCCCTAAAAACGATAACGTACTAGCGTTTCCAGCAAAACACCGGTGCCTTGTAGTCAAGCTTTTGAGCCAAAGGCTTTGGTTGAGGACCCCAATCGTCTTGTTTGGGTGTGGGCGCCCTGGTAGTATACCAGCCCACGTACAACCATGAATTGTACATATACAAATAAACTCATGCCAAATCGGCCGTCGCGTGGTGACATCAGCCAGATCGTCTTAATTGCTGCAGCAGCGCGGATACGCGGAGACAGGCCACTGTTTGCCCCTCCTTTCTCCTTCACATACTTTTCCATCCCCCTCACCCATCCCATTAATAACTCTCTCCTCGTAGGCCCAGCGCTGAGGACTGATGATTCCGTTCGTCCTGCACCAGTTTTGCAAGCAACGACATCCGGGGCCGACGTCCTCAGGCATCTCGGAATCAATCTTCAAGCCCCGACGCCCAGGCTATCTCACCGCCTCAGAATCAAGCAGACCGACAAGCTGCTCTTGCTCACACTAGACTCGCTTGGCATTGATGCTGTGTACCAGAAAAAAGGATTCAAGATGCAAACGAAGTGGTTAAACTAACCCTCCAACACCACCGCTCACCGCTCGTTTTCGGACTGCGCACCTTTGGCAATCCAGTAGCTGCTCTGTCAGAATGTGCAGGGGTTGGTATCGTCCTAAGTCACCGGGCGGAAGGATCCTTGCTTGGCTGGATACCCGCTGATAGTCACTTCTGCGCAGTTCGTCTGGCAACGTCTGTGAAGGAGCCCCACAAGGGGGAGTGGATCGCTGTTTGTTAGTCGTATCTGCTTGCACCCCAACTGACCGTAGCTCTGACACCAACAAATACAAGTTTTATGAAGCCATTAATGACCTGCTGTGACGAGCTAAAGGCTCAATATCGTTGTGGTTGCCGAGATCTGAATGCGCAAGAGGGCATGCCTAGCGCACCTGAGACTCAATTAGTTAGACGAAATGGATTAGACTCGGTATGCACGGACAATTTAGAACGACCGCTTCATCTGTGTGCAAGCTTCAGGCTATTTTTATGTAGCACTAACTTCAGAAATAAACGAAATCGACTGGCCAGATGGTGTCCTGCAACGGCGTGCCGGCCACAAACTCGAATGGACCACATTGTCATTAATTGCCCATGGTTTGGAACACATTTGTGAACTCCAACCACGCGCACGCCACCTTTTTGCACAGTGCTGGGAGTTTCGCCTGTGGCAAGACGCCACCAGGACCACTCAAGCACTGCATATCAGACCGGACACTGTCACTGCTTAAGTCTCGAAATATCCCACCCGGCCCCGGAAATAACTCAATGAATTATCAAACGTCGGGTGAAAGTGAGCATGCAACTGAAGCCTGGTGGACACAGAAAGTCAAGGAAATGGAAGAGGCCCAGAAAGCCAGCATTGCCTGAAGATTATTTCAGTCGGTCCGCGCGACCGGTCCCCGAAAATCTGTGAGCGAGACCATCAAGTATCTAAATAGAGTGATTACCTTGAATAAAGAATGCCTCGAGCGGTGGGCCGAAATCTTTGAACAACGGGTATAGTGGCCACCTGGTGCCACTTACCTGAAGCCCATGATTGAAGAACCCTCGGCGGTGAATGTGGAGCCCCGTACGGCCTCGGAAGTTTACGATCGCCACCGAGCTTTCGGTCCGGATGACTCCCCCAATCACATTGTTCAAAAATGGGGAGGGTGAAATCCTAAGTCAGCTCTTGTCTGATCTGCTTGCCCGCATTTAGGAAAAGGAGACTGTCCAAGACAACTGGGGAGAGTCGGTGATGGTGCTTGTATTGAGCATTGTAACCACAGGGGCAAGAGCTATGCTCAGTGGTAAGGAGATTGCTTGCTACTTTCCCTTCGTCGCCTTGTGGTACCCAGTGAAACACTGACTCAAGGGCAGGTAGCGAGGTTCCAACCTGGTATGGGAGGCGTTAACAAATCTGCACACTTCGTCAGGTGCTAGAACAGCACCATACGTACAAATGACCCACAATTTTGGTACTCCTGGATTTCTAAGGCGCGTCCAACACGATTGACCGAGCTGTCCTCATTGACATGCTTTTCCATCAGTGAATGCCCCTGAAGTTTGTAAATATAATACGTTCTTTGTATTCTCAGACTTCCGGACGTACAAGAGTACACAGCGAGCTCTCTAAAAGCTCCCGTACACAAAGCGGTGTCCGTCATGGGGGCCCACTTCCTCCGTTCCTACTCAATTTAGTGAACGACGAGATCATGAGACGAATGCTGGAAAGCTTCTAAAAGCCCGGTGTTTAAACGACCTGTGACGAAAGCCTTGTCGATCTGGAACATGCAGGCAACATTGTCCTCCTCTTCGAAGAAGAGATGGCACGGGCGATTTCGATGAACTGACTAAAGTCACTCCGTCCTTTGGTATGCACGTTGCACTCACAGAGTGTAAGGTCACGCCCATGGACGCGCAGTCACTGAACACGTCGCTTACAATCCATCGAAAGGCGCTGGAATTTGTGGAGCGCTTCACGTATATTGGAAGTTGTATTAGTTCTGATTGTAGTGTGACATGAGGTCGATGAACGAAACTGCAAGGCTTGGGTGGCATGAGCTGATTTGACACACCTGTGGCGTCAAAGTGGTGCACCCCTGAATCCCAAGAGGTGTGTGCGTGTCAGGCTACAATGCGAGCTGCTTAGCTGCATAGCTGTGGGACTTAGCCTGTTCGAGCAGCGGAACTGAGATGTCTTCAGGCGTTCAACAATCGTTGTATCAGGACCATAGCTCTTGCAGGTTGAAGTCAGGGAATCCTTACCGAAGCAGTTAAAAAAACAGTGTTCGGTTGTGCAACGGGAACTTCCACTGAATTGTGTCTAGCAACACAAGCTTCGCTGGTTAGGCCACGTAGTGCGTATGTCAAACCATAGTTTGCCGAACAGTGCTGTTTTCCGTCCCATTTCAGAGTGGCGGATGCAGAGGTGGCGAACCTGTGGGCTGGCGGAGGGTATGAAAGAGGTTATGAAACGTCCTCTTTCAGGAAGGGGACCACGTGATCCTCATTGCGCTTGGTTCGAGAAACTGCAAGATATGGCTGCCAATCTAAGTCAACGGCATTCACATCGTCAGTTTCTATCCGTATGGCTTGAATGAGCGTCTGGAAGTGTAGGTACCTCGGAAGGATTGTAGTGAACTAGCAGTATGTTCCTTCATCGTCCACCTTTGTTCTTCACAATAAGGCTTCAAATAAATCATGGCTGTACGGCAGTGAAACATCAGTGTTGGACATTATTGTGGACATTATTGTCGTGCTAACCAGGAGGATGCGGATGATGACTCTTCCTTTTCTGCATTGTTCAGTTTCGGTTGTGCCATTCACATTGTGTGGAATATTCGAGTATGCATCCGCGGGAAAGACCCCCGTAACCTCCCGACACACATAGACATACACTTCGAACTAGTGAGACCACAGTGACGAGTCAGGTTGGCTGAAAGATCCCAAGCTTTTAACGATCTTACTAGGCCACTTAGATCCAAAAGGAGCGCACCAGTTTGACAGCTACGTACAGTTTTAACATCGTCGACAGCAGAACATTCAGTAAAACCTTTGCACGACCCGAAGGATGTAAATGTTATCGGTCGAATTTTAAGGGTGGCGAAGTGACCTTAAAGCTGGTCGGCCTAAAGCGTAAACCATATCACCATTGAGCGCTACGGTATTAGGTACACCAGCACACTGCGCTCAGCTAGGGGCACAGTATCGCTAAATAAATGAGGACTGTGGGATTGCTTTCATGATAGTACATACCTCGGTTCGAATGGGTGTTCGAAGGTTTAAAAGATCTGACAGACGAAGCACAGACAGCGCCAGGTGGAGGTCCAGTATCGACTGACTCTTGTAGGAAAGCAGTTATTACGGTAATCCAACCTTAAGTGTCGGTGGAAGTTTCCTGAGGTGAGATGCGTTCAGGAGGAAGCGAAAAGCACGCCACAACCTAGGCGTCATGAATAATGACGGCAGTTGTGGACAAGCAGTAGATCACACCACAGTAATAAAAAAACCGTTCGGCTGTAGCAACTGCCATGCCAAGCCAACACAGACAAGTCGAGAGGCACAGGTTGGATTCGAACTACGGCCTTTCTGGTCAGTAAATTCGCGCTCCACTGAGTCGTTTCGCCCACACCACAATGCTCCATAAACCACAGAATAAGCGAGGAAATTCGAGACGTCATTAATAAGATAGTCGCTATAGAGCAAAGTGAAACCATAAAATGCTAGTCCCCATAAGGCGCTGTACGCCAAATTGCGCGGACGCGTCAAGGTCTAAGGAAGCTCTCACCATTCCTATTGCAGCAGCGGAACTGAGACGCCTTCAGGTGTTCGACAATCGTTGTCTCAGAACCATAGCTCGTGTGGGTTGGTGTCGGCGAATCCGTAACAAGGCAGTTAGAAAGCGTGTTTTCGGATGTGTAACGGGTACTTCCATTGAAGAATGTGTCCAGCACCAGAAGATGCGTTGGTTGGGACATGTGTTACGTATGCCGAACCATCGTTTGCCGAAGAGAGTGCTGTTTTCCATGCCCAACTCAGAGGGGCGTAAACAGAGAGGTGGCCACCCCTTGACTTGGCAGAGGAGTATGAAGGAGATCACAAAACGCTTGGGTGCTGTCGGTGCTACTCGCCTTCCAGGATGGGGACCGCGTGATCCTCACTGTGCCTGGTTGGAGACACTACAAGATATGGCTGCCAACCGATGTCAGTAGCGTTCTTGTTGTCAGTTTCTATCCAGATTCCCTGAGTGAATGTCTGGAGGTGTAGGCACCTCGGAATGATTATGTTAAGCTAGCACTAAGTCCCTCCCCCATCCACCTTTATTCTTTTCTTTACAATAAGGCTTTCAAATAAGACATGGTTGTACGGCAGTGAAGCACCGGTGTTGAACACTGATGTCAAGCTGTCGATGATGATGATGAAGCTCTCACCTTAAGGGTTTCAAGCAAAGCTGTTCTCTTTCACCTTTCTTTTCCGGACTCGTCATTGATACGACTGTGGAACACTCAATCCCTTTCTCAAAGGCATGTAGGGTCAAAATGTACCCAGGGCATTCGCTCACAAATACTGAATACGCGCACTTAGCTCTTCTTGCATCTGACGCCACTGTAATGTAGACAACACAAAATAATCTAAATAATTCTACTTCATAGTTTGGTATGGGCTTCACACCACAAAGCGTAAAGTGTTGCTTCGAAACTGGGTGGACTCAAGCTCTAACCTTGCGGATGATCCGAGTGAGAATGTAGGCAAATATCTACCTGGACAGCTTTATCAATCCCGGTGGTATGGCTATAGACGACACTTACATCATGAACCTACATCACAAGTAGTGCAGACGTGACATCAAGGTTCGAGTTTACATTGCTGCAGTGCGCTCCATACTGTTATATAGGTCAGAAACCTGGCCGCTGTGCGCTGAGGACGTTAAAAACACTTCAGCGTTTGACCATCGATGTCTTCGGAGCAGTGTTCGGACATCGGACCAGCAGCGACGAAATAACTCAAATGGTCTTCAGAAGAAATAGCTCGTCCACAAAAGGGGAATCGATCCCACTGCATAAATTGTGCCGTATTGATCACGTGCTCCGCATGCCAGCCGATCGATATCCCCGAAGAGCTTCTTTCGCACAACCACGCAAAGCTGGAAATGAGCCAGGGGGCCAAACAATGACTTGGGAGCGAAAGATGATTCCCATCATAAAATTCAGCTTCGCTGGTCGGCGTCTCTCTGGATTGGGCCCCCCGAACTGGATACTAATTGACAGTAAACGGCATGACCGTCACACGCATGCATCTAAGTTGTTGCCTTCAACGCACTCACGACCTGTCCAGATCATTGGCTCACAAATTCGTGGCGGTTATAATTAATGCACGGTAAGTACATGGTTTTCGTACCTGAGGACGACAATCGGCGGAAGATTCCCGACGTGTTTGGAGTAGACGCTGATTGTCCTGTGTCAACTGTTCAGTATCATGCGTAAAGATAATATCAAACTTGCAAGGTAGAACTTGAGAGGACAAGCTAAGACCGGACTGCGGCCAGCACAGTGAGGATGCCTTCAGAACACCTATATAAATTACACCAATGCCCTTCCTAGGATGAGTAGCCAACCTCCAAACAAATTCGTCAGACACGATTTCTTCGACCGGACTGATTGGAAAATGATTTTCTTCCAAGAAAGCCATGAGCTGCCTTGTCATCAGAGAGAAAGAGATTCAGCTGGATTCTAAGTGAGTCTCGCAAAATCAAATTTGATTGTAAGAGCCTCTAAAACTTTTTAAAAAAATAGTGACAATAACGTCATTGGTCCAGTATCCCCATTCTCAGGACCGTCCACCGTTGCGTCATCACCATCATCACTAATAGCAACATCGAAGGGGACACTGGTGCTTCACCACTGCGAAACCGAGTCAATTTACTTATCTGGGTTATTGAATAGTTTTGAAGGTCGACTTCCACACCATCAGCTGGCGTATTTGGGGGGGGGGCAGTGGTGAGAGAGCTCATTTACTGGCTGGAAGGTCCGCGACTCGAACCCGACCTCTGCCTCTCGACTACCCGTCTGAGCTTGGGTAACCTAGAACTAGCCTGGCCCACGATCCTCCTTCAGGTGGCATGACAGTTAAGCATCGAAAGGGTACTATAGCTAAACGATTTTGTGCTTGGGCAGCTTAATAGTAACCTACTCCTCATGCTTTCTTCGGATGTCATGGGGGCTAGACAAGGTAATGGTATTGCAGCTGAGCGATAGAGTTCAAGTAGAAGGGTTTTCTACGCATGTTGGTTAAACTGTGCTATTGAAAGCCTCGTGCAGGTCAAAGGATACCAGTTTGCACAGACATCACATTCGAGGCCTGTTTAGCTTCCTTCCAACTAGGGCAGCTATCCGAGGCTATGGTTTGCTTTGGCATTTTTTCTTCAATGCGGCGATTTACGGACGCTTGTCTCCATTGTGGACTTGGACAAATAAAGGCCGTAAGAACAAAGAAGACTCAGTTGTCCTCTACCGCGGGCGGACTGGAGACCATAAGGTGGATAAGCCGTTTCCGCACAGATAAGCGCCCTCCAAACTCCGACAGCGGTGCAAACGTGTTCGCCACGCAAGTGCAGTGATAAAGTTTGGAATGTCCTCCGTGGGATCTAGGTACATTTTCCACCATAAAATTCGACAACCGGAAGGACTGTCCGAAATAAACAGAACAAGCTCTGAAAAGGTGCAAGCCGCTTGCGTTTAGCCAGAGTCGCACGGTTGAGCAGCCCGATTGAGTGCAGCATGCAAATCGGCTGGAAACCATAGAAGCCAATAGTTTAGCATACGTAATCGGCATGTTTCACACATAAAACAATCAGCATTCTTCGACCGATTTTGTATAAGTTACAGCTAAGAGATCATCGCTCTGGGCTGTACTCCTATGTGCGAATTTCGGCAGCCGGGAAATAAGGGAGCTCCCAAGGATCTCCGAAGTCTATACGATGGCGATGAGCGGTCGTGAAATACTGTTTCTAGCTGTATCACAGATGCATTCACAGTCCCATAGCCGGGGAAAACAAAAATGTTAACCAAGGTCGCATAATACACAGGGAAGGTAGAATAAAATGTGCACCGCACCTCCGTTCCGTGGTACTTTGCTAAGGAACTGCTATAAGAAGCTGGGTCAGGTGCGATGTTTTAGACATTCACTTCACTTTTGAATGTCTGCATTTAAATGACCTGTCAAAAACCGGAACCATCGCGGTTAAAAAGAATAGGGGACACAAATGCGCAAAAACGAAACTGTTTTTGGATGTACCGCCGGCGTTCAGTTCATAGTCGGCCACTTGCGGTCTAGACCGGGGAACTGGTTCACGGATTCACGGATTGATACACAGGATCGAGGCTTTTGCCCAAGTTTCCCGGGTCGGTTTTGTTCTTGTCGGTCAGTAGCTGTCGTTCACCTGAAAGGCACAAGCGAAAAAAGGGTGTAGCACTGCTCTTTATGTTCTCAGCGCGGGGCAGTA
>NW_008751727.1:1050701-1055418 GCF_000715545.1 Opisthorchis viverrini
GTCTTTTCCGCAGGCTGAGCGAACGGGGCTCTGTCGTTTTCATTCCGTTGCCTTGCGCTAATTCTTTTCCCATTTACTTTCCAGACACAACTGTGGAACACATTTTTAACGATTTTGTTATCTGCTTGCAATCAGTCATAATAAAATTATGTTTTCCTAAATTTGGTTTCATATTTTCGGACAGCGCAAGCGTTACGGCAACCAGGGTATCCAGGCCTTGAGTTGAAGACCAACTTGCGTAGGTGAGAAAAGGGGGCGTAATTTTCCGGTCTCGTCTATAGACTTAGGGTGGTCCCGAAACATTTTAGGGCAACATAGGGTCGCCTCTAACAGCATACGTCTAGCATTGTGTACAATAGCCTGGCAGCCTAACTGTGCCTGAAACACGCATTGCACTTCATGGGTGTTTCATGTCACGGTGTTACTAGTTACGTAATCGACAGAAGTATTATTCCCTCCGGAGACTATGACAGGGGCGCACCGTACACTTAATACCTCGCTTGTTGTTACATAGTATGTAGAGTGGCCAACGAAAATGGAAGGAGTGATTTCCAGCCACAACTGAATTTCAAGGTTCAAAACCCACAAAGGCGACAAGTTGCTGTTGTTTTAGGCATAGCTGATGAGTGTCGTCAACAGTCGCATTAGAAGGTTATGGCAATAGTGGTATTCCAAGCTTAGCGTACAATGCTCACTAAATACGTCAACAACTGCTTACACTATTCTATGTGCTCAGATGATTGGTAAACCCTTCCTCATGCCACAACGATACTTTTCGTTAAGGGGTGAACGATCAGAAATTGAAAATAGGTGACCACTCAGTAAACACGCCGCCGGTGGCACTACCGGTGGGTATCGGTGCCCAAAGGTGGCAAATAGGGGTGGCTTGCCACCGGTGGTGCCAGAGCTGCAGCTATAGCTCAACCACAGACGCTATCGATGATCCGTTGGCTCCAAACGACGCACCGATGGTTTTGTCATTATAAACCAAAGTTAGGGCTGTCCATGAACAAATCGCGTCTCTCACCTAGGGCAGTCAATGAATATATCGGGTGCCTTAGCTACCGAACACAATTCCAAGGATATATAGCCTTCAATGGATTCATTGAGAGAAACATATACCATTGCACGTAGGCTATTCATTTAATTCAAACGAATAAATGTTTTATAATGTGTGAACGATGCTGACTGCAAACAACCAATACGCCAGCGCCAGCTGCTGAATCTGGGCTGTTCTGACTAATTACATTTTGTTACCGCCAGTAATCCCAAATATCGTCTTCCTTTGGAGATGTAGCTAACTTTAGGAACAAAATATAGGATTACACCCTTTACAACCAAGCTATCTGAAACTGTCGGGAATCCCATACGTTTTGCTTTTATTATATCTAAATATCCGTTGGCGATGTAAATTTTTTAAAGACACAACCGCATCGTAATTCATTGCTTCGTTTGAGAGCGTCAATCATGAACCTCAAACTCGCTTTGTTGCCACTTTTGAATGTTCCCGCCATCTAGGTATCAACCAGTCAGAATGTGGATGACGCAGCAAGTCTCGTGATCGCGGGACGCAACTGCGCGAAAACGAAACTGCCTTTGGATGTACCGCCGGCGTTCAGTTTTCGAGTTCCAGCAAGATTGAGTGCTATAACCATCACGTTTTATTCTACACATTCGTTTGATTGGTGTGGATTTTTGGCTGTTGATGCGCATAACCCATTTGGTAGTAGTTTTATGATGTTTCCTGCTTTCCATTGAAATTTTCGACTAGGCATGCACAGTACGTGCTTCTGGGACGCTCACTATTCGCACAATGAAATTGAATTTTCGAAAGCAGCGGCGTGTTCCTGAGGGACACGGGCAATTGTGTTCGGAGTACGACTCCACAGTTTCGAGCTCAATTGAGGCATATAGTGGGCCTCGGCGATGCTGGTAACTTATACCACTAGAATTTTTAGCCACAGGCACGTTTGTTTCAGTGAACAATGAAATTTGATGAGCTGAAAAAGTGGATGTACAAGGGGACGATTTTTGAATTGAGCCCATACGCAACAAAATGCAACATTCTAGTCTACAAAGTTTTGCTCTTTTTATAAAGGTTCTGCATCTGAGAGCATTGTGCAGATAATCCTCGCGGCGTCTTGGAGGCACACCTTAAATTTCTCTGAAACCGCGGTTCGGGAAAGGGGAATTTCAACATAAAGATTCAGCATTCGATGGTAATTATTTGGACGACTAAAGTCTCCCCTACGTGGTCGCAGTTTTATCGAAAGTCGTTTAAACGAACTCGGAGCCCTCTCGGGCGCGGAATTCGTATTTTAATGGCTTCGGTAATTTCGCCGAGTTCCTGGATGAAAACGACGGGAAATCTTATGTAAAAGCTTTATTCTGAGCGTGTTTTCTTACGTATTAGATTTGTAAACAATCTCGAAACGACTTACACAAGGATCACGCCCATCACGTACGCGCAAACTAAAATTGGTGTGATCATTCGCAAACTGGATTTGAAAAATTCTCCTATGGCTGCAACAAGCATCCCGCTGAGGCCAAGGAATTCGTCACAGTTAGTAAGTTTTTGTATGATGGTCAGCATACGTTATATATATGGCTTAAGACAAGGTTAGTCTTTACCGATATACCGACTCACCATTCGTGCCGTTGGATAAGCTGTTGGGTTTGTGGGCGGAACAAGCAGACGGCACAATACGATGGTTACTGCTTTCAAGTCCTTGCACAAATTAAACGGACTGAAACGGCCCTGTTGTTGACACGCTCGTCCGTGAAATGTAAGAGATACAGTGAACTACGGGCAAGCCATCAGACGGTATGGCAGTTACGGTACCGTAATCGTGACGCGGTAATTCGTTCCATGAACAGCCCCGTAAATGAGCAACTTAGATGAGCCCTTTATGTTTGTCATTGCAATTAGGATATTTTTGGGCCTATTGAGGGTTCGTGTGGGTTCGTTGCTGCCATTCGAGTGGTGATAAGACAGCCATGTGTACATTGGTGACTTAAAATGGGAAAAATTGTCCGAAGGGTTTGCTGGTAAGGACATCGATGTGAGTTAGAATGTCTCCTGAAATAATAGATAGCCAAAAGTTGTCACTACTTCTCAACTACTTTAATGAGGCGACAGCGCTCGATTTCAAAAACGGTAATCGATATGTACATGCAGATAATAGGTATGCGGTCGATGCGAACTAGTCGGGACTTACGTGTGTGAGGAACGTGCATTCGCTAGATTTCGCGCAACTAAGGTAGCTTGGAACTTGCAGAGACATGAGATAAGGTATATCTAGTGGTGTTGCATGATCGTACAATGAGCTCACATCAGAATGAAGCTGCTACAGCCCAAAGAAAAACGTGGAGCTTCGCAAAACCAGTTGCCTCCGAGGCGTCACATCACGTATAATGGGTGAGTCTCCTAGCATCTTTTCCTCTTCCATCAATGGATATTTCGGTTCATAGGGCAATTTCTTGAGATGTATGCCACGGTCAGGGAATGCTCAGACCGGAATCAGTTTCTCTCCCTTCATTGCAGAAGGCGGATTATGAGGTGCATCATGCGGAAGGAGTATATTTTGGGAGAAAGGAATGCAGTTGTAGTGAGACTTACCTACTGCGCCTTTTGCATCGTATTGGACAAGAGGAGCAGCAGAGGGGGACATTTTACGGAAATATATTGCGAGATCCAAAAGCTTCCGTAATCAAAGTTGTCCTTTGAGAACGCCCTCTCTCTATTCCCATTAAATTTCGCGATCGACGACATAATGAGAAGAACGCCAAAATGTCTTCTGCACCCAAGATAGCAAAATTTTTCAAATATGTTGACCTTGAAAATGGCTAACTTAAACAAAGCATCGTAGGAAGAGTTTTCAAAAAGCATCAATTTTTACCTCGGAACAAAATCGGTCTCCGAGATGTCATTCATTCAGTTTGGACGCGGAGGACGGCACAAGAACCTAGTTTAAACAGGACCCTGGTCCTTTGCAGCAAAATAACCTTTTCTTCAAACCTTTCTGGACGGAATCAGACACTTTTACGCAAAAATGCCGCATTTTGCTGTATGTGTGCCCAGATCAGAAAATCAGCTTGATGTACACTCATCTTTTGCGTTTGGTTTCAATTAAACCCCGTTCTCACTTATTTTCTCTCATTCGATTTTGACTTGTGGTGCCTTGGCTTCAGAAGTGGTCTACCTTGTCGGTTGTTGAGAGATTATGGGCCCTGTAGCTTCCAACCCCTTCCGCACATGAAGAGGTTTTGAAGCAACACGTGATGGATAAATGCATGGTATTTGGTCGTGCAGCGAGTAATCAAAGTATCAAGGCAGTGGGTTGCCAGTAAAACGGCTAGGAATTTCATTAATCCGAGGAGTCTCGTACAATTAGCGCATCGTATTGCCAGACTGTGTAGGAAGCACGGGCTGGCCGGTGGATTTTCACCTAAGGAGACATGGGAACCAGCTATTGGTCAAATATTCACTTCAGCATAGTCATAAGGTTTTTGAATTATTGTACAGTCGGCTTCGGATACATTGAGAGCCAGCTGAAGAGGCTTGGGCCCCTAAAGGGCCGTGTATTGTGGACCCCTGGCCGCATGTTGGTAGTGTGTGCCCGCTGGGTTTATTTGGCTACCCACTATGACACATGTCGATAGCGTCCATCTGGTTGGTCAGGTATCGTGGACCCGTAGACGCATATTAGGTGGGTGC
>NW_008751727.1:1056052-1075297 GCF_000715545.1 Opisthorchis viverrini
TGTGCCCAGATCAGAAAATCAGCTTGATGTACACTCATCTTTTGCGTTTGGTTTCAATTAAACCCCGTTCTCACTTATTTTCTCTCATTCGATTTTGACTTGTGGTGCCTTGGCTTCAGAAGCGGTCTACCTTGTCGGTTGTTGAGAGATTATGGGCCCTGTAGCTTCCAACCCCTTCCGCACATGAAGAGGTTTTGAAGCAACACGTGATGGATAAATGCATGGTATTTGGTCGTGCAGCGAGTAATCAAAGTATCAAGGCAGTGGGTTGCCAGTAAAACGGCTAGGAATTTCATTAATCCGAGGAGTCTCGTACAATTAGCGCATCGTATTGGCAGACTGTGTAGGAAGCACGGGCTGGCCGGTGGATTTTCACCTAAGGAGACATGGGAACCAGCTATTGGTCAAATATTCACTTCAGCATAGTCATAAGGTTTTTGAATTATTGTACAGTCGGCTTCGGATACATTGAGAGCCAGCTGAAGAGGCTTGGGCCCCTAAAGGGCCGTGTATTGTGGACCCCTGGCCGCATGTTGGTAGTGTGTGCCCGCTGGGTTTATTTGGCTATCCACTATGACACATGTCGATAGCGTCCATCTGGTTGGTTAGGTATCGTGGACCCGTAGACGCATATTAGGTGGGTGCGCTAGCCATCCACCTAACACCAGTGCAAAAAAATCCGCAGCAGATCTGGATCCATGCGTGAAATACAAATATTCATGTGAAAATGTGGAAATCTTTAACAGGAAATCTTTTGACCGGTCGCAGCGAGTCTTAGGACTTCTGTGCTCGTTTTCAGGCTAGCGGTGAAAAATCTCCTTAATCTCTCGTGGTGTCGTGACGGGAAATGTTTCCGTCGCTGCGTTTGTGGTGAAAAATTATAGCGATGGAAGTGCATCCAAAATTATGCTCAAACTAACTGATTAAAAACGCAGAATGCTTACAAATAATACGTTGGGCAAGCACGAACGACCTAAAGGTTCATTTGTCGTTTATTCCAAGCCAAATAAGAGGTATGACGAGTCTTGGAGCAGACGTGCGCGCATGTTGGTGATGTACTCCTGTAGATCTCCGGCATCATCACCGCCCACCATTCTGCCTTTGCGGAATAAGTTATCGTGTTTCAGACCAACACCTACCAGCGTGCACAAAAGGTGCCATTTATGAAGGCTTCTTCGTGCTAGTATAGTTAATTCTTAGACAACGAGGGTAACTGGGGCCCACTATTTTGCTCGCCTACAGGTGCGAAAGCATGTAATTTCGTACACGGCCTCTGCAGGAACGATTAATTTTGCTCCAAATTGCCTATATAATGGGAAACCACTTATAATAAGCTGACTGAGAATAAGGTAAAATAAGCTTTTGGAGAGCTCGCTGTGTACGCTTACACGTCCGGAGGTCTGTTATGTTCACAAACTCCAGGAACATAAATTGATGGGCAGGAGTATCAAGAAAAACAAACTGGCCATATTCGGCCATCAGCTTCTGGCAACGTTCTAAAAGAAAACGCTACCGTCCGCTGTCACGCTAGTCAGATGTTTGAGTCAGAGACTAGGGGCAGGGTCTCCGAATACAAACTCACATCTTTCCAAGGCCTCGTGGGTCAGACATCCGAGTCGAGGGATCAGCCGAACCCCATTCCTCGGCCTGGGCAACCTGGAAGCATCGTTTGCCCGCGCAGTTCTGTGTCCACCGATGTCCCTTCGTGACACTTTTCCAACACACTAGCAAACATCGGATGGGTCATTTGACCGTCAGTTATCTGACCAAGCGACCTTATGCTTCATGCTGCCCATTAACAATAAACAAAACAACACCTTTATAAATCCGCAGGGATTTTTCTTTTAACGTCTGTACTTTGTGTTGAATTGGGAAACCGGCAATGCTCGCTTATAACTTGTGCCCTCTAAAACTGATGTATTCTGTGTCCCGAAAACTAGCATACAGGACGCAAGTGTGGTTATGCACCTCAGACTGCCAAGGAAGAACTCGGGTCTTTCACGCTTCTTCCGTGTATCCGGTGATCCAGAAGTGATGACTCGTTAAATATACGGCGTGGGAGTTGCACTCAGCCCCAGGGCTGAACGCGCTTTGCTGGATTGGATCCCAGTGAGCAGTGGTGTTTACGCTGTCCAGTTATCCAGCTCAATCAAGCTCAGCACCTATTAGCATTAAAAGCAGCACCTGTTTGTAATGTCGCCTTATGTTCCAGCGAACTGCAGTCCTGACGCTGAGAATACTTTCTATCAAGAGTTATCCGGACTCATTCGTCAATCAACAAGCACCGACATTGTGATCCTCACGGGCGATATGAATGCAAAATTGTTCGTCTGAGCTTCTGGGAATCACACGTGGATGGTCGATTCGGGATTGATGCTTGTTGCACTGACAAAAAAGAGCGACTTCTCCAATCAAATACTGATCATGAACTGTTTCTAATCAGCACGAACATTCAGCATAATCGTCTGCATTGCATAACCTGGCGGCCGCCAGCTGCAAATTAACCGTGAACCCAGCTGGACCACGTGATGATCGGCCACCGGTGGAGAGCCACAATTCAAGACTGCCCTTCCATCTGGGACATATCACTTGATTCCTATCAAGTCATGGTGTTTGCACGCCTGACAGTTCGTTTCCCTTCAGGCCCTCGCAAGTCAGAAAAAGCATCTCGGAAGTCAAAAAAAGCGTGTAAATTCACTATCTTTGAAGACCTACCATAGCTCAGCAGTATCGACATTAGCCATCTCGAAAGCTCTTTACAGTGGAGCAATACAGTGGTGGAAGTGAGCTTGTTGGTGAAGAGTGACGAAATGTGAAGCGCGCTGCGTAAGCGGTGTTCAGTTCTGTCTGCCCGACTTCTCCGATTCGACCACTGGATGTCATCGAGGTCAATATCCATGACTAATGCCAGGATGGTCATACCGGTATGTAAGGGGTATGATGGCGCGCAAAAATCCCACAAACGCTAAATAGCAAGAAGTCTAAGGAATGATTGAGAGCTCTCGTGGACGTGAAAGCTCGGGAGATGAAGAAAGCTTGTGCTATGGCAAACGGCCACGCCCTGTATAAACTGGTTCGATCGACTGGCCCTGGGAAAGAAACAGTCAGCGAGACGATTAGTAAGGAAGATGGCTCAACAAGTCACTCGCAAAGACGTCGACTAGAATGATGGGCCGAATACTTCGAAGAGCAGTTTATCTGGCCTCCTGTAACACATCCAGTCTAGATAATGCATACGGGCAAATGTAATGTAATCCTTGATCGCCCTTCAGAAGACGAAATAGGGTACAAAATAGCCGTACTGAAACGTGAGAAGGCACCAAGACCGGACGGTCTGTATTCAGCCTTCTTCAAAGAAGGCGGAAAATCCCTCCTGACCCACCTGACAAAGCTTATTTTGCTATATGAAACGAGGAGAATGTAGTTGCTGAATGGGGCATGCCGGCAGTTATTTTTTCCTTGAAAAAGGGCAAGCGGACGCCGTGTGAAACCACCGTGTCATCAGCTGTGGCATAGAAAATACTGTCTGACCTTATGCTACGAAGGTTGACTGATCACAGGGAGAGGCAGATCAGTGGAAGCCAAACTGAGTCCCGCCCTGCAAGGGAATGCATCGATCATATCGCGACACTGCTTTCAGAAACCCACGGCGATTGCGATCCTTGCCATGAAGGTTGGCTTTGACCCTGTGAACCCTCGGACACTATGGCGGCGTCTGTATGGCAAAGGTGTCCTCCATTAATTCTTGACCCCCCGTAGGGCGTGGTACGCTGACTCCCGTGGCCGTGTAAGGGTCTACGGGAAGCTCTACCCTGAGTTCACCACGTGAAGCGGTGTCTGAAAGGACTGTCCCCTCACTTTTCCCCTTCAACTTCGTCATTGACACCATCCTGGAAGACTAACTACCTGCCTCTAATGTCCGCTGGGTCGAAGTGCTCCCGGGTCGTTCGCAAACAAATACCGAGTATGCAGATGACAGCTCCTCTGGGATCTGACCCCGTGGTAATGCAAACAATATTAAATGATCTAAATAATTCCTCCGCACGGCTCGACATGCACTTCATTTCTGCAAAGTGTAAAGTGCCACTGCAAGATTGGATGGGCTCGAACCCTAGCTTAATGCTTGCGGGTGAACCGATTGAGGCAGTAAGCAACTATTTTTGCCTGGAAGGCTGTAGTAGCCCCGGTGGTCTCGCGAAAGATGATATTTTCATCCGGATCGTGAACCTGCGTCAGCTGTGGCGTACGCGTGGAATCTGCATATCCGTCAAGGGTCGAGTTTACAACGCTGCGGTGCGCTCTATATTACCATGCGGACCGGAAAACTGACCGCTACAAGCTGAGGACATCAAGAGACTTTCAGTGTTTAACCATCGATGTTTTCGGAGTATTGCCTGAGTCTGGTGGGAACAAGCAACTCTGAAGTACGTCAAATGGTATTCTGAAGAAATAAAAGTCGATTGATGAACTGATCACATTGCACTGGCTTGACCATGTTTGCCAGTCGGCCGACTTCCTCGAAGGGTTTGCGAAGAGTGGATTCAAGGCAGAGGCGACCAAACAATGACTTGGCATCAAAGTACAAAAGCCAATATTAGTCAATCCGCTGCGCTGCTCATTGCCATCTTCATCGATGGTGATCGTAAGAGAGGCCACATCAATTGTCAGAGACATTGTCAGACATGGCACAGTCACTTTCTCAATGGCGCTCGCCCATCCGCGCCAATGCCTTCAATGCGTAGCTACCTTCCCATTCCCTCCATTGAAAGGTCCACCGACAGATCCATATTTATGCAACAGCCTATCAGCTCCCGCCTTCAATACGCAGCTACCTCCCCTACTGCTTAAATCATCGGTGGATGAAACTGCGCCTGCTACAACCACTGTAAAACAAGTGCGCTGTCCTTACGGCTGATAATGATGATAGTGCGACGTAACTCACAACACGGGCATTCCCCCAGTTTGTTTTCGATGGCCTTTATGAAACTGCTTTAGTGCATCTGACTGCAGTCTCTTTTGAATCAAGGTGCGTTATGAAAACCAAGAGCGTTCGAAGGTTAATGATGGTGTTTTACGCCTATTGAAGAAGAGTTTCAATTCATCTCGTGGAGATTTGTGCAGCCACACCGAGTGCAATAGTGTCCAGTGGTATACTGCAACACACTAGATTGTGTCATAGATTACTGGTGTGTCGTGGACTACCTCAGGCACCAAGCAGTTAACTTCCCGCCCCAAGACGGTCTTTTCAACCGTGGTGTCTGGTTCTGGTCTGCCGGAATCAATGAGATGCGGCAGTCACCATCAGCATCACCAGCATGACGTCAGTGTTTTGCACAGAAGCTCCGCATTGGCCTTTACAAGGCTTGTGATTGACTGATGCTTCGTCCTGTCGTCATGTCTCAAAGGCAATGTGGCCCATCATTGACAGCATAAGCAACCAAAAGCGGTGCAAGATCGACCAGAAGGGTGAACTTTTTACCGTGGAACATGCGATGGACGAGGCTGTGCGGAAGACAAACTCCATGGTCACGTTCACCGGGTGAAGGCTTCCCAGATAAAACTTCCACTAATCTTGTGAACTTTTTCCTTCCATGAGCCAGCTGTAGATTGGTGGGAAGGGAGGGAGGTCTGGTGATTTTCAGTTGAGATTTCGTCCTGCCGTTGAGGCCACTTTGTAATAAAAGGCTGAAAAGCACTGTACAGCTGTTTTACCCCCACTGGGACTTATCTGCGTTTCGGATCTCACGAAAATATGAAGTTCATACGTTCGGCGAAAATCTGAGAAGTCACTATTCGACGAACAAGGTACTACGCGGCGACGTGATTTGTCTTCCATGTAACTACTTTAGTTTACCCGAATGAGGCCTTTTAATGGAAAGGAGGGAGAAATTGGGACAAGGAGTGAAAACTAGTGCTAGCTTACCATCAACATCCGGGATGCCTGCACCTCTAACTCTTTCAAACCATCAGGATAGAAACCGACACCAGTTAGCCGCCATATCGTTCAGTGTCCAGCCAATCATAGGGTGTCACTTGGATCCAATCCTGGAAGGCGAACAGTGCCAAAACTTTTTGTAACATCATTCTCTTTGTCGTACGAAATTCTGTCCAACTCTAGGTTCCGGCCACACCGAACGGGTCACGGAGAAAAACGTTGCTGTCGGCATACGTAGCGCATATCGCATCCACCTTAGGTTACAGTTCTAGATCCGTTCTTTGAGGATATTACTGTCAGCTTCATGAAGGACTCGTTTCCTGACCACCTCGTTCCGATTTCACTAGTCCCTGATGACTCCACCTAAGTTCTGGGATTTCTGTGATCAAGGACCAAAATATGTCCTATATCCTCTGCCCGAGATGGCCAAGCCTCGCACCCACACAATAATACAGCCCGCACTGTGGTCTGTGTCGTTAATTAAGACCCAACGATATACCTTTCTGTTGCCAAAATTGGTTAGGACAATTGCGGCCTTTGAAAATTGTTCTTTGCCATCGTCTGTCACATTACCGTTGGGGATGGTGCGGCCTTCAGCATACATATAGCGTTCCACACTTCTCAGTTACATTGACTGAATTCTTAGAGCCATGTGTTGTAACTTGGTAGACGATCGTGCAACACTGTATCGGTCCCTTGGCTTCCTGCTCCGCCCACTATGGCATACCAAAAGGCGCGGCAGCTCTACACAGCTCTTTATGAAGACAAGGGAAAATTATTACGACTATATTCATAGGGTTTTCACAGTGCTCCACAAGCCCGTGCTAGAATCACCGTGAGGGGGCGAGAGGCATCGAGCCAAAGATGCTCGATCCGGATTGGCTGGCATTATGACCAATCAGACCCTCGTTTGGTCCGTGTCCTGCACGTGACACATCCGTCCAGGGGATGCGATGTTCGGGTATTGGGGACCTCTGGCCTCCGAGCAGCATGTTTAAAGATTGTACATGATGCAGTATAACTTTACAATTTGTGGTTTCGGAGCACATGCCGAAGGGGTGTGTGGCCTTTGTCAGCTTTTCCAGAGCGCTTCCTGCTCTTTTGCGAGAATGATAGCGTCGTTTACATATTCAGAATGATAGGCTTCAAAGAGATTTTAACACCAGGGTTATGGAGACCTGCGATTGCTTGCAAGAATTGGACAAAAATGGAGAGAGTGGATACGACTGTCTGTAGAAAAGCTTTTGGAGCGCTCCCCGTACGCTGTGACGCAACCGAAAGTACGTGAATACAAATAGCGCATTATATTCATAAACTAATAGGGCACCCCCTACTGCGCAGGCGTGTTTAGAAGAGCTAACCGGAACTAACCATATGAATGCCATTGTTCTAGCACTTGATGGAGTGTGGAGATGTGGTGAACACAGACCCTTATCAGCCGGAATTTTGCTTACTGTTCGCGGGTCCCATCTTCACGCGTCTTCGTAAGACGATGTAAGCGACACAAGAAGATTGTTTACAACGGGGGTCAAGCTTATTCCTCTTACTGTCACTCTCTCTGCAAGTACCCTTTTTGAAAATGGACGAGAGATCAGCTCGAGATCCAGTACTTGGGTCTAGCTGGTTGAGCCGCTCCACAAGCGGAATTCTCAGCACCCTACAGGATTGCAGACACTACCTTCAATATCACAAGACATCTTTTCCCAAAGAGACTAGTAGGTGGTTCCGGTAGACGTGTTTCATCTCAGGGTCCGAGAGCTTGTCAATCGCCAGACGAGGTATGTGCATCTTGCGCGCCTCTGAAGGCTGCAACATCATCATCATCGACAGCATGACATCAGTGTCCAGCACCGATGCTTCACTGCCGTACAACCATGATTTATTTGAAAGCCTTATTGTAAAGAAAAGAGTAAAGGTGGACGGGGAAGGGACTTAGTGCTAGCTTACCACGATCATTCCGAAGTACATACGCCTCCAGACACTCACTCAGGCGATCTAGATAGAAACTGACAACAAGAACCCCACTGACGTTGGTTGGCAGCCCTATCTTGTAGTCCCCCACCAGCCACAGTGAGGATCACGCGGTCCCCTTCCTGGAAGGCGAGTAACACCGACCTTAACAGGAAGCAGCAACGAACAAGCATGTGATCCGAATTCACATGAGTGTTTCAGAACGATCACAGTCAATAATTCCTCCATTCCATCTATAGGTAGTAACGATGTGGTGTATCTGTATTTCAGGTTGGCTCGCACTCGGGGGCTACCATGCGGCCAATTGACCTCGGTTGTTTCGAAAGTTAGTACTGTACATAAACGGTATTTGGTCAGCGCATGACCGTAGCCAGTGTGCACCGTTGTTCGTTCGTCTCGATTCCGGTCCTCAACGACCATCCGTTGGGGCCTCAGCGGCGCCAAGTCTACCTAATTGCGCATTCATATCTCCGGCAACATCTGAGTTCAGGTTGCCGCAAAAGCGGGATCAAGGCGCCTTAAAAACTGTCGTTGAGTATACCAGAACTACAGTGTGTTGGGTCGTAAGCAGATACGATGAACAAGCAGCGGTAACGGAGTACTATCACAAATATTGCAAAACAAACCGCACAGAAACGCCTATCAACAGGTAACCATTCAACCAAGTACCCTTCAGCTCGGTGGCTCAGAACAATGTCAACAACAGTAGATCCAGCACCAGCGGCTTCTAAATCACCAGAGGTGCCCAACCAAAAGTGACAGAACTGATGAGAAAGTCAGTTCAACAGTCATACATGGGTCCTAAATGCTCGTTTCAGATAGACAGTACACATCAATAGAGAGCGAGTCAATCGTACATGCAAGAGCAGTCTGTTGTCCAGTTTGTTTCGGATGGCGAAGGTTACAGACTGCTATATGAGCTAAGAATCGGGATTTGAAAGATGATTTTTAAGTGTCCGCAGCCGTGGCGGCACAGCCAACCATCCACGTTTCAGCTACGGGCAATGTGTTTATCAAAATTTACGGAAGGGCCTACGTAGATGGCGCTAGCAACGGGGCGGAGAGGAAGAAGAACGAATATGTGAAAGAGAAAGGAGGCGTCAACAGCGGCTTGTTTTTGCTTGTCCGCCCTGCTATGTGCAGCAAGTAAGGCGACCCGGCTGAGGGTAATACGCGACCTCCGATGTGACATGAGGTTGTTTGTAAGTGTGCAATTCTTAGTTGCACGTGGACTGCGATACCGCCGGTTTATCCACACCTAGAAAGAGGGAAGCTTAGGGCCTTCAATCGAAGCTCTTGGATAAAAAACCTGACCGTCGAACATTGATGGCCTAAGTAAATAAAAAGTAATCGTTCAGCTGTCGTACCCTTTCGGTGCTTAGTAGTTTGCATTTTTAAGGAGCAAGTCGATACTTGTCCTAACATTCAACCAGGTGATTGTTGGTCAGATCCCTAAGTATTGACCAACTTGACATAAGAGGCTGCGTGAATGTTACACGTACACTCTTCATCAAAACTCAACGGGTTATGGAGTTTCGAAAAACCGCCATGTTGCGGTAATTATCAGGCTGCTTTTGAAGACAATAATACGCACTGCCGCTTACCTGCCGTGCAACTGTCAAAATCGTCAAGTTCGCTAGGAAGTGAGACAAACATATTTCATTTCATTTGCTACTTCGCACTGGTTTGGGGATCATAAACCGTAGTTTATAAATCCGGGTATAGTGACCTTCAGACCCCATTCCTGCTGACTCTGCTGCTTCAACTGAATGATTGTTTCCTCAGGAGAACTTGAGAAATGGTCCTGCAACTCTAGTGAAATGATGACTATATTCTCCAGCAGTATGCACACAATGACGTTGCTCATTGTCATCCATTTGGAGTTTCTAGTTAACTAATTTCGAGGATACAATGACAGACTCTTGTCCGAAGGAATATGCGAATGATTGATGTATGAGAGAATCAATTATGAAGCAACTGATGTTCACGGATCGATATGCAAAAGCAAGCAAAAAGCGTGACTATCCATCAACACCTATATTTGTTCCTGGTCTCCGGGGGGCCAGGATGATTTAGGATGGACGCTAATCTGTTCAAAGGCTGGGTTTCCTACACAGACGAATTAGCGCATTAGCTCAGCTCAGACCGAAAGTCCGAGGGCGTGTAAAAGGTCAGGACGTTGTGGATGTGACACGATTCGGTGAAGAATTAGTGTCAAGGGTGTTCTTGCTACCACTTTCTAACGCGAGTGTTGGGAGCGTGGAAACTGATTGCTTGTGATAAACCAGCACTTGGCTCTTCTTTTCCCGTATTGTCTTTTGACATTTAGGTGCTGTTGCTACCATCACCGTTGATTACTGTATTTTTGAGAGCGCTGAATTACTCTATTGCCTTCAATACCCAAACGAGACTCTAACCAGCACACTTTGAATCTTCAGGAATAATTAGGTTTCTTATCGAAACATTAAGTGCAAGAGGCCATTCTGCTGATCTCTAGTACCATGCCCACCGAACGACTGTCTACCAGGAGTGGCAGTACGCGGTTTACAAGGTTTTCAACCGTGCAACTTGGTATGGCAAATACATCAGGTAAGCACATCCATCGAATGGGTTACTTCCAATCATGAAAGGTATTGCCGGTGCCCAACATAATCCAACCATCCTAACTTCTAACGATACCCCGTTGCCCCGCACATCACGCCGCGCGTGCAAGGACTTGGCGCTTGCCCGTCTGCTGAGCACGGTTGATCTAGATGATGGAAGGGAAAGGCCTCAGAGACGAAGTTCCACAACGGCTGCCTATACAAAGCGTCCGGTCCGTTCTGCTTTAACTTCGTGCAGCCTGGAGAGTCCTAGTAAGATATTCTAATACATGTTATCTTGCCATCCAGTTCGCTGTCTACACACTTTTTATTTTGCGAAACGAGGGATTAAAGAAAAAACGGCATTTAACCAGCCAACTTTAGGTCAGCGATAGTTTCTTTTCTGTTCCTATGGAGTCGTTTTTCACCACGAACCAGCTATCGAGTGCAGCAAACAGTCATCTCAGGAGCTCTGGTCTGTTCATGCGACGATGTGTGAGGTACTAGGCGACGTGTACTTTCTCGCTGAAGTCCATAGAACTTGGGAGCATGGTCACATGCACTTTGTTGCGGCCGGGGTGAATTCAGACCCTATGGCCGTACTAATACCATCAGTACACTCTTCAGGAGTGGTCAGAACATGTCTTGAGCTGTAGTCGACGAGCTCGTGGTGTAAGTCCTATACAGCATGCCATCCACAACTGGTGTCCCTACTTAACAGTGAGACCCGTTTTTTAGTGCCTCTGCCATAGAGTATTCAACCACGTCTATCACCTGAAGCCAGTACATTTAGTAAATACACAGATTCTCGGTGAGTTAATCCTTTCTTAGGAATAATAGTTATAGTGGTATTCCCTGACAAGATGTACCATGTTAGATCGACGCATTTGTTTTCTGTCGGGGGTATTGGGTGTCGCAAACGCGTTTAAACCTGGGTTTGTTTTGGCTCGTTTTGATGATGTTACTGAAAAAAAGTTCTCTCTGAATACCGACATGAGAAGGTAAGGTGATACTATTTTATTCACTAGTGTCAACCGCTAGCGTGAGCCTTTTGAACATTCATTCACCGCAGACGGTTTCGTGTGCTTATTCTCCACCGAATCTCACTCACCCTAAACTTACATTTATCTCTTCTTCTCTCCTTAGAAATAAATGGACGTTTGCTACTGATTTTATTTAGCATTATGGGTATGGTATGCATCTTTGCCAGACCACGCAATATCTGAAATACAAGCTAGAAATAGTGCAAACTTGCTCACTACTGTTGGTCACGGATGTCCCTCCGGCTTCCACGCATTTGAAGCAGTCGTTATTAGCTCACTTCCCCGGCCTTCGTTTTACCAGCTCACGAGTTCCAGTCTTCACAATCCATCGCATAAGGTGGGCACTTCTTCCTGCTCTCTTGGAGGCCTTGCACCCCACTCTACTTGAAACCAATTCCTGGAGTTAAATCTTATGAGTGCACAGGTAGAGTCATTAAAACCAAGTACTACTCAGTTACGATGCAGAATTTTTTGAGCTGAGGACATCCGCTGATATGGCAGCCTGTCGTAGTTAGTGGGGAACCTTGCAATCACAAGCCGGCTAACCACTCTGGGAAGTCCTGTTTTTGTACTTCCTGCCTCTTTCACCTCTCATCCGTTGCCTTACTGCTTTCTTTTTGTTGCCCTATCTTCTCTACGTAATTTATGGCTACCGATGGTAGTGTAAACCAATGCGCCTAAAGATGAAGCTAATTATAACGATTGATTATGCAGTTTTTCGAGGAAAACGTGCAGTTTACTCCGTAATCGTCTGTCAGCTGTAAAAATCCTCACGGAGCCACCATCCTCCAAGCTTGTTGGTTGGATCTCACTGATTTCTTATCAATATCAGAACAACCTGTTTCCTATAGGGCTCCCCTATTTACTGCTCGCTGACGGCATCTTTAAAACGATGAAAAGATACTAACTTCCTGTCCATGACTCGTATTCTTTAAGAATAAAGTTGTGACGCAGTAGTTGTTTCTAACTTTGTGACTGGCTATTGAATATAAACACAATTCGTTCGGACTATCCAAGAGAAATTCAGCCCCATTCCATGGCTCCAAGACACTAGCAAGCATCCTTCCTTTAGAAACCTGGTGAACGTGAAATGAAATTAGTGCGGTCAAAAGCCTACGAAAAATGAAGGGGTTGAGGGATGACTTATCCACATTGTTCGGGATATTTAGCTGACTCAAAATTGATGCGAATGCTTCTCTTGATATCTCATTGTTTGTTTATTGGTTATGACGCAGCTACTTCGTCCCAGTAAGTGTTCAGCCCACTGAAAGGAAGTTCCTTAGTTCGATCCTAACCGTAACTTTGGATATTGTCTGTAT
This sequence comes from Opisthorchis viverrini, assembly GCF_000715545.1. NCBI lineage: Eukaryota > Metazoa > Platyhelminthes > Trematoda > Opisthorchiida > Opisthorchiidae > Opisthorchis > Opisthorchis viverrini. Next base: position 1,068,903 of record NW_008751727.1, read on the forward strand.
CTTGGGTCTCGGCCTTTCTCTGAATCGCATGGCATCTGTGCACTGGTTCAACGCCCTTGGATGACGCCGTTTTATTTTGTGTAATGGCTTATTTCCATTTATGGTTGGCGAAACAGTTTCACTAATCACATTTTCCAAACTGTTTTTAGGATATCGTCGATCGCGTGCAGCAGTATCCAAGCGGTAGGTTGGACTTGGAACTTCTCTTATTATTGAGGTTTTGTTTCTCAAATGCGCGCATTTCTTCAGTGGTACTCATTGCTCTTGCGGCCAGGCAATGCCGAGGGCCAGTGTGTTTGCGTATATTTCATTATGCGGTTTAGAATATCACGTTTAGAGTTAATCATCCAGTCGCACTCATTCGTTGGTGTCAGAAGTTCGGATGACGGCTGGAAAACATTTGAATCCTCTCTTAATAACCGTGTGATAGTTTATGGATTTCGCAGCTGTTATGTCATTGGTCTCCTCATTACACGATCAGCCCTCCAATATGACCGTTGCTCTTACAATGTCATAATAGGGAAGCTGTACTCAGGTTTCTTTGGATCTCTGTCAGCTCCGAACACCGAACTAATTATACGACGTACCGTATTTTCTCCCTTTTCCCATCTTTAACTGAAGCGATGTGGATGAGGACAGCCACCACAAAATGGAGAGTTCTAATGAATCGGTATCATCAGACGACACTAGTGAAACAGCCACTTCCGAAGAATCATCCCCATCTGATTCATCCGAAAGCGACTTTTTTGAGGACTGGAACAAACGGCGTCCCAGCAGGCGACCGAGGAAATGCCAACCGAAAACCCCCAAGAAGCCCCCTCCGAGAACCGAAGCAGTGAGTTTCTTCGTGATACAGTGTATGGAAATGCTTGTCAGTGTCCGTGCTTTTGGTGGCAATCAGAGGTAACTACTCTTTGGGACGTTTTTAGGAAGGATTGATGTGCACCTCAATGAGGTATACGCTTTTGGGATGCAGCATCATTTCGTTTTCTGTGTCAGCTCCTTAGGTGGTTTCCGCCGGGAACAGTCATCTTTTTTAATATCTGCATCGTGTTCAGTAGAGGTCAAATAGATTTTGTACGGCATGTATGGCATGTGTTTGGCTTGTCTATCGATAAATACGATCCCAATACCAGAAGTTTATCAACGATTCAACGTTTCGATCGCCTTTGTCACGAACAAAGTACTTGAAGGGGCATGAAAGAGATAAAGAGGTTGAATGTTGCTGGTACTGTTCCGCCTTCCAGAATGAAATTCCGAGATTTTCCCTGTGCTTGGCTGGAGTCGTTGTAATATATGACGGCTTTACGATGTCAGTAGCGTGCACGCTGTTAGTTTCCTCCAAGATCGTCTATTTGGGCATTTAGAGGTGTATGCACCCCAGAGTGTTTGCGGCAGAGTAACACCACTCCTCCTCCTTCAATGTTGCTGGTACCGTTCCGCCTTCCAGAATGAAATTCCGAGATTTTCCCTGTGCTTGGCTGGAGTCGTTGTAATATATGACGGCTTTACGATGTCAGTAGCGTGCACGCTGTTAGTTTCCTCCAAGATCGTCTATTTGGGCATTTAGAGGTGTATGCACCCCAGAGTGTTTGCGGCAGAGTAACACCACTCCTCCTCCTTCTCTGTTGTTGTGTCCTCACTTTAAATATGATTTAAGAAAACTTTATGGTTGTACGGCGGTGAATCATCTGTATCAACCCTTGTGTTGCCATCTATAGTGACGATGATGATGTGGGAATTAGTTGCACCATATCATATTATTACATTTTGAGATGCTGTGAGTAGCGATTCCCAACAAAGGTAAAGATAGTGGATCTGAAGCCTCGTCTACCGTATGTCACTGGTGCAGAAAAACACGAGGTAATGTAGATGACTGGTTTCACAAGTATAGTCGATGGATAGCCAAGGGCAACATGTTGAATAGGCTTAGCTGCCTTTCATTCAGGGGCACTTGAGTGGCACATCAAACTGTTGACCTTGTCACTCAGTGCTTCTGGTTATCGTGTCTGCATGATCTCCGTGTGTCACCATCTTCACGCAACTCCGTCTGTCGGGAATGGGCAGTCATGAACCCTGCCCACACACACTTGAGGCGGACACCGTAGTTTATGGGGTGTCGGCGTAATTAAAAGTACTGCACTGGTTGCCACTTGATGACCTTAACCCGGGCGTCCTGTTTGTTGTGTACAGAAAGCTGGGAAAATGAAATACTACTACTATCATTTATTTTTGAAGAGCATGGTCTCAAACACAAAAAGTGAATGCAAGCGATGAATGCGAAAGAGTAACAGGAGAATATGGGAGAAAAGAGAGAAACGTCTCATTCGAAATCATGACAAGGACAGTGCCAGTCTGATGAGGTGAATCCCAAAGTATGTAAAGATTTTGGTATGGAAACACGCTACTACTACTATTGTAACGGTGATACTACTGATCGGGAGGCACGCGAGTAGTATGTGTTGTTCGTAGAATTTCGCTTTGCGTCGACTGAAAAAGGGAATTCTGTTGCGGAATTCGTGGGGCCACTTTGTAACATTTGCTTGGATTTGACCGACGAATGAGTGGAGGCAACGAATCTCTAGGGAGACTCGTTCGGGAGAAGATCTGTGTCCGGTTTTTGTAACTAAGATGCAGATTAGAGTTTTGCTTCCCTGTTCAATGGTTTGTAACCGGTCAGTTGGCATTTCCGAGTAAATAACTCCGCAGCGAAGGCCTTCTTCCTTTCACTATTATCATTTATTTTTGAAGAGCATGGTCACAAACACAAAAGTGAATGCTACTACTACTAATACTACTCATTACTACCTGCATTCTCGTTGCATTCCTGTCACAGAGTTGCCCGTCTGTTGGTCAGAATTCATTAGTAGATCACAAAGTTCTTTGTGGCAAAAGTTTCCTCGGTGCTTCAGTGCTTTATGTTCTGATCTTTACACTAATTACACTACTAAAATATCCATTAGATTGAATCCCACATGTTTGTACATAGACGTGAATGGACGTCAGTATAATTGACATCGTGAAGTCAAATTTTCCAAGCGAACAACATTAGAAGAGGGACGTGGCATAAAATCATCATGTGCAACCTTATCAAACAGACTAGTTTTGTCATCGCTGACTTGTCCCTGGTACGCATGAAGTTGGAATATAGTTTCCCCGAAAGAGGGCATCTTCACCATCTGTCGGGTTTCTTATATCCTAGGTGTTTTCATTTTTCAGATTTCCTGCTTTGCAAGAAAACCGGTAGGTGGACAGTAGTGAATTCAGGCGCTGTTCACGCGACTCATCTTCGAGGTTTGGGTCCTGATGGTACACCGACGCTTGCTTGAAGATATTCCCTGATATGGACGCTCGTCGGCATCAGTTTCAGATGATTTCTTCTCCGATCTGATTATGTGTCTGGAGGTGTGGGCATGTCACATTATCTTAGCTGTACTAGAACCAAGTTTCCACCACTCAACATTTATGTCCCCACTTTAAGGCTTTTAAAATAACTCCATAGGGGCAAAATGGCTCAGGTGGTTAGGGCGCGAATTTACTTACCGGAAGGTCTATGGTTCGAACCCGACCTCTGCCTCTCGACTCCCCCGGTCTAGGCTTGGGCAACCTGACAGTATCTCAGCCCTCGTGCTTCCTCCGGGTTGCATGGCAGCTAGGCGCCGGAAGGACGCTACGGATGAACAATAATAATAAACTCCAAATGCTCTAACAATGATGGCCTGTGTGTCGTCGCCTTTTGATCCGTGAATTAATTTATCTGCTCAGTAAGTCTAAACCCTCTGATCAGTTTTACTTGCTTGTTTTTAGTGTTCTGCAATGCGAATAGCCAAACCACCTAACAGTCTGTTACCCAAACGCACATTTAGTGTGCCTGCAAGAAAACACACTGCAGTCATGACCTCTGCAAAGTGAGTTCACCACTGATACATTTCGCCACATGAAAAATCTGTGCTATATACTGCCGCGGGTGCTCCAGTTTGCCTTATTGTTACCAGCCAATCTGGGGGCGAGATGGCCCAATGGTTAAGAGCGCGAATTTACTGACCGCAAGGTACGTGGTTCGAACTCCACCTTTGCCTCTGGAATTCCTTTGTCTAGGCTTGGGCAACCTGGCAGTATCCCAGCCGTCGTGCTTCCCTTGGGTTTCATGTCAGCTAGGCACCGAAAGGGTGTTGCAGCTGAATGATTATCTTATATTATTATTACTAGCTAATTTTGAGACAGCTGTTGAGACCCTTTCAGTTCTTTTGCATGTCTCATATTGGCCCCTATCACAATCATCGAGAACTATCGGTTTAGGTCCGATAGTTCATTTGTGGGGTTCGGAAGTGAAATACTAGAGGGTTTTTACTTCATTTGTGGAGCCCTTTCGAGTCATAGCTACCACGCAACTTAGGTCAAGTTCAAAGCTGCATTCATCCATAGGGGATGAATTTTCTGAGTTACGTGAAACATACGATATATATGAAGGCATGAATATGCATCTGTGCTAAAGGACGCGCGTAAAGACCTTCTTGGGCAGAATTGCGCCTAACGAACGTGTTGGCGAAATGTCGGAGAGTGTTTAGATATAGACAGGTATTTAGATAGTCCGTAACCTTAAGGCCGATGACGATTTCAAAAGGTTAAAGGGAGCAAGGTGTGATTTCCATGTGACCTGGATATTATGGAAAGAGCTGTTGAATGTTAAGGGCTGCTTGTCGAAATGGAATTTGCCTAGAATAACAGCACTTTGCTATTCAGGTCATTTACGTTAAACACAGGCTCCATTTGTTAAGAGTGGCTGAGGTAAGATGCTGTAACATCATGAAGAATAGGAGTTGTATCAGAACTGAGAGAACAAGCTACTTCTTCAGTACAAGTAGTTTCCATTGACGGACAAATCATTGCTTTATTACTGTGCAGTCGTGTGATCTCCTTCGGGTTAAAATCAGAAATAGAAGACCGAATGCTAGCACACCCAGAATGCTAGTACTCTTAACACTTAACGTCGAGGTCGGTACTTTAGTTTAAAGTCGAATACCGATCGACGGATGGCTTGTTCTCTAAAAGCCGAGTTTGCTACTTTATCTGTATCTCATACAACTTACAAACCCTATTGAAAATGCAGGGACGCTTATTAAGTCGATAGAACAGACGTGTCTGACAGAATGCGCAGCTGGACGCATTCCGGAGCGTGTGATTTGGACGTTGTTAAGGTAACAACCAACGGGTCAGAAGTTAGTTCGTAACTTTATATCACCGGTTGCCAGACATACCGTCGCCAACTTGACCTTACGAAATCTCAGAATGTTGTTACACAACTCCAGGGTCTTAGCCATCCGCGGAGCGCTACTTATTAACTGCTAAAAAACTGTACGCAAAAACACGAAGCGAGTCATTTGGTTATCATGACGTTGATTTTCATTTAACAATGTAAGTGATTATTGCGGATGAGGATAATGGGAGGGTTAGTATATCGCAACATACACCTATCTGTTCTAATGCATTGGATGAAGGGATACAACGTACCCAAGAAGGATATCGTTACCCCTATAAACTTCGGTGTCAGGGGAACTCATCCGCCTCATTTCTTGATCACATTTTATGTTGATCGTGAATAAGACGGCTTCGTAGGCTGTGTGGAACTGTCTTGGGCAGAACATCGATAGCACAGGCTGTATAGTTGACGGTGAGTTTGCTCTCTCGTTTAGTTGGGCAGTTTTAGCTCGCGGATTCATTCGCCAACCTAGTTGGCGTGGTTCTTCTTATAATAAAGTGATGCGGTGCCTCATCTAGACTCTGCCATGTGAGTTTAGGCACCGTCAACTAAGACCGACCTAAGTTCTGGTTTTGCTAATTGCGTGTTTTCCGCTGCACTGTTAGTAATATCTCTTTTCCCCCTGGAAACGGTATCTGTACCGCTTCGTAACTAGGTCGTTACTGATCTTCCACTTTTTATTCGTAGTACCGCTGTTGTTGGTGAAAGTCTACCTGGTCGGGAACAGGAATTCGACAGTATCTACACTTTCATCAGTGGTAAACTTCTTCAAGGCACTGGTGGGTACGTAATCCCTATTCCTTAAACTTCTGGTCAATAACACTACTCTGTTGGTCCCTCATTACCACCAGTATGGTTTACTTCTGAAAAGCGTGGTCACAAACATAAAAGTCAATGCAAACGAAAGATGTGGAACGGTTACAGGAGAATATTAGATAAGAAGGAGAAGCATCCCATTCGAAGCAATGCCACTAAGAGTTTCTGTGAAATAAAACAAATCCCAACGTATGTAAGAATGTTTGGTATGGAAACACGCGAGTAAAGAACAACAACTGAAGAAAGGACAAACAATGCTGAATACTTTTCAAGGCGCGATAAGCGCTAGCACAATCACGACTCACGTTAGGCACACTGT
>NW_008751727.1:1075429-1103749 GCF_000715545.1 Opisthorchis viverrini
CTTTTCAAGGCGCGATAAGCGCTAGCACAATCAAGACTCTCACGTTAGGCACACTGTTCGTTATAGTTGGTTTGGTGTGAGAGTCAATGTTACCACGCATAAAAGTGTCGTCAGTACGTGGGGAGCCCGAAATTGTAAGCAAATGCAAGTCACGGACTTTGACTTTAGGAAGTCCCAGTCCAATAACAGTCTTGGCGGATAGATGATAAGAGATGAAGACCGGTTGGTGAATCGAAAAGTCAACACATAAGCGGTTGCACGTAGGGCTGAGAGTATGGCAAGGGAACATTCATCAGTACCATGTTTGTGCTTCTTGTCGTTCCACGCAGTCACTTTTCACCCACCCGAGACTATGCTCACGTTTTTCGCAGTTGCTCGGCGCTACCGAACAGCGATTAGGCCAGGCTTGATGAAGGACGTCGACTTCTCGAAGACGGTGTATCCAACGCGACGGAGGCGTTTCATGAGTTCCCTTGCAATTCGATTATGGCGAGCACATCCACCATGATGCTCGATCCAGCAGGACCGTACAATATGCACCAAACTCCTCGATTGGCCATAGTCTGCTAACCATGACCAAGCCCGGCGCTTCTAACTCTATCTTGGGCAGGTGGCATCGGAGCTGGGCACTTCGGATAAATATCCGAGGAAACACTTGCTCTGGAAACACAAGCCATCGATTCGACAGATGCGAAGCAACCAACTCTCGTAAACCGTGACCGTCAACGCTATTGTGCAGACTATCGCCCCAAGTAGCTACGAGCTCTTCCTTGGTGTTTACGCATGCACCTTAGACTCGGATCGGAAGGCTGAGTTTCCGAAGAATCTTGCTAAATGCAGAATTATTGTCCACATTGCGTAGTACTCGGTACTGAGAAGACAAAAGCTTTTTCATACACGCTCTCCGCTGCATCGGGATAGTTGCACTCAGAATTGGAATACTAAGTCCCCCATGTCACTTAACGGTGTGGATGTAGCTGATCGGGGTGTCCTTCAGTAGACGTAGCCAGCCAGAGTGGATTGCCTGATGCAATTGTTCAACTTTTTGAGCGTGTTTCGGTGGACTTCGCCTAGCACGAGCGAATGTGCCAGCCTCGGTATCAGATAGTTCTTTGTGATCTCTGTTCTTTGATGCGGCTTCAAAGGGGGAAGGTGTCACCTCATCAAGCAGTTTGAGCAGCTGATGCTGCAGACTCTTTCCCGTTGAAAGTAAAGGGGATGCTGAAGTATGTCACGGCATCTGTCGGACCCAGAGGAGCGATGAGTTCCCCGGCGCAGAAAAACGGTCCGAATGAGACCGCTGTCGCTGGATGTTCCCTGTACCCACAAATCACCATCGCTTTCAATTTCGGCCTTTGATCTTTATGCCAGTTCTTTGCAGCTCGACCGCAGCAGCTTCATACCTTCTCTTTAAGGCGAGTCTGACTTTCTGCGACCACACGACCCACTCTTCAGCGAAGGCAAAACCATCCACTAAAGTGTCATGGAACTGGTGTCCTAGTTGCGGTATCGACAATCCTTGGTGAACAATAGTCGGGAGAGTGGATCTCCCTGTCTCACACCTCTGTGCCAATAAACCTCGGAGTTGAGGAAAACTGCTGCAGCACTCTCATAGGACTGTGCGATGTATCTAACCAGAGGTGACGGTGCTTTAAACGGCTCGGCTGGTCTGACAACTGTGTCATGCGAAGCCGAATCAAACGCTTTCGAGATTTCAGAGCAAGTGCCAAGCTGAGCTTCGGAGCAGTCACTGAAGAGTGACAGAGCAGGGCATGTAACAGCGATGTCGCTTCGAAACAACCTTTTCGATGTAGAAATGCAAACTGGAGTGAGTAAAGTTGCAAGCTACGGCTCCGGCGGTCAGCCAACACCTTATGAAATCGTCAAACAAGCATGGATGACACGGAAAGCGGTTTCAGTTGGTCCGGTGAAGTCTGATTTGAAACTCTCGGAACTAAGGCCATACCAGCTCGATACAGCTGCGGTGGACAAAACCCAGGTAATAAGAGAAAGTTGAAATACCCAGCGAAGGCGCTGCCATTGAATCTCTGAGGCATCTTGGGTGTGAGCTTGTCGAGACTTGGGGACCAACAGCACATTAAACTGATCGTGCAGCCGGCTTATTCACTTGTAATTGACTCGACCAAACTCCAATCGGATGGTGGCACTGCACGACTTGGATGGCTATCCACGTGTTTTTGGAACAGAGAGTAACTGTTTCCAATACTGTCAGCGTCAAGAGGTAGGCCGCAGTCCCCTTTGTATAGACCCTTCCATGATGCATTGAGCACAGCAGACGCCGCATCTTTCCGTCTTTGGTGGTATAGAGTCTGGATGACGGCGTAGTTGGCTCGGCTGATCTACTTTCGGTTGACCGACATCCGATCGGCTAGCTGACGACGGCGGCGTCTGGAGAACTGTAGTTCTCCAAGTGTGTGGAAATGTCTTGGAGGTGTGGAGGTCCAGAAGCGACAAGATTTGCTCCGGTGTTATGATGCCAGACTGCAACTCTCGGGAATGCCATAAGGTCAGCCCTAGAAATTGAACTGTCAGCACGGGATTCCGAAAGTGACACCGCGCAATCCACGGTTATAGTTATCAGCTTCTGACGAGTAGGCCGCTGTTTGGTTAGAACTGGTTCGGAGGCGCCAGGTGATTCTCATTGCACATTGTCGAAAGTAACCAGCACATTGAAACCAAACAGAGTGGTTAACCCTGTCTGGAGTTGCTGAACTCTTAGCTCCCCCAGACTGACGCCTGGGCTATCCAGTCGGCACTGCGAGTAGGTGGTTTATCGCACCGACTTTGTCCGGGGTAATTCATGTTATTTCCCCGCTTATCCTTGTTGTTTTTCGCCCTACTCATAAACTCGGGCTAACACGATTCTGTCCACTAATCACGATATGCACATGGGTGAGGTATAGTGACTCACAAACGGATAAGAAGCGCTGTCGAATTTGGTGCATGTCTTGTCATCCATATCAATGGCATTGTCAACAGTCTTTACCAGTTGACCCACTCGATGCACATATGTTGAGGCATCTAACGGGGCTAACCCCCCCCCCATAGATCAGACAGTTTAGCATCTTTCTAGTAGGTGTTCCCTCGCAGGCTCTGTTACCGTTTCCACAGCCTGGCTTCTCTGTTTATTGCACTGATACGTGCTGGGACAGTAGGGGGCGAGATGGACCAGCCCTCGTGCCTCCTTCATGTGGTATGGTAGCTAGGCACCGAAAGGGTGCTACAGCTGAACGATTTTTTGCTGGGATAGTAGACCATTTCAGAAGCCTCCGGGCCTTACTACTCTACGTTTATAGGCGTTATGCGAAGTCTGCTAAAAGCTTCATTCTAATCTTTATGTTGTTTCTGCTTGATACCTTTTTGTTATCAGTCCTGTGAACAGTATGCCTACTTCCCTTAATTCTTCCATTGTGGTGGTGCTATGTTACTGTCAACTCATTATGCTTTTTTGCAGGTGTATGTATATTTCCGGTTTGCCAGGTACTGGCAAAACGGCTTCGGTTAACGCAGTCCTAGCAGCGATGACTGACGTCCGTGATCAACGTGCGACTTTTCAGAAAATAACGGTCAACGGTATGCAAGTGAATGATCCAAAACAAGTTTACGCACAAATACTGCAGGTGTGTCTAGTCATACGTTAGGTGATGTTTCACTCCTTGGTTCGATGATTATCCGCGCTTTTTATCCCTGTCATTGGTTTCAAGCCAGGTAAATATTTCCTCATGCGCCTCTTTTTCGTTATGGACTTCTCGATGACAATAACCCAATGCTTCGAAGAGATCATTTCAGTGTTCACGGGCATTTCCCCCGAACTTTCTGACTACTTTCATAGGGTGAAGTATCATTTGAAGGATCAACGTACCCTTTTTGCGAACTGTGACTGAGGTGCGCACCACTGTCCTGAAAAAAGCACCTGAGTAACCTTATTGTTGAGATGTGCGTATAGAAACGTTGTGCACATGATTGACTTGCCAGATGAAATATCGATCGAGGAACAGTTCATTCACTTACTTGAGTAAAACACTCATTCTAGTGACTACGACGATCAATTGAGTAGGTTCTAAAGCTTGGTTTGTATTCACCACAGGTATTCTTTCTCCATCGATTGCTGCGTTGGACGCTACCGTCAGCTTTTCAGTACTCACGAACCGGGGTTTCAATCTCGAACTCAAATTCTTTGCACACCCTAGTTGTTCAGCTTCTGGACTCTGAGAGAACCGAACTATTCGTTGTTTTCGGGCAGCACTGTGTTCTCACTAGTACTGATCCCACAACAGGTGAAACACGCCCTTATTACTTTTGGGATTTCTTTCGGTGCCCTGATGACTCCGTGTATGATGTTTACAGTAGACTCATCTGAAGAGACTTGAGATTTGGCAGCGGAACTGACTTTTTTCGAGCTACGGTGCGTTGTACATGAAGTTCAATAAACCGTTGAAAAATACCTTCCTGTGGTTCCTTTCTCAATAGACTCCATCTTGGTCGTTGTATTTTGGAGTATAATGAATGAGCCTGTCGTACTCGGTTGCAATTGACTGAGAGCACTGTAGCGATCAAGGATAGACGCATCTACATCAACTTTGTCTCTTATTTCCCCCCAAACTCGGCAGTAACACTTCACCGTTTCAGACAATTACGCCCCGACCCTGTGTTGTTTCTGTGAACTCATTCATCCCATTCTGTCCTTGAATGCTAGGAGAGTTAATGTGTGACGAATGATCTGTCGCCTCCGAGACTGAGCAGTATCAGCGGTATGAACCGTGAATGCCTTCACTGGCAATGCAGCACGGAACGTAAGGTTCGACAAGATGCAGTGTGATAGACGGGTTAACTCTTTTTTCCTTTGCCGTGGTGATGTTACGTCAGAAAGACCTATTGTTGCCACACTTAACATTTGCTTGCACGCGAGACTTGGTGACTTGATTTGACCTTTGGCTTTGATTGCACGTCACAAATGGTGTAAAGTGGCAGCAATTTCTTGCATTTTCATAGCGCTCACAATGGCTTTTGTGTCACTGTATAATCGTTACTTGTATAACCTTCAGTCATCAAGTCTAACCTCTTCACATGAAGATGGGAAATATCGAAAAGCAAGATGGCTGTACACTGCTGTCGAAAAAAGAAAGAGAAATCGTTCAGCTGCAGCACCCTTTCGATGCCTAACTGCCAAGGAAGCACGAGGGTTGGGATACTGTCAGGTTGCCCAAGTCTAGACAGGGGAAGTCGAGCGGCAGAGGTCGGGTTCGAACCGCGGACCTTCTTGTCAGTAAATTCTCGCTCTAACCACTGAACCATCTCGCCCCCACTGCTGTCGAAACCGTTTCCGATATTCCGTTTCGAGTTGCTTGTGTGGACTGAGGAGCATTAAATAAAGAATATGTCGTCTGTGTAGTCCATGTCCATTGATGCCTTCTCCTGTGTCATTTCGGCTCCTACTTTCATAGTCCTTTGAGCCGTGAGTTGTAGCGGTGATCACTTGACCGTGCGCTGCGGAGTGAGCCTATAATCTCACTTTCAGACCGACTGTCAAACAGGTTCTGTACGAACAGATAATTCTGATGATCTAAACCTGCCGCTGATTCAGAATGGCATCACTTAATTTGCCATTCTGACTGTGCAATATGTAAGTGTATACGACTACAGGATGAATTGCGTTTATCGACAGATCAGTATGCTAACTTGGGTGAATCAAAGAAGCTTCGTTTCACAGTAGTCTAGAGATGATATTCTTCATGTAGTTGGGACAGTGAATGACGATAAACAGCAAACCGATTCCAGCACTATGGGAGAAAGACGTGTGGCACTTGCTTTAAAAAAGCAGCATTTTGGCCCCCCAACGTTGTCCTGTGTTTAGCTCCCACTGCTGAAGGCGAGGTTAAGTAGAAGGTACCTTGAAATCAAGCAAATCTCTTGAAGAATTGGTGCTGTGAATCTGTGACTATCCCGTTGTTACATAAAGCTGGTGACGTGTTTGATGCCTCTACTAGGACCTTACCGAAAGAAGGAAACACCACTTACGGTTTTCATTAAAAGGATCACCGCAGTCGTTTACCAGTAGAACGCCTTGCTATTAATAGTAGGTGTTATTTTAATGGTCATGGGCTGTTTTTAGAAACAATATAAATTAACTTGGTCTAAGCAGTAAGTTCCAACTGGGGAAATTTCCAGTCGTCACTTTATACGAATAGCCAAGCGGCAACATGCGCCCAGGTGAGCCCAGCGAATGCCACACATTGCTGAATAGTTGGTTTGCGTTCATTCACTCATGCCGGCCGAAGCAACAGCTTGATCTGGAATACAATTAAAGTGCAAATCCGAATTCTTTGGGGAGTGTTACTGCGCTACGCTTGCGTTTTTGCGCCGTAGAAGTGCCTAAATGAAACGGCGACTTGATGAGCTCTTTTAATGGACAAAGTCTTTTCTACTTTACTGTCGGATATTGGACACATATCGAAGTCGTTTTGCAAACGTTGAATTCCTTGTTTTCTTCTAACAGTCAGCTGTTTTTGTTCAGCGGCAGCCCTGTTTATACATCAATAGAAGACTGCTTCCCAAGTGATTACTCTCGTTGCAGCCAACCGCATCCTGTTTGGCATACTCCTGTGGGCGATTTACCTCAGTCCGCAGGCACGCCCTGTTACCAAGTCTGAAAGCTGGTAGAGTATCCAAGAAGTTCTGACTCAGTTCATGCCTCCCTACGTCATAGCGAATGCCCATTTCCTTCAGTGTGATGACGAGCCGATTGATTTTGACCACGAATCGCAGATGCAACAAAGTAGTCCACTGTCATTATTGCTGTCCACATCTGCGATTGTGTAGAAAATAGAAAATGCTCTACAAAAGTGTCTAGAAATTCAACGCAGTACAACCCCCTTAATGACGGGTCTGGACCTTACTGATGACTGTATCGTCCTGACCGTATCAACAAACACACATTATTTGCACTTGGAATTAGTGTAGAAGGGATGAAATTCTTCAGTACGACTGCTGATCCGAAAGTCATCCCAATTCCTATCACCGATGTGGTGATTATCTTGGTTACATCTAAGTGCGTGGAGTCCGTAGTTCTATTAAATGGCCAAATGGTCCAAAGAAGCCATCAGTCTGAAGACATTCAGAAATGAACTACGCCACAAAGCCATTGTCCACCCGGAACCTGGACCCTTAGAATTCACAACCTTTGCAGGATCAAGGCGTTTGAATGCTGGTTTCTTGGACGCATGTTGAGGGTTCATTTGGTTGGTGGGTTATTCAACAACTTTCTCAGGCAACACTACCGAGGCACTTATTTTTTCTGAACTTGTCCAACAATGACATCTACGTGGGTTCCGTCACGCGCTGCGCAAATCTGACGCTGTATTGATGAAGGTTTTGCCTCCGCGTCCCCGGAATGCTAGGAACCTGAATGTCAACCATGAATGCTGGTTTTGATTGCTTGAGTTTATGTAATCTGTGACTGCGTTACTACAACTGACGGCCGGCTCTTTAAACTGCGCGTATCATGCGTCGTCGGCCACGGGCGATGACTATTTTAGATTATTGGAGGTAACTTTTCCTCGCGCAGGAGACAGTGGCTCTTAAGGAAAGTAGTAGATTGACACTGAAGCTTATCTAGTAACGTACAATGTAGCTACATTATATACTACTCAGTGGAGTCTTAGGGAACTTCGAAACAGCATGTTCAATAGACCGTCCTCGTATCAGGAATGTACTCTTGACCCTCCCTAACTTTCACTGTAACCGCTTTAGTTTTTTTCAAACTTCATGTCTTCTCTAAATGTATTTTTAACTCTTCTTTCATGCTAGCAACTCACTGGACAGTTGCTTCCTGCCAAACAAGCCGCCCAGCAGTTAGAACGGGAATTCTGTTCCTCTGGTTTGAGACAGTCACATCGAGAAAAGAGCAATCTACCACCAGTGGTCCTTGTGATCGATGAGTTGGATCTGCTTTGCACCCGTCGCCAAGACGTGCTGTATAACTTGTTCGATTGGCCAACACGTCCTCGTGGGCGGCGCTCACTCATTGTTTTGGCGATTGCCAACACTATGGACTTGCCCGAACGACTGCTGCACCCTCGGGTTGCCAGTCGCCTCGGTCTCACACGCCTCACCTTTGCGCCCTATTCCCACGAGCAGTTAGTGCACATTGTTCAGTCTCGCCTAATCGGTAGCGGATCGAGTTCGTTTCAGGTGAGTTGATCTATTACGATAGATGGCCTTCGGGTTTCTACTGTAACAAGTTCGCTGAGTATCCCGGTTTCCCGTAGATAGGCAAGATGTTCGTTCAAGAGAGTTTAATGACGACAGGTCAAGGGGTATACCATGGGTTGGACGAACAGATGTCCGTCAGCATTCGTGATCCAAGCAGCTCTTATGGTCATTCTGAGTGACGGTGAACGGTGTAGAGGGATATCTCAGCGTAAACTCTTCTTACTATGCGTGGGTACGAAACCATATTCATCCCGTATAATCATTGTTTAAACTGTAAAAATCTTCCGAGGAGACTCCTAGTTACCAAGAGTTACCGCAATTAATTTTTCCGGAGGAACAAAGATAAGTGATGAGTTACTCACAAGGTTGCGGGAAACTCTTCGACAACCCACGACCGATTTCGGCTCTCCAGGTAGGCACAGTCCCCGAGTTTCAGCCAACCCAAATTGGATGGATTTGGACAACTGCACTCATCTGCATATCAGCTTGCTTTCCATGTGCATAGCTCGGAACCGCGACGTTTGAGACGCTGCCAAGTTGGCCATGACTAGATAAGAGCAGACTTACGTTTAAACCATGAACACTTTGATCGCGACAACTGCACTCATCTACATACCAGCTTGATTTTCACGTGCATAGCTCGGAACCGCGACGGCTGAGACGCTACCAAGTTGCCCATGACTAGATAAGAGCAGGCTTACGTTTAAACCATGAACACTTTGATCGGTTGCTTCGAGCCTTGACCGCCGGGCTGTCACACATATTATTTCGGAGAGGGTTCAGTTCCAGTGGGGAACATCGTTTATTTTTCCCTGTGTTAGCCTATATTGGCTACTAGTGTAACGGTGACACTACTGATGGGGAGGCACGCGAGTAGTATGTGCTGTTCGTAGAATTTCGCTTTGCATCTTTTGAAAAGGGGAGATCTGTTGCGGAATTCGTGGAGCCACTTTGTAACATTTGTTTGGATTTGAGAGACGAATGAGTGGAGTCAATGAATCTCCAGGAAAGTTCAAGAAGACGCGTTCGGGAGAAGATGGGTGTCCGGTTTTTGTAAATAAGATGCTTCCCTGTTCAATGGTCTGTAACCGGTCAGTTGGCATTTCCTAATAACTAACTCCGCAGCGAAGGCCTTCTTCCTTTCACTAGTAGAATAATTCTTCGGACGTTACCCTGGACCTTTTTCGTTTATCAGCTGTCTTCACGAACCTTGGTTGTCTATTTTGCTTTGATCACATTTCTGTAGCGAGCTGAGGCAGCGCGATTCCCTGCGATTTGATTAGAGGCGATGACGAGTTTCATGTCCATGCATTGTCCACCGTGAATACCACCCAATACGCCGATGGGACAGTTTAGGAATAATGATTTTACGGTGCCCGCCACTCTGACAAAATTTGTGTAGGTTCGTTGCTCGTTAAGCAGACATGACACTAGTGGCCCAATCGTTCGTTGGGTTTGATAGCTCTGTTGCGAACGTTTCATCACCAATCGACGCGAAACGATCAGTGCGTGTCATGAAATGGAGCGCATTGATGATGTCATTTCGACTGGTGGTAAGACGTTTGCAACGAAATTGCCAAGCTTAGTGAGCATTCCGACCACCAAATGAATAAATTGAACTACCAACATTCTGTTCTGTTTAAGATGTGAGACTGTTAGTCAAAATTACATAGACTCAACATTCACCGGGACCAACCAAATAACTAGTCGCCTGAATGATGTGTGGGCAAGCATGCCACCATGCATGAGGACCAAACACGTTTGCTGGGTACTACATACGAGTTCACATTATAAGGGGTTCGTTTAGCTTTTTGAAAAAGCGGTGTGATCTTTGTACTCATGCGGGTGAAAAATGATCTCACAACACAACACACATTTTGGCATGGTACATGAACTTAGTAGGTGTGTGTACCCTTGGTTCATGCAGCGGAAAGTGTACTCTTCATCTGGTACCCGTCGTGTGCCAGTTCCCGTAAGTGTTTGCTTAGCCAGCATAGCCCCAGCTAGCTGCGTATAGGAGCAGACTACGATCCGGACGCATTACTCCACGTGGTTAGAAATGTATACTTTGCTTTTCCCCCGTAAAACCTTTTGGCTTCGTCTCATCAATGGCGTTCTCCAAATGCTTAACTCAGAAGAGGTCCCATTCTGTGGACACGAAACTAGAATCATTCGGCTCACATAGCATTATTGTTTGATTTTATGACATCTAGGATGTGCGGAACACTTAACTCTGATGAGTTACTATATGCTTGGACATTTCGTGGACTTTCATCCATTGGCAAGTTACATATCGTTATCATGCTTTTCTATAGACAATATAACTGTTGCGCTCGGAAGTGAAAATGAATTTCAGGTTATCCACAAATGGGTGTGATTTCCTATGCCTCAGCATACTCACACTGGATGAGTGATCCTGAAGGGGAGATTTTTGTACCGGATTGCGTCTGAATGATTTGAGCATCAAAGGCTTCTGCCGCTAGGTGCTGTTCCATTTTACAGCACATTTGAGTGTTGATTCTCCTACCCGTTACAAACTACCTCCATCTCATCTTTAGGAAAAAGCCTTAGAACTGGCGGCGCGGAAGGTCGCTGCTGTGTCGGGTGATGTACGCCGTGCGCTAGACATCTGTCGACGTGCCGCTGAAATGGTTCCCCAGTCAAAATCGAAAAAGGAGATTGGAATTGAACATATCAATGCAGCTCTCAAGGAAATGTTCACCACACCAAAGCTGTGTGCAATCCAGGCCTGTTCCCTTTACGAGAAGCTGTTTCTGCGGGCCCTCATCGCTGAGTTTCAGGCGCGTTCGACAGAGGAGGCCCGATTGGACCGCTGCATTCTTCAGATGTGTGCTCTTTGTCGTCTAGAGGGTGAGTGCTGTCCACCACTGGGTAATTTTCGATTCAAAGTGACTGCGAATTGTACTCTGCTTTGAAAAGGAGAATTTAACTCTCATACCAGTCAGTTCTCAAGATTCCAAAGGTTCAAACATATGGGATATTTTGACGAACAAGCCTTTCCGACTTGGTTTCGTCGGGTCGTGCTTATTGGGAGACGATGTTGCGAGTAACTTTTCCTAGAAAACGCAAACACAATAGAATGAAACTTCTATCAAAAGATGACTTATCGGCTGACCTAATGAACTCTCCGAGAAGAGTGTTTCCCGCTACAACACTTCGTTTCTCGCCCACAAGCAAACGTTTTTACTGAGGACTGTCTCAGCGTCCAAAATTTGTTTGCAGTTTTTACCATGTTCAATGTATCAATACACGTTAGATGTACGATTAGGTAAAAGAACACTGCGTCGTCTGGATAAGGAACTAAGCAGTCAATAACCAGCCCTGGATGCAAAACATCTTACTGGGACGGAGCATTACCAAGCTCTCATAGGCCAGCCAAAAACAACAGTATATGGCACAAGAACGGTGGCCGGGGTAGTCGACCTGCGACACTGTCACACGATACCTCGTCAACGTGATGTGACTCATCTCCGAACACGAACACATTCAGGTCATCCGATTGATGACCTCACTCCTGTGGTTCAGTGGTGACTAACGCGATTTCTCTGCCCTCTGTTCGTTTGCCTGATTGCTCCACGTGTCTATCCAACTTTCGAACCTGTAAGATCCGACGAACGATTCCCTAAAAATGCCAGCCATAGAAATTTTCTCTCTAAGACTTAGTCATGGTTATACTTCTGGCTGTCATCTATCAGCGATCTCTTGTGTCTCCACGGTTAGTGTTTTTCATCTTCAGGCGACCTCTTGCTCTTCTAATCATGTTTTTCTCATTGCGCTACCTGAATCGTTGGGATGAGCACAAGACAACTCTCTTTGTGCCGTTCACGAACATAGTCAGCTTGCTTGGGGTTCCGCTGCGAACGCTATACTTCAAACTACTCTATTCATCTCCAGAAATTGAACAACCCATTCAACAGTGTTTCGGAAATTTTCATTGGAATAGCGGTTGTTTCTCATTTGTCTAAGCCCCAAATTAGGATCATGTATTGCGTTGGTCGCATCTTCAAACCTAATTTACAAAGACTGTTTTGAGCCGGTCCCACCACATTCCTGCTATCTTCCCCATAAAATGGTCCTCCTTTCTTGTAGTCACGACTTGAAGAAGATCCTCTCACTGTTCCTTGTAGCAAACGTTTTTGACGAGCTCTGTCTGTAGCCGTTGTAGAGAGTTTTTACCATATAGTAGACGCCAGTTGTCCAGTATTTCTGGAAGTTCCGTCGCTGCTACCCACCACTGAGGGTTGTCCCAACTGGTTTTGCTCATAGGCGTAGCCATTTGATTCCTCTCTATTGTGGAATGCTAAGCTACTATTACTGAAAACAATGGGGATTTATTCCGAATTGTATTGCCTTGTTCGGAAAGCTCTCTTGAGCCTCCATCTGTATTGTGTTAGAACTTTTTTTTGTTTTCGCAGCACACTCAGGTTTAACTTACTGGCCAACCCCATTTGCTACTGTTCTGCAGGTTTCCCGTGCCCCACGACTTCCGAGGTGTTCGACATCTGTTCAAGCCTCGGTGCTCACAAACTGCTCCTCACAGAACCCTCAAGACGAGACACCTCAATGCTAGTTCGCCTGAACTGCAGCAAATCGGACGTACTTTTTGCGCTCAAGCCACGCAGCAGCGCTTGATCGTTTTTATACTCCCCGGTTGTTCCATCCGAATGCATTTTCTTTACTCCCAACGCACTTTGCTCAGATTTTGTAGCAGTATTTTTGTACTACCTGTTTATGATGTCGTATTTGAACAATACAGATCTTCAATAGCTGTCGAAGAGAACTATGATTTGTTTTCTCAGGAACTGATAAGCCGGCGGATCAGGGTCTTTTGAAGATGTTTTCATCAACTTCTGATCTAATTTGGAATCTTTGACCAAGAAGTGCATTCCCTTGCATGTTCCACACGATGGTTTGTCCACACTCGATCGGTTGTTCAGTAAAGGTTTGGAGAAATCACGTTCGGAGGGAAATCACGTCAAATCACGACCAATAATTTGCAGAGACGTGGTTATACCGCACTACTCTTTTCACTGAACTCAGGAAGAATATTGAGAAAGGCCACACAGAAATTAACAATCTAATGAGTGAGTTTATGAAGGATGGATAGCAAGTTATGTAACGTGGCGTGAAAAGCTGGACATTGAACTCTGTTAACAGCGCAATTTATTATACTTGCAATCAACTGTTCCACAACAAGAGAATGTTTATTGACACTGTTAGATATAACCCAAACGTGATGTGAGCGCAGCCAAGAATTCTAGGGTTTCGGAACAATGCGCAGAAAGGGCGTCGTTGAGTTGGTTTTCTTTTGTTCCATAAGTCAGATTTCACAATCATTGGCATGATTGTATGAACATCGGCAGTGAGGTTCGGGGTCAGCAAGAACCCGATTGCACAGGTCAAAAAAGAAGAAAGATTTGACCTGGCAGAAGTAAAGAACGGAGAGGAAATTTGATTTTCTGTGGCAAGCTGCTTGAAATTTGGCGGCCATGTCATCTCATACAACCATAAAGATTCTGCAAAGTTGGTCAGTAGATAGAAGTCTGACAAATAGTCTCCTGGCCGTTCAGGCTAGTTGTTGGAACAGGTATGGCACCGTGTTCCTCAGATGGTTAGGTTACGTCAACCAACTCTGACAGTTGGTCAGGTGTTTGGATGAGGACCATAATTGTTCTCAAATCCAGGTGTGGGTACCCTAGCATAATCTAAGTCCACATGCAGTCATGAATTACATCATCAAATTTACCCGCTTATCCGATCGGCCGTTGTGTGATGACTTCCTTGCTTCCTGGAAGGCGGGTAGGCGAAAACATGCGACGTTTCCTTTCATTCTTCATTAGTACAACAACCCCCCTCCTGTTCCACCTTGTTATTTCCGCAGATCCCAGATATAGGTCAGGCGCTCAGGAAAGTGTACGGTTGGACACCACCGCATCGTGTCCATATTTCAAATGCCTGTTGTAGCCTTCAAAGTGCGGGCTTTCATACACACTGGTCAGTAAACTGCTCTTGTGCGCAGTTCAGGTATTTTATCGATACACATTTGTTGCGTTTCTGGAATTTGAATACGAAATTCATGTACAGTAATGCACATTACGGTATCTTCATTGTCTAAATACTTTACTATATACCTCGGGTGATTCTGAAGCGGCTTATACCGATGTTGGAATAGTTCCCACTTCGTGAGTGGAGGTATCCCTGCTTGACTAGACACCTGTAAACAGCCGAATTGGTGCTGTTCACCTTCATTAGTCGAGATGCTGATCGGTCTTAGCATTCATCCGCATATTAATTCGGTTTTGATGGGAGACTCATCCGGAACCCAGCCGAATCTCTCCTTTGTGGTGTTCTTAAGCAACTCAGTATGATGCACCAGGCAGCCTCATGTTTCAGTTGGTACAATATTCGAGATATCGCGATACATTATATGGACGTATTTCACGAGAAAATATACTGCGACATCTCGATATCGTGCCAAGTGAAGCATGCGCCGGCCCTTCTGCAGTTTATTCACAAGACATTCAGCTGGGTTCTAGGTGAGTCTGTCGTCAAAATGAAATTGGTGTGCAAATGAATGTATTTCGCTAATCTCGTACCATTCGGGTTCAAGTAGAGCATAGGGTTGGGGAGACTTATATGATGAGTCCGAAGAAGCGCTGAACCGGTTGTGAGTTGTCCAAGAGTGTTCAACAACCCTATGAGTGCTGTGTTACGTCTATACAACGTACTGCGATACTGGCGTGACGCGCCAATGAGACATGAGGTGGCCTAGTACGGAAGATTCAGCTGAAAAAGACGTAGTAAACGAAGGCACTAGTCGGTTCCTCCGTGTAAACAAAATTGGTATGCAAATGAGTGTAGTATGCCAAACAGGGTTTACTTGTTTCCTTTCTTTCCAGGGGGTGTCCAGGATGTCTTCGCCGCTTGCTCGTTTGTTCTCATTCCCGATACAGAGGAGTTAAAATGAGTTTCACCATACGGAGCTGACCTGGCTGTTTTCCAACAGAACGTCTCTCCGTTGGGTTCTCCGTGTGCAGTGTAGATGTCGGTTAAAATAACGGGATAAACAATTCGAGTGTCGGTGTTGAGGAGCCTAGACACTGAGTTATTGGTTCATACCGAAAATGATGACGAACAGAGTGGATATATTCAGCAAAACTATTCTAGGTTTCGGTAGCCATTAGCAAGGAACGGTCTACCGACCCTTAAAACCCACGAATATCGCTGGCCCAAGATTGTCCAACAGTGTGAAAGTCAAACGTATCGTGAAGTTGGCGCTTGTTTGGGCACGTTTCACGTCTGACCTTCGGACTGAGTCGTCTTGCGGTCTGTCGTGTTTGAGTTGCCTTTGGGTGATGAAGTAGACCGGACCAAATGGCAAATAACACTATCACACGTCATGGTAATGACCACTGATTCAGCAAAATACTTCTGTGTATATACCTCGAGATTTTGCTGCATTATGTGCAGGTTATCAAAGTGGACCCAATGGCACTTAGTAATAACAACTATGTCATTTGCTTGTTGAACGTCTAATTTTGTCAGTCATGAAGTCGTACTGACGATAGCTTGCAATCACAACATGGGATATGCATGCTGGGTCAAGTGGTCTGTAACCAGATCTCCTTAGAAAGACGGACTTGTGAAAACGGTTTTCGAAGATAAGGAACCATCGAACCCAACAGCCAGATCGAGGAGGTCTAAGACAAGTGCAGTGGCTACCCATCTGCTTTATGCGGGTCATGTAATCCATTCTGTCCACCGAGATCTGTTCGAAATTAGTCCTTGACTCATCAGGAGAAGTCACGTGACCCATTCTCCAAAGTATTCGTCTTTGGAAAGATGCAGTGCATCGACTTTACAAAACGAAAAATACGTTACCACATTCAGTGAGTTATTGTAACTAGTGGACGTATCTCGATTTTAGTGACCAGAAGATGAGAGCCGTGACAAAAACATTGCTCAGCGTCAAAATTAGCTTTGTGGGAATGTATGAACCATTAAACTACTATTTCTGGGGGGTTATTGAATTCCGCGGCCCGGGATAAAAGTGCATGAAAACGTTGGAGAAAGAAATCGTGTTCACTGTTTACGTCATAAGTTATAGGTGGAAGTATTTTTAATACAGCGTTAGATTGTTCCTGATTACCCAAACGTTGCATGATTTAGTGACCAGAAGATGAGAGCCGTGACAAAAACATTGCTCAGCGTCAAAATTAGCTTTGTGGGAATGTATGAACCATTAAACTACTATTTCTGGGGGGTTATTGAATTCCGCGGCCCGGGATAAAAGTGCATGAAAACGTTGGAGAAAGAAATCGTGTTCACTGTTTACGTCATAAGTTATAGGTGGAAGTATTTTTAATACAGCGTTAGATTGTTCCTGATTACCCAAACGTTGCATGAGAATTGAGTCGGATGAAGAGAGCTGGCTATTTTAGATCCAGATACTCGAATATTTTAGAAAAGGACGCTTCTGTTCATTATACGGGAGAGATATGAAAATAATCAATAAGGAGAAAGAAAGACAACAAAGATTTTGATGAAGTATGCGGCGAAGTCAATGCATAGTAAATAATATCCCGGATGTAAAAAATCCAGCCTTGTTTAGAACACGGGGTTCTTATCCTCGTAATGATCACGCGAGTGCTCAGCGAGACGGGAATACTTGCGTTGCATGTGGAGTGACATGCCAAGTGCAATAGCTGCCGACGCAATCACGATCACTACCATAAAGAGCCACATCAATTCCAACTCAAGAGTCACCCAGACGAACCATTCCGGCCAACGTTCAAAGCTTAGGAGCCGTTCAGCGACTTCGGGTTTGAGCAAGCTGTTCGCTATTCGCTCCAGATTGCCGTTGTTAGAACCGGGACGAATACGAAGAAGCCAGCACATAAGCGTGTAAATATCGATTGCATAAACTTGATCAACTACTTCGTGCCTGCGGAAGGATGGTCCACTGGCGATCAGGAAGGGGTTCATGTCGGCAAACTCAGGTGAGTAGCCGTGTATACCGCCTACACAGTGTAACGAGAGAAGAAACCAGAAAAACGAGGAAACGCTTTTAGTTGTGTTTTGATAGGGGGAAATCATGTCGAGAAAACATGGTCTCACGGAGAACTCAAGAGCAACTTCGAATCGCTTTGCAATAATGTTTTTTTAAAATAATTCTACATAGACTGATATGTCATGCCTTCGAATCTACTCGATCCATGTCCTGTACGTCTACTTTTGTCGTACTGTGCTTGCTAAATTTAGAAGGACCATGCGGAGTACGGTCGAGCCGCGGCCGTCTTCTTTGTTAACGCTTTTTCTGGTTGGCGGCCGAAGGACTGATCGACGGCGTACAGGGAAACTCTAAGCATTGCAAAAAGTTATGTTAATGGTGCTGGATTCATCCACATTCCAGATGGTTCGCGCAAAAACTAAACTTGAACTCTGTACAGCTTCCAGGAACACAAAACGCTACCTGGAATTCCCCGGAGTTGGGGGAAATATGTCAGGCACCAGGGGAATTTTAAACCACAGAGCATTGGGTCAACTCGACTGAATCCTTCAACATGTCTTATCGTATCCCAAGCAATCGGTCGAATATTGTTCGGTAGTTGATAATGAACGCGGATGAATCAGGGTCCAACGGAGTGCAGCTCTGTAGAGCGATGCTTAGCTCGATTAAAGTGACCGTTCCTCGACCAAAAACTCATAAACGTCACTCTTATCTAACCACTGTAAGTAACTCTTCAAGCTGTCTGATTTCTGGTTCTGTATTTCAACATTTATTAAGCAACAGCTGTAAAAATGGTCGGGACTCACCTAAAGCGCACATGTCTACCGAACTATGTATGTAACACATCGTTATACTTCTATCGAGAAATTGGGATTCACGACAAACCGTTTCACGGATCTTGGCGAGACATATTCCAAAAAATGCTGAAATGTCCTAAGACTAGAAGATGTAAACTGGCGCCATCGTCGATTAGTTTGGTTGTCTTTTGGTTCCAGAGTGACGATAGAGAATGCACGCCGAAGAATGGTCTGTCTAGGAGTTTTTGCAGGGATTAATGTTTCGCGAAGGAATTTGGGTAGGTTTGAACCTCGCGGATTTCCTCAGTGGTTTAGCCAACTCATTGTGTTTGAAAGGCATGTGATTCGCTGCCTCAAACCAACTAGCAACACGTATGTGTTCGTGACATTGCTGGGAGACCAGCTATAGCAGACCGGCAGCCAGAATGCTCGTATTCCAAACTGAAGGAGTGTAGGGGGTGTGGAATCAGATCTCTGAGCAGACTGATTCAGTACTCCAGAAAAGTTTGAACAATGATTGAATTCATTATGCCTGTAATCAATCTATCCTCAAAGGTGGAGAAGCACCGTACAGCTGCTTTGCCTTCGTTGGGAAGCATCAGCAATGTTAACCACATGAACTTGCCGAATGATTCGAAACCACGAAATCCAGGTTAGCAGCGGAACGCCATTTGACTGAGTGGCGGTGTGATTAAATTACAACCAGGCAAAATACCGCATCGTTAACCTTCAATCATAAAAATGAACATTGTTACATACCTTGACCTGATTCATTGCGACTGTGAACAAGATGCCACAGTGGATCAGGAAGTAGGACAATGGCAGGCATTCTGGAGTTAGTATGGTTGAAATTCAATACGGAGGGAGTGTCGGATAGCCAGTATACTTTCAAGTGTGGATGAGCACCATGGAGCTTTGAATAGACTTCATCTTCTTTGCCTGAAACAGTGGGAGGCAAGAAATAATACCCAGGAAAAACAAAGCACTCGACTTCGAGTTAACAAAAGAGCACTGCACAACACCGTACTGACAGAATGAAATCAATGTACAACTTATATGTCACACAAAGAAGTTTTCAACGGGGAGAGTATCTGTCATGGAAAAAAGCTCGCACTTATTCACGCCTAATATCATTCAATATTAGTGACTCAAATAAACCAATCAGTTGAAGAAAATAAATCACATAAGTCAGATAGGATCATTATTTTTCGCGCGCAAAATAATCTTTTTTAAACAGCCCGTCTGGGTGAAATGCCCGGACTCGGAAGATACCAAAACCCTCCAGCGGTGGAGGACGCCTGAAGCCGTTGCAAAAACCCATGTCAATGACGTCTAATCTATTTATGGCATCTTCCGACACTAGGCCAATCTAGCACAAGAGTGATAACCTCCAGCAGCCTGTTCATTTGGGAAGTACAAGAACCACAGCTATGAAATGACTCGGACCCAGAGCTTGTAAAACTTTTTTCCACGTAATTCCACTTGGGCCAAGTAACGAAAAAGAAGACAGGACAGACAGGGTCATGCTGCATTTGTGCATTCTGACTGAGATATTTCCGCGAATTTTCGTTCCTCATGGCGCACTCAGTTAGATCTTGCGAGTACCTCTTTCTCCTGGCCCGTACGACTGCTGGGTTCAACTACCGGCCAGATGAACTGTTCCGGACTATTTGATCTACGGTGAACGAGACCTACGTAACTTTTCTTTCTATCCGGAATGGAGGGGAAAATATGCCTAGCGTCTGCTACTAGGATAAATGATAGAGACTGTCTGACTGCTTACTGTCCAGCCATCCTGAATTTAACGGAGGAGGTTGTATCGGGCGATATTCCACCAAAATTGTCTTCCGGGTTTCGCAATAACGGTACGCTGGACACCGTGGCTTCACTACTTCATTCCCTCACTTTGTCGCTGAATAAGCACAATTTTATCGTCCAGTACGCTGTCCTAAATTCTTCGTCCACCAGGTAGGTGCTAATCGGCTAAGGTTCTGTTAGTTGATCTTCATTCCTTGTCTGGCCGCTTCAGTATTTTCATTCCCCTCCTAGCATACGACACTCAAGAGATACTAACTTGCTGATCCCTGTAAGACGATTCAAATAGCATCACACCATATTTCATCCATCACACTGATCACCGCCAAGCAGATGGTCCAGCTATACTTTTGACACTGCAGACAATATCGCTCACTGTATCATCGGATTCAGTCCCGCTACACATAAAAAGTTCACCTGACGGGCTTCTAAAGCAAACTTAAGAGGCACCCGGACATCTCGTAATGCAAAAGCCACTTCCTTGAAGCCATTCAATTTCCCCTCATTTGAAGAGCTTGCTAAATTCCATCCCTGAGAGGGAATACCATTTTCTGACTGCTAACAGGTGGAAGGAGGAAGGCCTTCGATGTGGAGTTGTTTGTTAGGAAATGCCAACTGACTAGTTATAGACTATTGGACAGGGAAGCGAAACTCTTATATGCATCTTGTTTACAAAAACTGAACACCCACCTTCTCCTTGAACGCGTCTTCCTGAGCTTTCCTGGATATTTATTGACTGTTACTCAAATCGAAGCAAATGCAACAAAGCGAATCCATAAATCCCGCAATAGATCTCCCTTTTCAAGAGACACAAAGCGAATGTACAAGAAAACATACTGCTCACATGCTTTCCCCATCAGTAGTATCACTGTTACGCAGGTATCCTGGCTTGCGAATATCCAATACACTGTGTTCCCCTAAGTACGATAATATCAAGAAAATTGGGAAACTTCTCCATGAGAAACCTGTGTCAGCTAAAATGCTCTTAGAGTTTCATTTCGAGATCTATCCACTCTTGTTTGTTTTCTATGATCTTGTGTAGTTCATGTCACGAAGGCCTCTCTTGTTCTCAAAATTGATTGTATGTGCTAGTCTCATAGCCTTCCAAAATATCAACCCTCGGATATCAGATATGCACTTCTCCAAGACCAGCTATCATCCGGATAAGAAAAGCTTCCGATAACCAGCTCCATTACCACAAATGTTGTGACTAAATATCTAAGATGCTTTCTCAAAATGTAGACAAGCTACCCGGCCATACGCTTGTAAATGTTCTTTTTGGTGTGCTTGAGTGTGCCTGTAAAGAATTTAACTAGTGCAGAGGGACAATTTGGGGCCTAAGGTACAAAGAATTACTTTCGGAGGGGGGCAGTGGTCTCAGTGGGTCGAAAGTGTGTATCCTTCGCGGATTCCAGGAAGTAAAAAGAGACTAAGAGCTGATTCATTACACCGTGATAAAGTCAGACTCGAACGGAGTAAAATATGCCGGTAAATATCGGGGATAGTTATGCTGATTAGTTATTTGGTAGAAGAGAATCAGGTTTCCACAATGTTCGATGGTGTCCAGTGAAGATCGGAGACCTGATAAATGTCGGTTAAACTCCTGTCAAAAGTTGCGGCCCGATTGCACGTCCTTGTAGCTGACTGCATGTTGGTTGAGCGTCGTTTGATTACTGTCCTCGAATTTGGACGGTAACCTCACTGAGGTAGGCATATATAATAATAAAAGTTGAGAAATTTCAATAGTAAATTTCTCGAGTGCACACAGAAGAGACCCAAGATGACGATTCCTCATGGCAGAAGCCCTGGCACGCAGCTTAGATTCCTCTGCGTTGCGTTCTTAGAAAACCTATAAAGCCTAATATCCAATGAAGTATTCATTAGTTTCATGATGGCGTCAGGATAGCGCTTCGCACTTGGACGGGTTGAAAGTGCTGTTATTTTCCGTTGATATCAGAAACACTCCCAACCTGAACACGCTACCACTCAAAACGCACTGATGATGTTACCTCGACTGGTGCTGAAGCAATTGCAACCAAATTGCTCAACTTAGCAAACAAACCAACAGTCAGCATTGCAACCTGAGCTGACAATATTTTCGTCAGCTATAGAAACTACAAGAAACAGAGCGGACCCTGGTTGTTTGCGGGAAATACAATCCAAGAATTTCCAGGCAAAAGAGGAAAATGTACAATACACCGCTGCCATTTCCAATTTTTTTTTAAATTTTGACTTTGTACATTGTTCTCCCCCAATACTTTTCACATTGCAGACAACTATTTTTACTACCACCGCCATCCCCAAGAAAATCGCAGGCATCTTGTGAGGTGAATCTTGCAAAGGATGGGCAAAAGTGCCATACTAGAATTGTTCAGCTGTAACAACCTTTCGGTGCCCTGCTACCATGCCACGCCAGGTTGCGCAAGCCTAGACAGAGGAAGTCGAGAGGCAGAGGTCGGGTTCGAACCACGGACTTTCCGGTCAGTAAATTCGCGCTCTAGCCACTGAGGTATCTCTCCCCCAGTAAATAAATAGTAAGTATCATACGATTAAAAAACTATCAAGCACAAACTAAAGTTAGGACCTGTTGGATAGCATAGTGAAAATTTGCAGCTCTTTGAAATACTGCTTTACATCAGAGACTTCAGCATCCCCACAGTACTTTCGTGGACAATTCTGCGGACCTTTTTGTCTTTATCGTGCACTCTAGCGCATGCAACTTCACTTGATTAATTAAAGTTTAATTATGGTTGATACTTTGATTTGTTTCACCAAAAAGGCAATTTATCATGGACTTCGCGGAAGAAAAAAGGGTAATTCATTAGAATGGATTACCAATGGACACTAACCTGGTTTAGGGTAGACGAGTCCGACACTGGAAAATTCAGTCGCACTGTAGTCTGCTGGATCCAACAAATCATCGATGACGATCATACGATCACGTGTTATCCAAGTCATGCCATGATCTGCAGTCAGAATTATGTCCACCTTGTCACGCAAATGACGCGCTTCCAAGCCGTCCAAAAGCTGGCCCAAAGATTTGTCCAACTCCACAACGACTTCAGCGACTTCCTCACTCTCTGGTCCATACGCATGGCCCGTCTCGTCCGGTTCATCAAAGTAGGCCAATACTAAGTCTAGCCGGTAACGGGGATTGTCCAACCACCACAGCAAATCCTTTACACGCTTCGTATAGGGATAACGTACAGAACCATCGAGCGTGGTGAATTGTGAAACCTGTTGGAACGGTAAATCTCCATTGACGAAGTTGTCCGTCAGTGGCCATAGAAGAGAGCCAGCAAGTCCACCTTTCCGCTGCAATGTGACCCAAATAGGCTCGGGCCATCCATCCAACCAAGGAGCTTCATTCAAACTTTTTTGACTGCCCATATCAAACGTCTCATTTGGCCAATGACTGTCAAACATGCTGTTGTCTACCACTCCACTATCTTGCGGATACAGTCCAGTCACAAGCGTGTGATGATTAGGCATGGTGACTGTGGGAAACGCGTTTATAGATCTGTTTGCACGAACCCCATCAGCTTCCAAGCGGGCAAAGTTTGGCAATGAATCGCGACCAAGACGTAACCGCACCAATTCTAGATAATCGTGACGAAAACCATCCATGCTGATAAGTAATAGGGTATGGGGTTTGTGATATGGCCAAAAGCATCTACTACCCGGGACGGGCAACCAGCACGGATCCACAAGTGGTTTGAGAAGGCTGAGTAGGAGGAGGCCCGAAAGGACCAAAACAATCGTCAGCACCAGGTTAAGGAAGCTGAATGCTTTGGATCTATGTCGACACTTATTCGAGTAATCATTAAGAAGTCGATGATATGGTTGGTTGCTTTCGGACGGTTGGAGTTCAACACCGGGCATGGCTGAAACGGAAATAGGGTGTTTTATATTAGTGTTTATCCGAAGATGCCCCAAAAAAAGTATCTATGCGTTCCAATTGAACATAGAAACCGAGAGGTTTAGAAGCCAAGACACAACACGCTGTTTTAATCGTTTCTGACTGCCAGTCAAAGTCACTTCGCACGTTAATACTAATTGCGACCACTGGAAGACAAACAAGACATTCAAAATGGACTTCAATCAATAACAGTTGATGGGACCCCGATTAGCTAGGATCCATGCCAAAGTGATGGAATACCAGTAGGCTAGATACATTCATTTCATGTCAGTCAGACAGCTGATGGACATAACGAAAGAGTCGCCACTGTCTCTTATCTCTACAAACAGACAGGAGGACAAAGCAAGGTTCACGTTTCTCGATGCACCAGGAGTTGGCTTCTGTCCATTCGGATAAAACTGTTGGACTGGCTGAGGAGCAGAACACCATTATCCCAAGTAGATGACAGTGGCGCTGAGAAACCATCGACCAAAGTGTCCCCAAGAAGCTGATCACGGCCTCACACAGCGTTTCAAAGCGCGCAACAGTATCCATGATGGTTTCTTATTTTTGTCATGTCAAGACACTCAAGACATTCCTGTAGATTTTGGGTTTCATTTCTGACGTCAGCCATTGCCAGTAACTGAAAATTGTTCTGTTCCTGCGGAAATGAAGTAAGCAGTTGATAGGCTTGCTGCGAGCTCAAATACAACTGGTAAACCACATTAAAGATTGTTCGAGACACGGCTCAAACTGCAGACTAGCTAAGATCAGGTACTACCAACTACCTTGGTCCGACCCCACATGGGTGACCTCATAGTGCCTGTCACCTCCCAGATAATCAGTACACGTGTCTCAAAGATAAACTTGAAACGAGACCATTTGAGCTTCAACTCAGTTGGTAATATTCTAGCTGGAACACAGGAAGGCAGGATGCCTTCAGTTGCGCAGCTACCTATCACGGAAAAGCGAATACAGCGATCGCAAACAATCACACAAGAAGATGAAAAACTCGTTTGTGTAGACTTTGGGAAACTCAATGTTCTCAGGTTCATTCCCGAGCGTTCTTTGGCGTCGGTTGAATAGTTGACGTCAATGAACGAACATAGTTGAACAGTTCAACTCAGCTTCCAACTCAAACACCGAGTAGCTGAGGAGATGGTGTCTTGGATTGTCAAAAGATGTCACCCATAGGTTTCATCAGTAATATACTTCGTTACGCATTCTCCTAAAGTTGGCATGGGCACCATCGATGAGCGGTTTACCGAACTCAATCCGACTGCGGCGGATGGTTCATTCGGCACATTCTCGGAGGCATCGTGCTTATTCCGAATCCGGCTCACATTTACTCGTGATGGTCTTCAACTTTCCTGAATGATATAAATATTCTCTCGATGGTAAACAGCAAAAGTTCTTGCAACTGACCGTCAGCTTTTGTGAATCCAGTCAACTTTCTGGACCATACGAAGATCTTTCCACTTGACTTTTAAGGTTATAGAGAGTGGTCGTACCTTTCTGTCTTTTGTCAAGTTCTTTGCCGAGCTCTTTGGCGCTCTCCTCCATTCCACTCCTAATCCTTTCGGTGGCAGTTGGGTTGTGAGTCACGAACTGATAGCCTTATCGACAGGTAGATATGGATGTCAGCCGTATATCGAAATGTACTTGGACCTAATTTTACCGGATAAGATGGAAGTGCTACCAAGACCATCAGTAGATTCGCTTCCCAATCACTCCCTCTAATCGCCAACCATTCCCCAGGAGTTTAATTATTGCGTTCCATGAGGCCAGTTGTCTGCAAACTCTTCACTTTTAAAACATGGTCGTTTGTCCCTTATGATTATCTTCGACACCCAGTGGTCCGCCACACTGGTGCACCACTATTCCCCTAATCGTAGTCATCCGTTGATTTGCTACGGCTGCAGCCTCAGTGAAAGGTATTCTGTTAACACCAAAACGCACTGAGTGCCACTAACTACCACCGAAAAGTGTCTCATGACGTCAACAGATCATAAGCCTCCTATTTCTCATACAGAAATAGATTCCATCGAGTGATTAGCTCCTGTCCCACCATTCGTCATCAGCTGTCACCGCTTTAAAAGTCACAGTGGAAGTGCTACCAAGACCATCAGTAGATTCGCTTCCCAATCACTCCCTCTAATCGCCAACCATTCCCCAGGAGTTTAATTATTGCGTTCCATGAGGCCAGTTGTCTGCGGGAGATAGGGTTACATCCTAAGTCGCTGCTAGCTGCTCCAAAACTCTTCACTTTTAAAACATGGTCGTTTGTCCCTTATGATTATCTTCGACACCCAGTGGTCCGCCACACTGGTGCACCACTATTCCCCTAATCGTAGTCATCCGTTGATTTGCTACGGCTGCAGCCTCAGTGAAAGGTATTCTGTTAACATCAAAACGCACTAAGTGCCACTAACTACCACCGAAAAGTGTCTCATGACGTCAACAGATCATAAGCCTCCTATTTCTCATACAGAAATAGATTCCATCGAGTGATTAGCTCCTGTCCCACCATTCGTCATCAGCTGTCACCGCTTTAAAAGTCACAGTGTTCTTCATCACACACTCGTACCTGGACAGTAGGTTCTCTACCAAAAAACTTCATGTCCCGGAGTATCTGGCGTGTATCAGCTCGTAGCATTTGATGACCAATTTTCCTTTGAAGTCATGAGGTATCACAGGCATTATGAAGACCGAGTCGTCTGACCGTCGAGATAATGTGCCGGCTTCATTCAGAGTTAGTCTATAGAAGCCCCCCGGACTACCTCTACCATTGTTTGCTTCCATGTACTCAATAACCGTTTTATCCAACAAGGCGCTTGCAATCTTCCGTCCCGTCGTTGTCCTATCTGGTCCCCTTACGAAAATATACTGCGATATCTCGAATATCGTGCCAACTGAAACCAGGCGGCCTGTGTGCAGCACATTCAGCTGAAGAACATCATAAACGGGAGCTTCAGTTGAGGCTCTTGTGAAAACCAAATTGATTTGCAAATGAGTGTACCTGGTTCCTGTTCGATGACAAGGCTATTGGCACCCACCATAACCCTTAGATTTGTTTCCGCTTGAAACACCCGGTTAAAAAAGTCAGCCAGGCGATTATCATTCCCCATACGTGTTGACATACTCTAGTAGTCGGTGAGCGAACTTTCCGAATGGACCTCCGGTAAGCCAAAAAGTCACAGTGTTCATCACATACCCGTACCTGGAAAGAAGGCTCTCTACCGAAAAACGTCATGCCTCGGAGTATCTGGCGTGTATCACCTCGTAGCATTCGATGACCAATTTTTCTTTAAAGTCATGAGGTATCACAGGCATTATGAAGACCGAGTCCTCTGACCTCCGAGATAATGTGCCGGCTTCAATCAGACTCGGTCGATAGAAGCCCCACGGACTACCGCCACCATTGATTGCTTCCATGTACTCAATAACAATTTTATCTAACAAGGGGCTTGCAATCTTCCGTCTTGTCGCTGCCCTATCTGGTTCCTTTATGAAAATATACTGCGATATCCCGAATACATACCACCGTGCCAACTGAAACATGAGCCGGCCTGTGTGCAGTATATTCAGTTGAAGAATATCATGAACGAGATATTCAGTTGTCTCTCATGAAAACCATATTGATTTGCAAATGATTGTATCTGGTTCCTGTTTGATGACAAGGCTATCGGGACCCACCACAGCCTTTGGATTTGCTTCTCCTTAAAACACCTGGTTGAGTAAGTCAGTCAGCCAAGCGATTCTCATTCCCCATACGTATTGACACACTCTTGTAGTCGGAGAGCGAAATTTCTGCATGGACCTCCGGTGGTCGTAAGCCACGCGAGGGGTATGTGGTCAGTCTCAAAATAATGTCACGGCGAATATCGTCTCCAACTCACAGACGACCGGTAGTGACAGTTGGATACCTGTGCTCAGCACTAATTAAGAAAATAACGGCCCATCAAAGCGCAGCAATCCCCAAGCTACTGGTGTCCATTGCGACAGTAACCATCTCTCCTACGTTGGGTATCTGGGAGATGGGTTAATGCTCCTGCCTTTCGGTACCTAGCCGCCATCCAACCAGAAGGAAGCACCAGGGCTGGGATATACGGAACAATCGCCACATGTTCCAACCCCCAACCTGGAGGACCAGGAGACTGTGTTCGTCAGACCTCTAACCATTGACCAACCTGGTATTGGAGACTCTGTGAGTGTCGCGGGACACTCTCCAGTATAGCTCAATGGATCGCTGAGGTGCGCAAACCGTCACACCACGGTAAGGTCCAGTCTCTTCGTGACGGAGAGAGCTTGCGATCCGACCGTGAAGTATGGTGGACACAGAAAGTCAAAGAAATGGAAGAGGCCCAGAAAGCCGGTAATGCCCGGCGATTATTTCAGTTGATCCGTGCGACCGGTCCCCGGAAACCACCTGTGAGTGAAAGCATCAAACATCAGAATGGAACGACCATCTCTAATAAGGAGGAACGCCTTGACCGGTGGGCTGAATACTTTGAACAACAAATGTCTTGGCCACCAGCCAGCACTCA
>NW_008751727.1:1107767-1139715 GCF_000715545.1 Opisthorchis viverrini
AATTTAATAAAAACTTGAGGGCATATCACCAAATTCCCAAGGCATTTTGGAACCAGAAACCCGAGTCGATAGAAACATCTCCATAAGAAGGATGGGTCCATAACAGTCCAAGCAAAAAGAGTTTGCCTCTGTCTTGTTACCCCATTGCTGGTAAGCGGCGGTAAGATGTGAGTGAGGAGGCGTTAACATCTCAACTTTCGACAGTTGTCAGAGTAAGATAGACAGATTCATCAGTGAATCACAGTATTACCACCTGAGGGAACGCACAGTCAAGTTACAAGGTCAGAGTCGGGTCAGTGCCATCGTGAATATTTAGTATCAAGCAGAAGGTACGGTACGGTACACAGCGCGAGTTGATGCACTTGCATTAGAGAAGCTTCAGCGAATAGCAGTATCCGATAGTTTGAACCGTACAACACGGTTGTGGATGGCTAGTAGTCAACCGAGCTAGTTTGGTGGGCTGAATTACCCTGTGAATCACCCCTGTGATATGCGTTTTGTCCAACTGTGCTCGACAGTAGTTCTAGTGAAGAACACCACTGTGCCTCACCCCCGTAGATAACTAAGCGCTCCGTAAGCCTATTCGCAACAGAATGGTATGCGGCGACATCGGTACTGATATCGCGCACTTCCACAGTCTTATTCACAAGACCGAAGAAACGCAAAAGGTAAGAATGTTTATCTAATCATATTTTTCGAAGTGAAATACAACCAAATGATTTAAATGAGGATCATAAAAGTTGCAAGAACAAATCAATATTGTTCACTGAAAGTGATGATGCAGGTGGACTAAAAAGAACGAAGAAAAATTTGTTGATTAGAGCATGCGAATTATGCCATCGCTTCCTTGTCATCACAGTGGTCTTCTGAATTGGAGGCGAGACGGGAGAATTTGCGTTGCATGTGGAGCAATATGCCGAGTGTGGCCACCATTAATGAAAGTACAGCCAGTGACATTAACAGCCACAAAAACTCCAATTCCAAAGCTAACTGGACAAACCAGGCAGGCCAGTGCTCAAAATGGAGTAGGCGTTGAGCCACATCGGATTTGAGCAACAATTCCGCTATTCGCTCCAGACTTCCATTATGCGGATTGGGACGAATTTGGAGAAGGCCACACATAAGTGTGTAGATGTCGACCGCATTCACTTGAGTAACCACATCATTCCTGCGAAAAGACGGTCCACTGGCAATCAGGAAAGGGCTCATTTCGGAAAATTCGGGACTGTAACCGTGGTTACCGGCTGTGAGATAAACAGAAACGGAAAACATCACCCGTATGGTTAGAAGAATGGGAAGTAAAGGGAGAAATGTACTGATGAATACTATGAAGCCGGGCTTGCAAGAAGGGACCGAATGGTTTCAGTGTACTTTGGGTTAAGGAGTTAGGTTAAACGCTGTGACAAGAGGGTGTTTTCATCTACAAGTTAAAAGGATGTTAATGAAAGACTAAGCTGAACTGAATGAAATAAGTGATGGAAATTCGACCATGGATCCTACTGGATGAGCAACAAAATGGACAAAATCAGTTGTGCGTTGTCCAACAGTTTTCAACACTGTGATTGGAGTTGCTGTTTATGGATCAAATGTCGGAAAAGGATAATCTAGTACGCCTACCCTATCCCATGTTACGTTCACCGCAGGAAAAGTCGAGGGAAGACACAGTAACTGCGCCAAGCTGTATCAGTGTGCATATCACCAGCACTGTGATTCTTATCTCTGCCTACATGATAAATTTCTATTACAAGTGTAATATAGGCGAGATGGCCCAAGTGGTTAGAGCGCGAATTTACTGACCGGAAGGTTCGTGGTTGAAACCCGACCTCCGCCTCTCGATTTCCCCTGTATAGGCTCTCGTGCAACCTTCGGGTGGCATGGCATCTAGGCACCGAAAAGGTGCTACAGCTGAACGACACGAGCAATTATATAACAAGGAGTAGACCCAGTCTAATAAAAAATTATTAGCCTCGGATTCTCGACACGACATGTGCGGAAGTTCATTATGAACGAGGCTCTATCTGCCGGGCAATGTCAAGCCGCGTGAATGTGCATTTCTATTTTTCGAAATGTCCTTCGTAGACCATACTACTAACAAGAAGTCAGTAAAACTACAATTGAGAGGACGGAGTAGGTGATTTGTCGACAAGAAACAGTGAGCTCTATCTGTCATTCCTGGTGCGAAAGTGCTAAGCTGTGATGGTGATGCCTTTTGTAGCTTGACAGATTAGTAGCTAGTCAAATTAGTTATCCGCGTTGTTTATACCTGGGGTTTCATCGATCTACCGAGTTAACAAATACCACGGTTTCTGGAATGCGAATATCCGATCTGTTAACGGACATTCATTGATCGCGGCTAGGTCGTCGGAGCACCTCTGTTCCACTATATCAAACCAATCTGTTCAGCCGTGGAGTTTATTAAAGGAAGCGCTAAAGCTGAAATACTATCGCGTCGCCAAAACGCAAACAGGGGTGATCAACTATATGGTAGCAGATTACAATCAGTAACTTTTTGATAAAAGGTGTTAGCTGACTTCTGAGCTATCCTGGTCGAATGACAGCACAGAAGACTACGATGATTTTTGACGGATACGGGCGAAATTATCACAAAACTGCTAGAATTTCACGTCTGCAGTAAAAGAATGGAATAAATTGCACGACAAAGGGACTCAGAAGGTATTTCGGTGTCCCGGGATCTGGATATAGCAAGCAGATTTACTGGATTTCGATCTCATAGTCCCAAACTGAGGTGGTCATCCCGGTTAGATAAGGCTGTGGAGGTCTCAGATTTCGAAAACTCCGATCGCTGAAATGCCGATCGACGTGGAGTTAAAATGATTCGTTTTGAATGTTCAGCCACTATATAGTCCCATCCACATGTTATCAACTGGAGACTCATAGTCAAAACGTGCTTCGGCACTGCCGGACATGTTCTAACCTGTTTGAACCTTGATTTGAAAGAAAGTATCAAAGTTGGTGGCTGGAGCTGCGAGGATAACTAGTTGCATTTTGCGAGCTCATTGCTTGTTTTCCCGATAAATTCATCCTAGGCTTTTTACACACAGATATGAGGTTCCCATTCGCTAATAGGATCAGTCCAAACGCTTCAAAGGTGGCAACCATTTCTAGCCCATAGGTAACTGGGCCGCAGATACCCTAACCAGGGATACCTGACGGACGAACATACGCAGAGGTTCAAAAACAATCACATCACCTTAAGACCGGCACCAAAATGAAATGACTGTATATAGTCCGACGAGGTGCTAGTTCAGTTTGTCGTGTCGGAGAATTTCGCACTACCGAACCGTGCCAGTTTGTTCGTCCCGAGTAAAGCGTTCACCAATCAGGATGCTGCTAGCTGCTAGGGTATCATTGTCTTTGCCGAATAAAAGATCCAGGACGAGGCAGCAGGCGCGACATTGCTCAGCGGTTAGAGTGCGAATTTGCTGACTGAAAAATTCGTGGTTCGAACCCGACCTCAGCCTCTCGACTTCCCCTGTCTAGGCTTGGGTAACCTGGCAGCATCCCAGCTCACATGCTTCCTCCGGGTGTCATGGAAGCTAGGCACCGAAATGGTGTTACAGTCGGACAGTTGTTTATTGTAGTTTACGTCTGATTCGTTTAATAACAGGTTTTGAATGGGAAAATCGGGAATCCCGGCACTGGGTAATCACTGTCTATCAAGAGGCAGTATTGTGCCGATGTACCTACGGGTTGGCCAAATCGGCTAAGGAATAAAGCGAAGTCATTCTGAGGTAACGAACTGTATGTTGTAATACTCTATGTATCTCTGTAGGACTCTAGAGGATAGCCAGAAAATTATAGGGATTTTCACACTGGCCGACTCTCCCTCAAATCAGAAAAATTGGCTTGTACTTCTGTGGAGTGCATCTGTAAGACACTAAACGAGTGGTGTCGGTGATTTGTTTCTCCTACTACTGTTACTGCTTACCAGTGGATTTTACACCATTAGAACTATCATTTTGATGTAAGGCTTTGACAGGTGGATAAGCGCCTAAAAGAGTGCGGAACAGTTCGGTTGCTTAACCACTGCTTTAATGCCTTAAGCATAATTGACTGGTCTTCGAGTCCCAAAGTCGTTATTTTTGACATTGTTCTGTAGTCCGAGCGGTTAGATTGGGGTAAACCACAGCAGTTTTCTGCTCAGAAAGGAAAACTCTCCCTGGTAGCAACTACACCTGGGGATATCAGTACAAAGGACTAGGCTTGTAGTTTTGTAGTTATCCATAGCGCATTGTGGAGTATGCTCTCACTACTCCACGGAATAGAGATGTACGGAGGTGTGGATTCCAAATAAAGTTTGGAAAAATAGTTGAAAAGCACTTCGCAGTATTCCTAGTGGATCCGCTAGTGGTTACAAGACAAAAATTCAGCCTTGAAAGTTTACCAAGCTTCGTCGGGGTTATGAACCAGCGAAGTCACCAGATGTACGAGAAGCAGATCAGCAACCACTGGTAAAGAGCACGAGCAAAAAGTGCTTGAAGGAAATGCTTTTATACAGACGAACTGAACAAGACTGTCTCAAGTAAGGCTCTCATATCTTTTTCTGAACGACAAATAAACGGTGGAAACATATTCCTTGGATTTTTCGTTCACTTAATCCAATTACGATCACAGC
Organism: Opisthorchis viverrini; assembly: GCF_000715545.1. Lineage (NCBI taxonomy): Eukaryota > Metazoa > Platyhelminthes > Trematoda > Opisthorchiida > Opisthorchiidae > Opisthorchis > Opisthorchis viverrini. The sequence continues at coordinate 1,112,404 of NW_008751727.1, forward strand.
CAGGTGTAATTAGCCGAGCAGAGGAGAGTGTTTGTCTGTGGATCGATAGTCCGAAGTACCAACCGTGCTGTTTATCCAATCAGAATGGTAAGACTGTGACCAAAGGTCGCCAATTAGTTGCCCTTTGATCAAACTGTAATGTTACCCGACTAACTGAAGGTATACTTGTTACTCCGCATACACGACAAAAAGTGAGGTGAATGGTCACCTCAGTAGATGGATAGACTGAAAACAAGCGTCTGGTTCATACCACTCCACTGATTTGATTATGACTTTTTCGGCTAAGCTCTAGAGACTTCCAAACAGCCTTGCCGCAGCTGTAACCACAACTGGAAGCGCAGTCAGCTGATCTGTAGGGCCAGGGCACGTGAACTAGTAATGATGCCGACTAAGGACATGGGTGTCTAAATCTTCCTCGTGATGGACCTCGGAACCACGAACCATCGTTGTACCAGTGAGATAAAGGAAGATTGTTGTGGCGTCTTTTTGGGACACAAGCGCCATGCAACCTGGAGCCAGGGTTCTTGCGAGATGCATGTGCATCAAGTTCTATCGAACGGTACAAGCTCCGGAGCCAGACGAACAGATATATACACTGATCACAATATCAAACTGAAACGGACTGTTTGGGCTACCAACAGCTTAACAGCAGAACAGTAAATATGTGGGACGAACGCTGGAAGATCCTTGAAACCCAGGTGTTCAAACAGCCCCTGTAAAAAACGTTGTCGATTTGGAATATGCAGACAATATCGTCTTCGAGGAAAAGGCACAGGTATTCTTGGATGAACTGACCAGTCATCCCGTCTTTTGGTGTGCACTTTGCAACCACAAGGTGTAAAGTCATGAAAGTGGACGTGCAGTCACAGAACGCGCCAGTTAAAATACAGGTAGAGGTACTCGAAGTTGTGGAGAGTTTTACGTATCTTGGAAGTTGCATTACCTCTGATTGTAGTGTGAATCTCCAAGCCTCCGTTCACATTTGCCAATTTGAGACATCTATGGCGTCAAAGCGGTACATTCCTGAATGTCAAGGAACGTGTGTACCAGACTATAGTGCGGGTTGTTTTTTTGTGTGTGTGGCTGTGAGAATCGGCCTTTTCGAGAAGCAAACTGAGACGCCTTCAGGTGTTCGACAGTCGTCTCAGGACCATAGTTCGTGTTGGTTGGCGTCGGCGAATCCGTAAGGAGGTAGTTGGGAAGAAAGGGTTTGGTTGTACAAAAGTAACTTCTATTGAAGGATGTGTCCACAACCAGAAGCTGCGTTGGTTGAACGATGGCTTCTTATAAGCAGAACAATAGCTTCTTACATTTATACCCTCACAATGCACACAAACGCATAAGCTCTAGCAGTTTTTCGTTCGTTTGCGAAGAAATCAGTTGGAGAAATGTCGTTATGTAAATATGCATAGTTCTGTTTAAGAACTGCACACGGACATGCCACGTCGAACGTTGTGAAGTAGTTTCCAGCACCAATACCGACGGACAACAAACTGGCACCAGTTTGGCATAAGCCGTCCATTAAATCTGGCCTTTAAATGATCCTATAAAGCTTGGTGAGAGCAAATCCATAGGGAGCCGACCTACAAACTGTCCAAATCAGCGCCTTACCAGGGTTTCCACATTGCTTGTTTGTGGATGAATTCGTTCTGTCCTTCCAGTGAACTGACAAAGATTGCTCGCGTAGGTAAATTCAACAAACAACAACTAAATCTGCGTTAACGGGACTGAAGTTACCCGGAAAAACAAGTCCAGTGGATTCGAATTCAAAAGTTCATCTGAAGATAGGGCGAACAGCTCGTTCACAATTTGTGATGGGTCATGTTACCAATTAAAGAGGGCGATGCATACTTGCCAAAGGAAACGTACCTGGAATAGAGTCATTGGTTTGGTGAGTAAGATGCCACAGTGGATCGGGAATAAGAACGATAGGCGGCATTCTGGAATTGCTGTGGTTGAAGCGAAGTGGAGACGGAGTATCTGATAACCAGTAGACGCTCAGATGCGGATGAGCATTAAGCAGTTTCTGGTAGACCAATTGTTCCTTTCCTAAGAAAGCGAGAGGTGGAAAAGACGTTGGTCATCGGACAGTAGAAACTTGAAAAATGGAGGATAATAATGGGCTCCTTTGGATATAGTTATAACACGGTAATTAAACTGGCTTAGTAAGAAATTACGTCCCCACAAGACAAGACAAATCCTTCAGTAGCTTCAAATAAGCGAGGATGCACACCTGAGACAAATCGTAAAGGAACTATCTTAAACGTGCGACCGCGGAGAGAGGAGAGACTTCAAACATATCCAATGAATGCTCCCAGGGTGGCTGTTTTGCAAAACCTGTGAACAACGTTGAAGAAATGATCAGGAGACGCTGACGATTACGCACTAAGAGTAATTGAGACTAGGTTACAATGAAGAAAAGTTCTGAAAATTACCCCTTGCGGTTCACCCTGATCTGGACTCCGTGAGACAAACCAGGGTCGGTCTCCAAGCAGCCCACAATGAATTACAGTGATGAGCGCATAGCCCCCCAGTAAGGAAGCGGCATGATGTGATGCTCAACCCAACAGACTGACAGTCGTGAAAAAAACAACCAGTGTACGTGTAGTTGACAGTTTAACCTGTGGGTCCGACCGCGTTGTGGCCAGTGAATAGAGCGAATCATCCCAAATTTCAAGAAGGCAAACGAAGCCAAAATGGGTAGTGACTGCCAACATGAGGTGAAGCGCGTCGTCTACATTATCTGTTCATCCTATGGTCTCGTATGGTTTTATTAGCGAATCTTACAGGGACTGTTACCCTTCTCTGGAAATTGTCTGTACTGTATTGGTCTAATATACGCGTTCAACAGTATTCATACTTGTAACGCGGCAAGATAGTGCGGACGGAGATTTATTAAAGTCAGTTTGTAGTTGCGGCTTTCAGCACCGCTAGCTAACTATAAGGAGGACAACGGGATCGTATCCATGAAGCTGGAAGCGTCGACAGCACACAAGCAGTTTGTAATCCCCCGATAATAAGGGAGGAAGTGTCGTAGAGTGCTGCGTTCCCGAGATTGAGTTCATTGACTTATTGCACCCATTTGTGCTAGTCAGCCCCTGCATCATAGGTGAGTCTTTCATGGCGTACAAAGGTGGACTAGAGAAGAATGGGAGCCTAGGATCGATGAATATGCTTGATATATGTAAGCAAAGCTGTTGCCAGTGGAGCATAGGCGTTTAAGGCGATAGAGAGGCGTTGTTTTTAAGGTCATACAAGAGTTGTTCTGGAATAGTGAACTAAATAGAAGAGAGCGAGTACTGAGGTTAGATGGGGCACCGTGTTTGGAGATGGGTTGGACACAAGTTTTTGCAAGAAGGCAGGAAAAGAAGAAGAGTGTAGCAAAACTGAGGTTAATGGGGCACCGTGTTTGGAGATGGGTTGGGCACAAGTTTTTGCAAGAAGGCAGGAAAAAAAGAAGAGTGTAGCAAACAAAAGTCCCTGAATGATTGGGGCCAGTTCTCGGGCACAGTTTCTTAGCGGAGCTGTCAGGATGCTATCACAGCCAAGCTGTATGGAGGTGCCAAGATCTGACAGACAGTGAATATCCGTTGAAGGCAATGGAAAGTGAGACGGTGAAAAACGAATAGATGAAGAGTCCATGGGAAATGTTTGCAANACCAGGGTCGGTCTCCAAGCAGCCCACAATGAATTACAGTGATGAGCGCATAGCCCCCCAGTAAGGAAGCGGCATGATGTGATGCTCAACCCAACAGACTGACAGTCGTGAAAAAAACAACCAGTGTACGTGTAGTTGACAGTTTAACCTGTGGGTCCGACCGCGTTGTGGCCAGTGAATAGAGCGAATCATCCCAAATTTCAAGAAGGCAAACGAAGCCAAAATGGGTAGTGACTGCCAACATGAGGTGAAGCGCGTCGTCTACATTATCTGTTCATCCTATGGTCTCGTATGGTTTTATTAGCGAATCTTACAGGGACTGTTACCCTTCTCTGGAAATTGTCTGTACTGTATTGGTCTAATATACGCGTTCAACAGTATTCATACTTGTAACGCGGCAAGATAGTGCGGACGGAGATTTATTAAAGTCAGTTTGTAGTTGCGGCTTTCAGCACCGCTAGCTAACTATAAGGAGGACAACGGGATCGTATCCATGAAGCTGGAAGCGTCGACAGCACACAAGCAGTTTGTAATCCCCCGATAATAAGGGAGGAAGTGTCGTAGAGTGCTGCGTTCCCGAGATTGAGTTCATTGACTTATTGCACCCATTTGTGCTAGTCAGCCCCTGCATCATAGGTGAGTCTTTCATGGCGTACAAAGGTGGACTAGAGAAGAATGGGAGCCTAGGATCGATGAATATGCTTGATATATGTAAGCAAAGCTGTTGCCAGTGGAGCATAGGCGTTTAAGGCGATAGAGAGGCGTTGTTTTTAAGGTCATACAAGAGTTGTTCTGGAATAGTGAACTAAATAGAAGAGAGCGAGTACTGAGGTTAGATGGGGCACCGTGTTTGGAGATGGGTTGGACACAAGTTTTTGCAAGAAGGCAGGAAAAGAAGAAGAGTGTAGCAAACAAAAGTCCTTGAATGATTGGGGCCAGTTCTCGAGCACAGTTTCTTAGCGGAGCTGTCGGGATGCTATCACAGCCAAGCTGTATGGAGGTGCCAAGATCTGACAGACAGTGAATATCCGTTGAAGGCAATGGAAAGTGAGACGGTGAAAAACGAATAGATGAAGAGTCCATGGGAAATGTTTGCAAAGAGAACGAAACTTGGATTGGATTGGGATTGCCATAAGAATCGAAAGTGGGAGCAGAAGAGGTCGGACAAAAGTTACGACTGACTGCTTTGGCCAGAGGGCCGTATGGTCGGCATGGGGTTGGTGCGTGAGCGCTTCTTTGACTCTGCGTATTTCAGTGTTACAGGAGGCAATATGGTCATTGTGTGATGGAGAAGAGAGATAGACACCTCAAATATCGCTTGTACGACGTGTATGCCTAACCACATGAAGACGGGCTTGGCTGAACAGTTCCAAGAATGCTTGTCCATCCGGTGTAAAAAGCTAGGGATAAACCGAATCCTATCAATTCGAAGAACACTCGTGACGAATTCAGCAGACAGTGAGGGATCGTACAAAGAGAAACGCCACTGGCGAACACAATCCCAGTCAGTAATATAGCCAGAAAATGCTGCGAAAAGGGGACGTGGGTTTTACGGATGAGAAAAGAATGGTTAAACAAAGGCAGAGGGGAAGAAGAGGGAACGTATGAACAAACCTAAAGTGTGACCACTGTTTCAGTCAAAGGCTGGCGCGGGAGATGGCAAGGGAAATGGTAAACGAAACGAACCTTACAGAAATTGAATGGGAGGAATGCGACAACCAGTCCGAATTATGAAAGTGAAAGTCACCGAGAACGCAGTTTTTTGCTGTTGGACTGAAAGGCGCACTCACAAGCGACGTCCAAAAGGGGAACAGAGGGGACGCGGGATCGATAAACCAAATTATTTGTTACAACAGAGTAGAGAGGAAATGAGGCAGAAAAAATTTAGGATCGGACATGCGGGGATCACAAGTGGGGAGATATGATATGGGTAGGGATGAACAGGCGGATGCGCAAACTCCACCCTTAAAGTGGAAACAATGAAAAAGCAATCGGTTCACTTCTCGTGCTTGGCGAGGTCATCAAGCCGAAGATGTCCTTCAGCGACGAGAAACCTTGGATGGAGGAAGACAGCATAAACACCACCAGTGAACCAAGTTAATGTTACTAGTCAAACCACGCATATTGCATTGCTTAAGAACTCGTGAGAGAGTAGAGCGACGAGTCACCGTAATTTGCATTTCCATGTTTGTTTGATGTGTAATACAGTGGCCCCAATATGTTGATGAGCCATTTGGTCGGAAATTCCTGCCGATGGTTTGCAGCAAAGCAGCTTTTGAGAAGACCTAGTCTTTCCAGGGTCGTGGGACGATCTCTCTCTGCAGCTCTCTGGATAATAATGTTGAACTTCGTTTACTGATCCTCGACTGCGGGCCCCACCGGTTGCGGATAATTCGTAGGCAGTGTCAGTGGTGCGTCCACAGAAGCTGAGAAAGCCTGTTTGGGTTTTCGATTTTTCAAGGAAGGTCACGTTGAACTGCCGCGAGACGGGTGGTAAGCGACGAGCTGACAGAAGCAGTCTTGGGTAGGCACAAACAAAGGTGGAATTCCAAGAACCATTCTATAGGAGGACCAACAGTCTTCCACAGATGATGCCCTTTTCGACCAGAATGGAATGTAGTTTAGCTGGTGAAGTGCAACAACGTTAGCAGCGATTTCCGCGGGTACTATAAGGTGGTGTAGGCTGTCAATAGTCAGCTGAATTCCAGATCATGAGGCGATCATCATTATCAGGGCAATGTCGTAGGCTGATTTTTAAGGATGTGGCGGCTAGATAGGTCAGTTCGATCCACTCTCCGGTACCAATGAAGTTACTGCGGAGTAGTTGGTTGTTGTTGGTAGCACTAATCTGTACATTCGAGGTCGGTGGAGAGCGCTGATGCATAGAATGTCGGTGAGCTCTTGAAAAGTGTTAGCTATTCCGGATAGCACGAGTTTTCATGCAACTATTTTTCTTGTCTTGATACCCTGAGGCAAACTAGCCTAAGGATGCTTACGTCACATTTACGCCCACTGTGGTAAGGAACTGTTCGGTATTCGTGCCGAGAACTTCCAGCCGATTTGAACTAGAACTGGGTAACTGCACATCAAAATATCAGATTGGGTAGACTAGGCAATCACGTGGGCTGCGGGTTGTGATATGCTGACTTTCAGAGTGCTTGGAAACGTATAAGTTCAGACTGCCTAAAAAGTGCGTTTTTAGTTACTGAGTTGACAGAGGAAATGAGGTTTCAAATCGCAGGGACGCCATATAATTTGAAGCATTGAGATGACTCCCGATAGGTGGCATTCTATAGAGTGACGACAGAAACCAGTTACGGGCAACGTCCCCGGGTTCACCAGAATTTTCGTTCACGGGTGTACCTCGGGCTTTTGCATACGGAGGTGAGATATCCAAGGCGATAGGGAATTCGCTGAAAACGGCCGAGTAGCACTGTCAACATGGCTGTTGGATTCCTCAGCTAATCTGGGATGATTTATGCTCACATTGTTGTAGATTTGGAACCAGGGTTCAGCCACCTACATTCGACGAGCAACTAAGAGACCATCGGCTAGGACATAACAGACATTTTATGAAACCCATTCCGCCATTTTCGTAGACAACACCGCAACAAGGAGGCAGTGAATAGTATTTTCTTAACACGATCCGCAAAGGAGCAGCATTCAGTGGAATGTAACAGGCAACTTTACCCGTTTCCCAAGGTATTGTCCTTCAGCAGACCGTTACTGTCGTCCGGTAGTGAGACCCTGTAATTGGTAAGAGTTCTCCGCTGAATACGAGGACCATCCACGAAAAGGGTGTTTACCGAAGCCTATACCTCATGGTAGAAACTATAGAACAGTCTGGGAGCAACGTTAGAGAATATCGTGCCAACTGAATCGTGAGGCGGCCTGTGTGCAGCACAATCAGTTGTAGAACATCATAAACGAGAGATTCATAGAGTCTCTCGTATAAACCAAATTGATTTGCAAATGAGTGTATTTCTCGAAAACGGTGCAATTTGGGTTCAAATAGAACATAAGGTTGATGGAAACTCGAGGACTGCGCCTACCTGATGAGCCCCAAGAAGGGCGAAACCGGTCGTGGGCCGTCGAAGAGTTTTCAGCAACCTTGTGGGTAGTTTCCTTTATGAACGTTATTTTAGCTTATTTTGAACCCGAGATAGCTCAGTAGCTAAGGCGAGAACTTACTGACCGGAAAATTTGTGGTTCGAACCAAACCTCAGTATTTCAATTACTTCTGTCTACGCCTGGTCAATCCGGGTGTATCTCAGCTCTCGAGTTTCCTTCAGGTGGCATGGCGGCTAGGCACCGAAATGGTGTTACAGCTGAACGGTTATATAAGAACAGCAACACAGCCCAACAGTGGTTCATTAGCAAAACAGCGAGGAAGATTCATGTTGAGTAACGTGGTGATGAGTATAGAAAACAGCGGACACTTACCTTCCACTGGGTAGATGAAACCCATTGTAGATAGCTGAGTGTAAGTGTAATCACTGGGATTCACATACAAGTCTAAGGGAATAACGCGCTCATGTGACATGGCAGACATGCCATGATCTGCAGTCAGAATTATGTCCACCTTGTCACGCAAATGACGCGCTTCCAAGCCGTCCAAAAGCTGGCCCAAAGATTTGTCCAACTCCACAACGACTTCAGCGACTTCCTCACTCTCTGGTCCATACGCATGGCCCGTCTCGTCCGGTTCATCAAAGTAGGCCAATACTAAGTCTAGCCGGTAACGGGGATTGTCCAACCACCACAGCAAATCCTTTACACGCTTCGTATAGGGATAACGTACAGAACCATCGAGCGTAGTGAACTGTGAAACCTGTTGGAATGGTAAATCTCCATTGACGAAGTTGTCCGTCAGTGGCCATAGAAGAGAGCCAGCAAGTCCACCTTTCCGCTGCAATGTGACCCAAATAGGCTCGGGCCATCCATCCAACCAAGGAGCTTCGTTTAGGCTCTTCTGATCACCCATACTAAAAGTTTTGTTGGGAAAGCGTTTGTCATATACATCATTGCCGACCACCCCACTGTCTTGCGGATACAGTCCAGTTACCAGCGTATGGTGGTTAGGCATGGTGATAGTAGGAAACGCGTTTATTGATTTATTCGCACGAACTCCTTCGGCTTCCAGACGAGCGAAATTCGGCAACGAATCGGGACCGAAACGTGATCGCGCCAATTCCAGATAGTCGTGTCGAAACCCATCCATGCTTATCAGTAAGAGCTGATGAGGACGTCCTAATGGCCAAAAGCACCTGCTGCCTGGTGTAGGCCACCAACATTGATCGGTAGTCGGTCTCAGAACATTGAACAACAGTAACAGAGAGAAAACGACCAACATCGCACCAAGCAACGCCGAGAGCAATCCCAAAAGTTTCGATTTGCGCCGGCACTTTAAGGCATAATCTGTGCCGAGTCGGTAATAGGGTTGACATACATCGGACGGTTCCATTGCACGTAGAGATTTACCTGAAGTAAAAAGATGGGACAGTGTTACACGTGGGTTGGAAGAAGTTGCAGTGCACTGGGAAACAAACTAGCGAAACTGTTGGCAAATTGAGGTACTCTATTGTGGCTTTTTTATGAGTTCAACTTCCCAAGAGAATATTTTCCGACAGGGGAAGTCTCAATTGTCCTCGAAAATGCACTCATCACCATCAAAAGAGACTATACACAATGAGATAACCAATTCCATTCCTCTGGGAAACAATTTACTTGCTGGAGACCAGTGCAGAGGCGATAACAATCAGCGACTCTGGGGATGCGTCACTCTCCGCACGTATGTGCTTTTTTCTGTCTGAGCGCGTCCTGACAAAATGAGAGTGTGTATGAACCACAGTTCCATGGGCCCTTGTATATGGCAAGAGGGATCCACAGTAGTAAGCAGGCTGGCGTGCGCCTTTCGCCTACACTGAATGAGAGTGTGTATGAATCACAGTTCCATGGGCCCTTGTATATGGCAAGAGGGATCCACAGTAGTAAGCAGGCTGGCGTGCGCCTTTCGCCTACACTGCTAATGTTAAGTATGGTGCCGATTACGTCCTGCAATCGGAGAGTACTACACTCTGGTTCGTCCTAGAAACACTGCTGGCGAAAGCAGTGTTGCACGAGCACTGAACCCAAATACATGCACAACTTTCACCTCACTAACTACTGATGGACCAATGAAGACTTCGAAAATCGAAGTCAGCTTGCGCTGGAAGGCTGCGAAGCACCTCAACTTCGTTTTGTGAAGCCTGTTTGGCACACGCATAAGAAGAAACCGAGGCGAAATTACCACGCACAAAAAATCGTTCAGCTGTAGCACCCTTCCGGTGCTAGCTGCCATGTCACCCGAAGGTCGCGCGAGGGCCGGGATACTGCCAGCTTGCCCAAGCCTAGACAGGAGAAGTCGAGAGGCCGAGGTCGGGTTCGAACCATGGACCTTCCGGTCAGTAAGTTGCGCTCTAACCATTGAGCTAGCTCCCCCTCGTGGAGCTATCATCAGTGAGTGGTTGGGTGGGTCACACAACGAAATTACCACAGGCAACACCTGGGAAAAAGAACATTTATACAGCTCATCCTCAGAGATACTGAAGGTCCTCGGTCCACGAATGAGGACTGGTATTTTGCAAGAAGTAGCAGCACCCCACTAACATCCCTAAGCTGAAGCGATAAGATCAGCGCAGTTAACAAAGATAGTAATGAAAGAAGATAATCGCTCAGCTATAACACCATTTCGGTGCCTAGCTACCATGCCGTCCGAAGGATGCACGATGGTTCCGACACTGCCAGGTCGCCCTAGCCTAGACAGGGGAAATCGAGAGGCAGAGGTCGGGTTCGAACCATGAACCTTCTGGTCAGTAAATTAGCGCTCCAACCACTGTGCCAACTCGCGCAGTTAACATAGTTTGAGTCAATAACTTCACTATGGGTCAACTTAATTTCCGCCCTGAGATAATCGGCCCCCTGTTGACAGACTCACCAAATTATATACAGCCAGTAGTTAGCAGCCGTGGGGGTTGTGTACTACCGATAGGACATACAAGAAGCGGACAGAACTATGCGTTCTTGGTGATCCAACCAACAGAAAAGCTTATCTGCTCTACAATATAGAGGGAGGGGACTGAAACTAATCACAATGGTGAACGCATTACATGAGTCTCCAGTAGATAAAAACTTGCGCGATGATACACATTTAAAAATTTAATTCATAAGCCTCATTGCTTTCCATGTCTTCCAAGAATAGAAGGCCTATTTCCATGAATAGCTGGTCGTATCGCAGGATAACCATAGTTTCGTATCCCAAGGATCACAGCGATCACAATTTTGCTTGGACATGAAGATGCCCACTCTAGTGATTGGCCCTTTGCACTACAGAGTAAGCGGGAGAGTTGGGAGAACGTAGTGAGAAGTATGAGTCCCCACAAGAAAAACCCCGGAGAAACCGCGTTTTCAACTGGGAAGAGCGGGGCTTTCTCCGGCGACAAATCGAACTGTACGAGAAAAAAGGTATGAATGGTTAGTGAAAGGTTTCGTGGAATTCCAAGCTCAGTGTTCGCAGTTAGCTGGTCCTCAGCGAGGATCAATGATTTGTTACGAAAAACGACTTGACGTTCTTGAGCAACCGGATTGCTTGAATAAACCAACATCTGATCGGAACAGGTCACATCGGTGCAACCGTTAAACAGTGAACAAAATCGGGGACGGAGGAGAGAATGAAGAGAGTTCTTCATTTGGAATACATATATTTAACAAGAGGAGATTCGATAACAGTAGCATGGCTTCTACAAACAGGAAGCTTGTGAACTGTTGCAATCGAGTCGACATGCAGATGGGGTCGGGCAACACCGGTGTTAAAGCTGAACTACAGCCAACGGTGAAGACTACTATCAGCTGTTTCAAACGAACGTCTACACCGTTACTATGGGGTCGGCACCGGTGTTAAAGCTGAACTACAGCCAACGGTGAAGACTACTATCAGCTGTTTCAAACGAACGTCTACACCGTTACTTGATGTAGGATGGCGGTGCGTATCTGAAAAACAGCGACGATCCTCTGCCCAAACAGCCCTATATGGAGAAAGACAACAACACAAATAGTTAGAATTTCGTAGTGCGTTTAGGAATAATAGCACAGTCAGCGTTATAAACCCATATAAGCGTTCGAAGATGAGAAAATAACGCAAAATCGGTAGAAACGTTTTTAAATCTACGTTGTGTTCTTCCCTTGGAACCGTGTGCACACGACACAAAAGCTTTTTGAATAAATGCGAACCGCTAGCTTACCGTAGCACATCGCGCTTCTAAGATTCCGTTGAAACTACTGAGTCGGCGTCTCCATTTGTTGAAAGTGCCTAGGCTATGTTCATGACGGGTGTCTCGATTAAAACCTAAGAATGTTCCGGTAAGACGCGTTGAGCGGAACGTGAGTACAGTGATCCACCCAATAAGGGTCGCCCATGGGACTTGATCAAAGTCGGCCTTGGACCCTTGGTGAATGACACCTGAATAAAGCCTGTGGAAAATATCCCTTTTTATACATTACACAATGTTTTTACATGTATAATGCGTAATAACTAGTACAAAAAAATAATAAAATACAAATCGTTCAGCTGTAGCACCCTTCCGGTGCCTAGCTGCCATGCCACCCGGAGGAAGCACGAGGGCTGGGATACTGCCAGGTTGCCCAAGCCTAGACAGGGGAAGTCGAGTGCCAAATGTCGGGTTCGAACCACGGACCTTCCGGTCGATAAATTCGTGCTCTAACCATTTGGGCTATCTCGCCCCTAGTACACTAGTACACTACTTACTACACCCCATCTGACCTCTCTCTGAAACTTAAAGGGGTTGCCGAAAACCCTCTGACACCCCGTGACCAGTTTCGCCCTGCTGGGGGTTCATTGGGTAAGCTTAGTCACCGAGTTTCCCCTAAACTTATACCCTACCTAACGTTCTATCTGATCCTGTTTGAAATAGGATTCTCACACAACGGGATATGAATATGGGACGCCACTAGAGACCTCAGTGGTTAGAGGGCAAATTTACTGACCGGAAGTCCGTGGTTCGAACCTGACCTCTGCCTCTCGACTTCCTCTGTCTACGCTTAAGCAAACTGGCAGTATCCTAGCCCTCATACTCCCTTCGGAAGGCATGACAGCTTGGCACGGAAAGGGTGTTACAGCTGAACGGCTGTCTTAATATTATCTTATTATCAATACCAAATGAGTTCTCGGAGTCATGACATTTTCCACGACGCTAAAATCAGTCTCCTTAGTTGTCACTCACTGTTTCCCCCCTCATTTGAGCTGTTTGATCAGTCGTCTCCGGATTGGTGCTCACTTAAAGGACATCAACCACAATAAAGTAGATTTCCTGATACACGGGTTTCCGTATATTTGGTCGGCTGTAACATGTCGGTACTCAAACGCACTCCGAATTACCTTCCACCAGTTCCTTATGAATGCCGATGAAATACACGGTTACTGACTGAAACTGGCTGAACCCGCCAGCTCTTTCATGTTCGCACAGAACCATCGTTTTTCTTTAACTTGATAAAGTAACTGTAGTTATTTTCTCATGATGAAGCACAAATAGACGGGATTTACCTGCAATACAGATTCTACGACAAATTTAACTTGGGAGGTGTTTGGCGTCAAAATCATCCACTCTACGTCTATCACAGCGGTTCAAAGGTACAAAAAATGATACGCACAGAAGTACGTTCAGGAGACAAGAGGTTCTGTAGCCCCATTAGTTTTCGACGAAACTGTAACTGCATTGAGATGCGGACAACACTGGTCTATAATTTTTTCGACTAAACCGAACTATTTTGATTTTGGCCGGTCCAGTCAGCACCTGTACTGTTTACCTTTAAATTGTTCACATGTAGCATTCTTTCAATACCTAACTGCCATGCCATCCGAAGGTTGTACGAGCGCTGAGATACTGCCAGGTTGACCAAGCCTAGACAGGAGAAGTCGAGAGGCAGAGGTCGGGCTAGAATCACGGACTTCCGGTCAGTCAATTCGCGCTCTAACCACTTGGGCCATCTCGACCCTCGTTAAAACTTTGATAACCAAGGTATGAGTGATACGGTTAGCGTAACATTTTGATTCACAGACAACCGTCGACTTACAGCACATTCTGCAAGTCCACTCCTATGGAGCGACCGCTGTCAATCGGTCCGGCCAAGTTTTGTTCCGGAAGGCATTTTTACTCGACCGGCACCATCAAGCTGACTTACTAACTCGTGTACACATCAAACAATAAGATATACATTGGTGCACTGTTGGGCAACTTTGTAGGTACATAAGGTGCACTAATTCGGGTTCGACTTTTTTCACAGCCTGACACAAACTCATCAGAGCTAAGCCATCGGGCTTGATTGTGATCAGGTGAATCGCAGAAATGAGAATATACAAACACCTATTTATAATGCGCTGACGACTTCCCATCTCCTGGTGATCAAGCTCGCGTGCCGTCGTTTGCGACCGTCTGCACTATCTTATTGCTTGACCTGGGATACTATGGGCTGATGGTCATCAGACGACTGCACACTTCTCCTGAGAGGATTCGACCCAGTTGACGAAATAACGCGTGACAGACTAGAACAATAACAAGAACTACAGTGCACGCTCAGACACAGCCGATTAGTGTGACCTTGAATTCCAGTGTTAAAAAGTTGAACCACGGTATTCCAGTACAACGAAAAAAAATTATATCGTTGAGTCTACTATATTCTAATACAGTCATCACCTCTAAAACGATGCTGAATAAAAAAGACACATGCAGCGCAAATATGGACCCAGCGATAACTACACCACTTGACTGGGTCCGCCACGTGAGGACAACAGACAGGCCTGGCTACGGAATCATCTTCTAAAGTCCGCTTACTTACGATTAAGTAATGTGTCAAGGTGAAAACTAATGAAAACAATCATCGCGAGAACCGTTGGATGAGTAAACTTACCTCGACAGAAAGAAACTGGTAACAATCCCACCAGTTTTTGAATGGAAGTGCGAGGTCAAGCCTAAAGAGAAGAAGGAAAGTCGATCGGAATTGAGGTGAACAAAACTCCGATTTGGCGCTGATAACCGAAAGTGAATAACGGCACATTGTGTACAAGCGGTCGATTGATCATACCGCTTCTCAGTCAGCGGAAATTCAAAGCCAGGGTTTCCACTCGGAGGACAGTCTTCGGTTTTCTGAGATTTTGGTGAAGCTAGATCAATTTATACATCGCTAAAGCTCTGTTATTATCAGAAAATGTTAACGATTTGTTCAAGAAAGAAGGGACCTTTGAGGCCGAGTGTGTCGCTTCGTCTTGGAAGCAACCACTGGATGAAGCAGTCACAAAGAAAGAAGGACCTTTGAGGCCGAGTGTGTCGCTTCGTCTTGGAAGCAACCACTGGATGAAGCAGTCACATATGTGGACATACTGAACCAAACATGAGACCCACAAGTGACGGGAATTACCGTCTCAAAGTGATGAAACAGACTTTTCAGGACTTCCACCAAAGTAAATCAGTGGGGATGCCAACAGTAACTCTATAGGGATGCAATCGTACAAACCAAATTGACTCCTAACTAGCCATATAAAAAACTATGTATCATGTCAGCGGCATGCGAAACCTAACAAAAATGATTCGCAGGGCTGTGAAATCTATGTAGGTAACTTTTAAGAGTGCACTGCTGGTCGCTTACCAACGTTCGGAAACCGGTCCTATTTCCTCAGCTTTATATCACACCGAAGGGTGTATCCTAAGAGGATACACAACTGGACGTAAAACAAAGGTGGTCATGGGAAGTGGATGATGGCAAAATGGATATCTGCGGCCGGTAAATCCGAATGTGGATGTGAAGCTATAGTGTGTGCGCTTCAGAAGGTGGGTTTTGACTTTGATAAAGGCGCACAATTGAGAGTCTTGTTCAGCTACGCACACAGTGTCGAGACGGAAAGGCACACGTTGAATTCCAGCGCCCACAGCAGAAAACTTGGAACAACGTAGGTCTTGTGAACATTCCAGACCCTTTCAGTAGAGAACCGGGTACGGATAATGTTCAGGAGTTAAGCGTCAGATTCCAACCCAAAGACCCGTGGGTTGATTCTATCCCTGGTGTAGATGGATCCAACGTTGCTTCTTGATTGTTTTTGTTTTGTTTTGATGTAAACTAACAGCAATCCAGCCTTCGTGTATAATCCGGATGAGGGTAGTTTCAGATATATTTCTAATTCTCCAATAACGGGAGCGCCGCACAATCACAATAAATTCATACTCATGATCATGGGTAAAGAACGAACCAGCCTGGTATCCCGCCAAATAGCCCACGTTTTCACTGACACAACAGGAGCGTGATTAGCGTCGGATGCTCACATATCACATTTAGGCGCATAATGCGTCGTGGCAGGCAGCCCACCTGAATAAATATGCTTCTAATGCCGTATCGTAACGTAACATTTGCATGCGTTCATGTGCACACATAGTGACAA
Source organism: Opisthorchis viverrini (assembly GCF_000715545.1). Classification (NCBI taxonomy): domain Eukaryota; kingdom Metazoa; phylum Platyhelminthes; class Trematoda; order Opisthorchiida; family Opisthorchiidae; genus Opisthorchis; species Opisthorchis viverrini. Next base: position 1,128,546 of record NW_008751727.1, read on the forward strand.
AGAGTTGCGCGCTAGTGGTCACAGTCCGGCGGTAGTCTGGCACAAACTAACCACGAATGAATCAAAAGATTACTATAGCGGTAAAACGCAACAAATTCAGTTCAACCGACCTTGCAAGCACAAAACTATGTGCAGTGCACGGCGCCTTATATGAACTTGATCCATGAGCCTATCGACCAGCAAGCGGATCATACCTTCTTTCAACAACTAAACATACAGCACAAACATTCTCTGGAAGTCGAGCTAGTTATGTTGTGATTCGAAACCTGAACTGGAGAGCAGAAAGTTACTGATATTTGTTCGCAATTAGCCTGAAGCACAGGACTGATGTGCGAGCCACATTCTGGAAGTTGGCGTATATTAACAACACTTGTTTAGGCTCTATTTCGCACCATTCCAACGGGTCACCATCTATCCGTCTGTGGCATTTTGAATTGGGCGCAGACAAAAAGAACACAGTCGGGAGCACGCAGCGCGTACTTTTCGGTGGAGCCTTCAAATGAAGCCTTTGCTGTAACCAAGGCAACACCATATCCCAGGTGCTGGCGTATACGAGCAATAAGTGTAACGTTTTGATGGCTAAAAAACTTCAAAGATCTTAGACTTCTCTGCGGGCACAGGGGTCGTACCATAACAGCTCAAAAACATACTGTGGTCTTGGAAACAGAGTGCAATTCTGTCTCAACGCCATGGGTGCACAAATTCATAGTAGTATCGTGAAATCACCACCAGAGCTGATGCACCCACCCCGTTACATGAAACAACACTCAACATTCGATGCGTACCTTTGAACTGCAAGAGCACGCTCAAAGCAGGGCTCTCCTCTGAGTAGTAGCTGAACAACAGGTTAATAGCGATGTGCAAAACAGATGTTGCTATAAATCGGAATTATGCAGATGGTGATAATGATGACATCGATGATGGTATCCACAACGCCTTTCGCACAACAACAAGAAGGCTGACTTGCCGCAGGTGGCATGGAGACGACCTAATAATCAGCCTAATCAGCTCCTAAGGCACATTTTGTTTGTCTTGACTAGAATTGAGTGGGGGGAAAACAGTGACTTGGAAGGGAAGATGAGAGGATAAAATGCTAAACTGTCGATAAAAAAAACTTTCAGCTGTAACACCCTTCCGGTGCCTAGCTGCCATTCTACCCAAAGGAAGCACGCGGGCTGGGATACTGCCAGGTTGCCCAAGCCTAGATGGGAAGTCGAGAGGCAGAGGTCGGGTTCAAACCACGGCCCTTCCGGTCAGTAAATTCGCGATCTAACCATTTGAGCCATCTCGCCCCCACTGTCGATAGTAGGGGTCTCAGGGTTTTCAAGTAGTAGTCCGGAATGCAGTGACTTAGGGACTTTGTCAGATATAGCTCAAAATTGCATTCAGTGGTGAACCCGTTGTTCTTTTTGTTCAAGCTCGACTTATTTCGCTCACGCCTTCTATATTTCACGAATAGAGCACACGTCATTTCCCAGCCGGACTACCTCGCTAAAGTGCGTCTGTGGTTGTGTTATGGACTTATGTCGATTGGGGTCTTCAAAGGACGCCGGATCTGTTCGGATGATGAATTTCGAGACAACGCTCAGATGTGTTCATTTCAATGCTGTTCGAAGGCGTAAACACCCCATTCTTGATCGCTTTCCCCAGGAGCATCGGATCTCTTCACACTGCGTCCCCACATTGCGGTTTCAATTCCGCTCTTTACCTAGGCTTTTTTTCCTCATGACTGCACGGCAGTTAGCTCCAGTATGCATTACTGGTGTAGTCCTGTTGGTGATGACGGCGAGGACATCTTATAAATTAGTGTGCTGTTTTTGTCAAATAATATTCATATCACCATCGTTTGGACAACAGAGAAGGGGATCAGTGGACCTGAGTTTCTTCCTCATTATAGCTCATCAATAGTGCAGCTCGCTGATCACACCAGATGTCTAGAATTCGTCTGAACATCCGTCTATTGTCTCCCATTATGTTTCAACCAACGAGAACTTGTCGACTAAAGACCATGCACATATTCACGGCAGCTGGGGCTGCAGATGCACTTCGAGCTATTCATCCTCAACTGTGTAAGAAAAATGAAAAACTATGAGAAAACTTGCAATTTATGATCTGGAGCTCACCTGGAACCGCTAACAGCCATGACAGTAGACGTCACGGTAAGGGGATGTGTCGCATTCGAGACCATCATCTGAAACGAAAGATTGGTTAAAATCCCTTGGTCAGCAAAAGTCTATACGCTTAAAAATTATTCATCCCAGCCAAAAATTCACATAGACTTGAAAAAAGACGAACTGTATGAAAAACCGTAACAGAAGCATTCATCCAGTATCCACATGCATCCGACCAGCTGACAGAATTCGTACGTGATAAGTACTGACTCACGACATACAGGGATGCATTTTTGGTAACCGGTCAAATTATCCTTAAACCTATACTATAACACTACCTTTGGAGAAGCTTTATTTCCGGGACACTGCGTCCTGGCGACAATTCAATCCAGGGAATAACATTCTCAAGGCACCACATACCCGGACATTTCGTCCCAGACAACACACACGAAACAACTGCGTTCAACGGCTTTTCCATCAACAGCCTTGTTACCACCGCATTTGCTATGGTTATGTGTGTATGTGTGCAGTCTTCAAGTGGACCGAGGCTTGAAGATTGATTTCCAGACGCCCGAGGTTGTTGGCGCAAGCTGTTACACAGATACTGCTGCCGTGAGTGGGGTCTTCAGTTACGACGGATAAGCATACGAGGGTTAATAGTGGGATGGGAGAGATGGAAGAAGTATGCGAAAGGTGTCAGTAAGAGTCTGTTCCGCTTTCCTGCTCCTCTGTTTGCAGGTAAGGCAACCCGACTGATGACATCACACGAGCGTCGATGTGGCATAACAGTGTTGTTGGCTGTAACATGGTTGTGTATGGGCTGGGATACTGCCAGGGCATCCAGGTCTAGACGGAAAGGTGACCAGGGTTCTTGTCCAAAGCCTGTGACTCAAAAGCCTGACCGAAAAGTAGCTAACAGTGCACTACAATTTTTAAAGAGCACAACGCATGTCTTAACCGCCAACTTGGAGGACCAAGATACCGTGTTGGTCAGACCTCCAACCATTGATCAACCTGGTATGAGGGGCTCTGAGTGTCGTACGAACACTTCTCAGTATAGCTCATGGGCCACAGAGGCAAACAAGCCATCACACCATGGTGAGGCCCAGTCTCTTCGTGAGGGAGTTTCCATCAAACGTGCTTTCAACTTGAACTCGCAAATTAAATTGGTGTCTACGGGCGAATCAGCCGGATTCTGGTTGAATTCCTCGTTTATGGCATTCTGATCCCGCCCCCAGAGATGTGTGCATCGGGGGTGCATTATTTCAGTGATCAGCCATGGTAATACTTTCGGCAGAAAGGGGAAACTTCGAACACGATGTCAAGATGGTGCTAAACTTTCGCTCGAATATGCCGGTCGACACGAACTTTCCCTAGTTTACTTCCTGTGTATACCAAAAATTCTCTACTCGCAAGCTTCCTTAAGAGGAATCAACAGCGGGCGCCATATGATCGGTTGTACTAGGAAATAGACTTTACGAGGAGAGTCTTAGGAACTGAATCTTCCGCCAGTTGAACTTTCTCATCTACTGAAATATCGGCAAAGAAAAAGATATCCTCAATATCTTACGACGTGATCAAAAACATCAATAACAACACCGTATCCAACAATCTGGTATACGATGGGCAAGCAACGTACAACAGCACTTACCGCAGCAACCATTGGTGTGTACTGTTTAAGATTTGGGTCAACACGTTCGGTAAAAACGTATTCATTCAGAACGTATACGAAACAACTGATCATCCAAACAGTGACAAGCTCACCAAGCAGGCGTGGAATGAGTCCACTACACGATCAAGCAATGAGAGAATTCCAACCTACTTAAACAAACTCAGGATCCCTTCATCTCTGATCATTCGTGGAATAGCCAGAAGAAAATTGCTAGATACAAAACAGCCAATTATTTGTTGGAAACACTTGGAAGAGAAGATAAACCCACCCATAAGACTCGGTACAACCAGAAAATTCCGCCATTTGTCGTATCATAATTACTTAGAGGAAAGTTGAGTTTACAACTGGGACAAGAAAGTGAAAGTTTACCTTGGAACGGATAGCTTACAGCAACGCCAGCTAAACGAGCAGCAGCCAGTTTAGATGTCTGAAAATAAGAGTGGTTATTGCATGTGCGCGTATACCGTCCTCACCTCTTGTACAAATACTTTGAGTCCTCTATTGGTCACATAAAAAGATTTTTTGAACACGGATTCTGTCAGGCACTAATAAGGTTGAAGGAGGAGGAAAAGTCAACTTTGAAGTGTAGGCTTGCCTCGATAAGCTTCTCTGTCGTGTACGACTTCACATATGAGCCAAGCACGCTGGCGGGTAGTCCAGTTGTGAACAGTCCAATAATGCCAACTTCTTCGCGCAGTCGTCTAACTATGTATGAACATCACGCAAAACTGTGCCAAATGGAATTACGATAGACGAAAACATTGGGAAATACGTATCGCCTATAGTTCTTATCGATCAAAGTGTACAAGACTGGACGCAATTTGGGTGGATCGGGCTCATAACCCAACTAAAAGAAGATGCGATGTGAACCGAAGTAGATTTACCATCATCATGGTTCGTGCATACACCAGCGGGTGCAACAACATTGAAGTACACGTGGGGATGGCATAATCGTACGTGAATTGCAGGCTCGTACCCATATGGCAACGGAATGAATCTGAAACAAACAGAACAAACGGGAAGGAAACACACAAACACCGCAAAACAAAGGGGAGCAGGGACAAGAGCGAACTCACTTTGTATATTCTTACAGTATGTACCCAAGGCGGTGGGCTTAACACATTTCAACCAATCCTCTTTAGGCCCCCACGTTCCGCATAGACATTTCTTAGTAGGTTAACTGACAGTGATTTGTCCTGCAACGACGACCATAAAACTCACAACTTAATCCACAAGGAGCTTTCCCTGTTGGGAATTCGGGGGCATGGCCAAGAGCATTTGCGGACATGAAAAATTCTGGGATTTTGTGCTCGTGATCCGTGAAGGTAACCCAAAATGTTGATGCGGGTAAACTTGCCTACCTAACAACGAGCTACCGCTTGATTACGGCGGTGAGATTTTAGTATTGCAATTATTCACTGGTGAGGATTTCGGTCCCCAAGTTTTAGCCATACCAAGAAAGGTACGGGATAGTGGTCATATAAGTCATACTGTAAATAATCGCACCAAGGGAATGTGTGGAGGTAATTCATCCTCACTCTGTGGCAGTAAAGTAGAAGAAACAACGCGGTTCATGTGAGCTCCAAGTTTAATACCAGGTCTAAAACACCTGTACGTATGTAAGGTGTATACAGCGACGCCTTCCGAACGCGTTATTGGCAACCGGTATTTGGCGGATGTTGAATTATGATTAGCTTGTGATTAGTCCACACGTTCGGCCAACCAGAGCTCCCCTTCATGCTGGACCGGCAAGCAATCTGATCTTCTGGCCGATCGCACGCAGCTCATGCTTCTTGGCCGTAGCAGCGCCTGACTGCGAGCAGTAAAGCAGCTCGGGTATCGATCAAAGTGTACAAGACTGGACGCAATTTGGGTGGATCGGGCTCATAACCCAACTAAAAGAAGATGCGATGTGAACCGAAGTAGATTTACCATCATCATGGTTCGTGCATACACCAGCGGGTGCAACAACATTGAAGTACACGTGGGGATGGCATAATCGTACGTGAATTGCAGGCTCGTACCCATATGGCAACGGAATGAATCTGAAACAAACAGAACAAACGGGAAGGAAACACACAAACAGCGCAAAACAAAGGGGAGCAGGGACAAGAGCGAATTCACTTTGTATATTCTTACAGTATGTACCCAGGGCGGTGGGCCTAACACATTTCAACCAATCCTCTTTAGGCCCCCACGTTCCGCATAGACATTTCTTAGTAGGTTAACTGACAGTGATTTGTCCTGCAACGACGACCATAAAACTCACAACTTAATCCACAAGGAGCTTTCCCTGTTGGGAATTCGGGGGCATGGCCAAGAGCATTTGCGGACATGAAAAATTCTGGGATTTTGTGCTCGTGATCCGTGAAGGTAACCCAAAATGTTGATGCGGGTAAACTTGCCTACCTAACAACGAGCTACCGCTTGATTACGGCGGTGAGATTTTAGTATTGCAATTATTCACTGGTGAGGATTTCGGTCCCCAAGTTTTAGCCATACCAAGAAAGGTACGGGATAGTGGTCATATAAGTCATACTGTAAATAATCGCACCAAGGGAATGTGTGGAGGTAATTCATCCTCACTCTGTGGCAGTAAAGTAGAAGAAACAACGCGGTTCATGTGAGCTCCAAGTTTAATACCAGGTCTAAAACACCTGTACGTATGTAAGGTGTATACAGCGACGCCTTCCGAACGCGTTATTGGCAACCGGTATTTGGCGGATGTTGAATTATGATTAGCTTGTGATTAGTCCACACGTTCGGCCAACCAGAGCTCCCCTTCATGCTGGACCGGCAAGCAATCTGATCTTCTGGCCGATCGCACGCAGCTCATGCTTCTTGGCCGTAGCAGCGCCTGACTGCGAGCAGTAAAGCAGCTCGGGGGGATTCCAACTGACACTTCTTCCTTGGGGCTTCAAGTCGTGGGTTCGCTCTCAGTGGACTCGCTGGCTTGCGGATGCCGTCTGCCCAGCGTGGTGGTCGTAATGCATGCCCGGGCTTGGTTTCCGACGGAGGAGCTGATAGATTTTCCGCAGTAGCGCCGAGATAAAGCCTCCAGAAGTATCTTTAGACTCACGTCACTAGGTTGGTGAGACGAGATCCACGCATTCACCGGCCGAATGTGGTTTGTGTGTCCGATCCGCTTGGCTGGGCCAACTTGAACCTCATAAAGCACTTTACTGTGCTGGCAAAGGATATGCTACTTAGCGTGTCTGCGGCTGCAGTCGCGAATCAACACTCTCCGGCCTTTGCTGAAACAGCGTGTGGTCGCACCGTGATGTCGTGAACCGTTCCTCCATCCACGTATTGCGGTGAATCAGCCGCCTGTTCTGTGGCAGGATATTTATATCGTTCAGTTCTGACATCCTTTCGGTGTCTATCTACCGTACTACCTGAAGGAAGCACGAGTGCTGAGATAATGCTAGGTTGCCTAGGCCTAGACAAGAACAGTCGAAAGGCAGAGCTTGGTTTTGGACCACAGACTTTCCGGCCTGTAGATTCGTGACTTAAACATGAGCTATTTCGAGCTGCGATGTGTCATGCGGTATCCGAACATCCATCGGAGCAGTTCCCCTGCTGGTAGCACTCCATCATCTGAAATCGCGTCGCCCTGCATGCCAACAGGAAGCTTTGCAAATTCTCTTCTATCAGCTCCTCCTCTTTGGATTTCTGAGGCGTATGCTTCAAGGTAATAAGGAAGAGCTCCACACGGATGTTCATTTGTGCATTAAATGACAGCAAGAGGATATGAAATACACCATACTCCTGACAAAACTCTGGGAGTGCCGATGACGTGAAGTGACAAAAGCCTCCGGAGCTCCGAAATGACTAAACAATCGTCAGGGTTCTAGGATTGCATATGCAGTTGTGGGTTTGCTCAGCAGTTTCCGGTCACTTACTATAAGCGTCAACTACGACCACAAAGTGTTGACCACCAACTGGACCTGCATAGTCGGTCGATAGACAATACCAGGGTTCCGTCAGCTGCGGCCACGACCTAAGTGGATTTTCACGAGTGACTTTGATGCTTCACCATACTACAGACAATATTTGGAAGCCCACGCAACCTGGGAGTCAATCACAGGTCAGTAGAAGTAACTCCGAGCAAGAGCCTTCATTCTGTATATTTCCGGGTGCCCTCTATGAAACTAGTTCAGTAGGGCAGTCGATGTTAAGACAATACCAGGGTTCCGTCAGCTGCGGCCACGACCTAAGTGGATTTTCACGAGTGACTTTGATGCTTCACCATACTACAGACAATATTTGGAAGCCCACGCAACCTGGGAGTCAATCACAGGTCAGTAGAAGTAACTCCGAGCAAGAGCCTTCATTCTGTATATTTCCGGGTGCCCTCTATGAAACTAGTTCAGTAGGGCTGGTAGTATTTCCTTTGGAATGACGGCGCGTTTTGAAAATACAAGTTACCCGTTGTTTAGCTCTGGTGCGCAACGCTGGTCAACGCAAGGTCTCGAATCATGTCGTGAGTAGGTTCGCGGTCATTGACTATGGCAGTCCGTCAAGACCTGCTGCAGAATATGGCTTCGGTCGATAGCCTAGTGGACCATATCATCAGTCTCTGGAAGGGTGAGAAATGCCTCCGATAATAACGGTTCACTCCAGGCTCCGGGACAGTTAATGCGATCTGGCCTGTTTGAATCAGTGAGATGCGATAGTGTGTCGGCCTGTCCGAGGCTTGTAGTGGACTGGCAGTTGATTGTGAATTCGTACCCAGAAGCAGAGTGATGCATCGCTGGGGACCGCAGATGATTTTAGGGCACTTTTTGACGATAGGCACGATGGCCAAACACCTTTTAAATATGAATGTAAGTGCGCTCGGTTGGTGTCAGTGACTTGGCCGCATGTGTAACGGCCCCCTGGCTGATGTCGGGGAATACAAGCGAAATCAATGTGCCAATGAAAATTGAAAAAAAATAGAAATCGTTCAGCTATAACACCCTTTCGATGCCTAGCTGCTATGCCACACGAAGGAAGCACGAGGGCTTGGATACTGTCAGGCTGCCCAAGCCTAGACAGGGGAAGTCGAGAGGCGGAGGTCGGTTTCGAACCACGGACCTTCCGGTCAGTAAATTCGCGCTCTAACCACTTGGTCCATCTCGCCCCAATGTGCCAATGTCATAGGTCGAAGCACCTTATGTCACAACGATATCCAGTGACTGGACGTAGCGGACAATAGGTCAATCGGAGCTCAGCTTGGATTGCACAGGATCGAAGGCGCATTGGCATTCCTCTAACCATATGCACTTTTGACCCTTGGCGACCAGCTGGTTCATTGGGCCTCTAGGGCGATGCATGGTCGGTAGCAACGAGCAGCAGTGACTGACGTGACCGAGGAACCACTTGAAAGATGTCCAGTCCGTACATGTTGACTGGTGTTTGATGGTGTCAGTGTTCTCCGGACAAGATTGGGGACCGTGTTCGACAGTGTGTTCGACAACGGTCAGGTCCTAACGAACAATTCTACCCGGTGTTACATTTATTTAGAACCTTAGAGAGAAAGGAGAAAAAAGTCATATATATTACGGACACTGAGGGCTGCAACGTAGATCAGATCTATTGAAGTTAGTAAGTAGTTATTTTGTCTTATTTTTCTGAGCAGTGGTTTAGGTAAGTGTTAGGACGGTCAGGTCCTACCGAACAATTCTACCCTTTGTAATATTTCACTGAGATTTCATTTTCTCTGTTGTAGCCAACTGAGCCGCAGCGGTCTTTCTTCCATTGGTATATCTGCCGATCTTCATCTGGTGTCCTTTAGGGGACGAGATGGCCCAAGTGGTTAGAGCGCGAATTTACTGGCCGGAAGGTCCGCGGTTCGAATCCGACCTCCGCCACTCGGCTTCCCCTGTCTAGGCTTGGGCAACCTGACAGTATCCCAGCCCTCGTGCTTCCTCCGGGTGGCATGGCAGCTAGGCGCCGGAAGGGTGCTACAGCTGAACGCTTTCTTTCGCTTTCTTGGTCTCTTTTCCTCTTCATTGTTTTTTTTCACTCAAGTAACTGGACTAACAACATAACATCAGCATCAGCTAGCGTAGCAGCTAACATAGCATCAGCTAGCATCACCCAAAACAACTCAGTGAATAATCCCATTTAATTTTGCATTAATCTGCGTTGTGCTCGTCAAACCCTGAAACAATACTCTTGAACACGACGAAGCACGTGATGAGGATGTTGATATGGCTGGGTAACCTTGACACCAAACGGCAGTCGAGTTTGGTGACAGGTTGCGTAGGTTGTTGGTGGTAAAAAGTTCTGTGGGACTCCCTCTAGGCTTCAATCTATGGATACGCCTCATTCAAACCAATCTCCGCAAAACATCTGCCCCCAGTCTGTATCGTGAATAAGTCATATGGCAATAATAAAAAGTATCCATTACGGCTTTGAGACCAGTGGAGAAATTTGCACACAAGCGAATGTTTCCACTAGCCTTCTTCACCATTACGATCGGAGCGCCTCATGTCGAGTAGTTGGTCGGTTGGAGAATACCGCCTTCTGTATTCAGTCCAGTTCCAAATCAACATTGGACAAGGCTTTACATGGCAGTGGGCATTTTAGGCTGTAAACTGGCCTGGTATTAAGTGCAGGCACAGTCTGGCTTCAGCTTTGGTGCAGCATCCAATTTCAGCGGAGAATATGCGTGCATGAAGTTGCAGGAGGTTCCCGAGTGAGTGCTCCAAGAAGTGTTTGTTCAAGGGCAACTCAGGATTTTGCACGCGTGAAGTTGCAGACACAACCGATCGCCTTCTCCAGTAGATACAGTTTAGCGGTCCATAAGAACAAGCTTAAGGCATAACGTCAGGTAGCACGTGGCTTGGACTGTTGAGCCATTGAAGTTTATGGACCCATCTCGACTTCCCCTGTCTAGGCTTAAGCAGTATCCCAGCTCTTGTGCTCATCCGGGTGGCATGGCGGTGGGTGAGTAGAATCTCCAATCCCGATTCGCAGCCGGTTGCGTCAACGTGCTTTCGAAAGCACAAGGGGTCATAACCATCACCGGTTTGGCCATAAATTTTGGGTCGGGTGAACTGGAGCCAATCGGAAGCCTGTTTCGCGCCTCTCCTCTAGGACTTCTGCGGCTGCGCCTCTAGTGGGCGATCTTCAGATATACGCTTGATCTTTGGGTAGGCATGTTGAATACTAACAGCCCGCTCCAACGTCTTCTGAACGGTAGTTGGGGAAGAAACGGTGACTAGAAGCCCAAGTGTTCACTTTCTCTGCATGAAGCGATCCGTGTTAAGGCTTTGTGGGGAAACTGCCAAGAGTCTGTTTTAGTGGCGTCATTTTTCTAGAAAACGACCTCTAGATGATCGGCCTGCTCACCCTCATTCGCCTGTCCACTAAAGACGCCGTGGCGGTCTTGATACAAGGG
>NW_008751727.1:1142294-1144264 GCF_000715545.1 Opisthorchis viverrini
CGGTTTTCTTGGGACGAATGTCGCGTCAGCCTCGTGGACTTTCTGGACAATGGTCCTATATAGTTCTTCCACCGGAGCTGGTCTCAGTGTGACTTGTTCAAGGAAGATGCGCATTCCTGAGAAGTCTGCACGGCAGAAGTCTCGAAACCACGTTTGAGGTTTGGGATTTCTGGCCCAATAGCAGATGAAATCAAAGGTTAGCACACAGTGGTCGCTATGCTCCAGTGGAGCTTGCACATGGATTCATGGGTTCACGGATTGACTAACAGGATCGAGGGTTTCGCCCAGGTTTCCCGGGTCGGTTTTGTTCTTGCCGTTCAGCGGCTGTCGTCCACCTGAAAGGCCCAATTGAAAAATGGGTATGGCACTGCCCTTTATGTTCTCAGCACGGGACATATGTTTGCCAGCGCGAGGACTCGAATAATTTAGTGTCTAACAATGCTTGGAAGTGGGTTCTAGAAGGAGCGTGGACAGAAGTCGGAGAAAGTTACCCCACGCAACTAATACCCGAAAGGAAGAAAAAAGTTCCAAATGAAAGTGTGCGCTCTGAGCTTGAAAATCTTTTTGGCGTGCCCTCGCAATGTGTTTGATGGGTCAACAGTGAAAACCTTGTTCAAAAAGGACATAAGTGAGAATTAGGTCCCCTCGGAGGCGACGATACCCCGAGGTGACTATGCCAAGCACCGCGAGATGCGTTTCGTAACCCACGGATTTAAGGCCCGCAGCAGTTTTCGTAGCGGCTCGCTGGGCACGCTCAATGAGGGTGACGTCTTTCGTGCGTCCTGAGTAGACAACTCGGTTGGCATATTCGGGGAGCGGTCTGTTAGTGCCCCCATTGAGTATTTGGAAGTCCAAGGGAGTGATACGGAAGAAGGTGCGCTGAATCATCCGTAGAACGGCGAATGCCTTTTGGGCCGATTTCTCGTGTTGCATTGAGAAGGGCAGGTTTGAGGAGAGCCAGATTCCCAAATACTTTTTCGCGTCTATCCACGTGCTGGCTGCTGGTCCTTCCTCACATTGCATGACAAAAGCATTCGCTGAGTCCCATCCAAGTGACATATGGACGCAATTTTCGCCGTTCAGAGAAAGGTGCCAGGCCAGCGACTACTGATTTGCTTGTCTACATCCATCTGGAGGGTACTGGCATTGGAACTCCAGGAAGTTGAGTCGTTCGCAAAAAGTGAACATGAACTTGCAGGAGCGTTTGGGGCACGGAAACGATTTTTTGGAAAGTACGGTGTTCTTTTGGTTACCACTTCATATTTAACAATGTCCATATCTGATGCATGAATGGCTTCCGTATGGTTATTTTGTTCGATTGGGCATTGAATGCGCCGAATCTGAACAATGCTCAATGAAATAGGGTACGCTGATTTGCAATAAAAAGTAAATTCCTTACAATGAGCAAACATTGCATGTAGTTTGTAGCTGAGAGACTTTTCAGAACTTGCTACAGTCCACATCATACTAGCCGAAGCAAACCATGCGATAGAATCACTCTCGAAACTAACTTTTGTGCCGTACCCCGTACATGGCTGGATCGACACCGAGTCCTGTCTCCTATCACCTCGCAAATTGTTAACCCAAGTAATACTTGTGGCAAAGCAGTTCAATAAATTTGAATCACTTATACGATATCTGAGGGCCATAACGTTCGTAGATGATAATCTGTACGCGCATGACGCATTTTGCTGCGCATTGCTGCTATCAACCATTCTTTACAAACCACATCCCATATGTTATCCCATATGTCGTTTGGAGGAGACTCAGCGAATGCCTTTGTTATGCATGGTGAGAAATGACCGGAAAACATCATGAGGATAGATGCCAAAAAGGATTTGGGCATCTGGGTCTCCTCAAACTTGTCCTCCTCACTGCACCATGAGAGATCGGCCCAAAAGGCATTCGCCATTTTACGGATGATCCGACGAATCTTCTCCCGTATTACTCGCATAGACTTCCAAACGTTC
>NW_008751727.1:1145506-1156753 GCF_000715545.1 Opisthorchis viverrini
GAAAGACATTCACCACTGCGGTCCCTGGAGAACCTTTCGGTTCCTGCTTTTTGCCATAAGGTAGCCCACTGCAAGTTGTTGAAGGGATCAGTCCGTATGTTCTGCTAGGCTTGGGCAACCTGGCAGGATCCCAGCCCTCGTGCTTCCTTCGGGTGGCATGGCAGCTAGGCACCGGAAGGGTGCTACAGCTGAACGCTTTATTTTTATGTTCTGCTTGCACTTATACTGCCTTTCATCAGTATCTTTTTTAAACCATTCACAACCAGATAGAAATATTTTAGCGGCTGTTCGTCGGATGGCGCGAAGGCTTAACCTACCTTTATCCGGTTTAGCTGTTGTGATGGTCAAACTCAGATACCTTTTTCCGTCTCATCCGAAGGATACACGGACCGTAATGAAAACCCTTCGTCGTTGCTGCGTTCGACAGGCCGGTGGGATGTACATCCCACCATCCACATCCCGCTAGGGCCGTTCTGAAGCAAGTGAAGGGACATACAGGATATTATGGCTGTGATTAGTGTACACAAAAGGGTGTGCACATTGGCACACGTATAACTTTTCCCTCATTGACGGCTCCCTTGCGTCGTGACTATGATTTCCGGACCAGAAAGCAAGAGAAGCATCCTATAGGTCCAAGTCCGACGGAGGACTTAATGTTCCCATGATTGACGGTTTCCCACCAGATTACATGCATAGTGTGTCTTGGTTTAGTGCGGAAATTTCTCATCTTAGATCTATGCCAATTGGTCACAAGGCCAAGCTTTCCTTAAAGTCCTGGAATCTGCTGAATGATAACATTGAGCAACAGAGTTTGGCTCTGAGTATTGATTTCCCCTGAAAATATATAGGTGTCGTAGACCTGGGTCAGTGGAAGGCAGCTGAGCTAAGACAGTTTCTTCTGTACATAGGACCCGTTGTTTTACGAGATATCTTACATCCTGACGTTTATGAATGTTTCATGTATTTTTCGGTATCCACTTTCATAGGCTGTTCACTTTTTTCACAACATTATGTTCATTTTTTAATTGATTTTTCCAAGGTTGCTGTGTCAAAATTTGCTGCTATTTTTGGTCCCAGCCATTTAGTTTAGAACATACACCTCCCATTTATTCAATTTCGTCAAGCTTTATGGTTGCTTGGATCGCCACCCGTCCCTCGTGATGCCCCGACGATATGTGGAACGTACGTTTTATTTCATTACCACCATCAAATAATCTATCAGCAGTTCCACGTGTACAACACTTCCCGCCGTGGGCGATCCAGCACCACGCAGTTCTACCCCGATCCCCAGGTTTTCTCAACATTCCATGTACTTTACTTTCTAGAACTAACTCTCCAAATCCCAAGGCCAGCGTAATTTCCCCGGATCTGGCCAACCTCATTCTCAGTGAGTAGATTACCATGTTCTAATTAAACTATTTTATAGAGAATTTAGAGAAGATTTACTCGTCGCTCCAAAGACTGCACATGAAGATAGACGCTCTAGTACCCACTAGCAGTTCTGAGGCACTCAACGAGCCCCCTCTTCCGCTTTCATCCATGGATGATCTCCAAAAGTATGAGGAACATCTAAGAGATGGTCCACGCTATGCACAGCTGGTAAGTATTAGTTGTAGTCACGATTGTTGATTTCACAAAGGTGGAAAGGTGGCTCTTGCAGGAGGCTGGCGATGTACAAGTGTACCTGACCAACGTGCTTACGCGGACGTTGGCTCCAAGGCTGGCCGTACTACTCAGCTGGCGCGGAATAAATGACAAAGAAGCCTTCGGGTCAACCAGGCTGGCCCAAGGACTTATTTGTAAGTAGTCAATTGTTATTTTATATTTAGCTAGTTGAATCAGTGTCTGGATGAAACTCAATAACTATGTTCTTCATTACAGACGCGACAACTGAGAAGTTTCCGAACACAAATCCGCGACAAATAAAGGAAATCGTTCATCGCTGGCTGGAGAACGAACGGCAGAAAGTTCGGAAACGCATGCAGAGAGCCACTTGTAGTTTTTTAAAATTCATTTATTAAAACATTTGCACTTGAAGGCGCTTATTGATATCCGGAAAGGTGATACGCTGAGCAATTATGTTCGGGCAGATGGGTTATCACTTAGTGTTTAGGATGTTACTGAATCGTGCGAGTGAAAGAGATAAATCCGTATAATGGGCTATATTTGCGCGTCGGACGACTTTAGCTAAGTGCGGACTGGGTGCGGAAATCCCGGTACTGAGTACGGATTTTCCGCACCCGGGTGCGGAATTGTGCGGAGATTTCCGCACACGGGTGCAGACTGGGTGCGGGAACTTGTTTAATTTCCGCACTGGTTCCGCACCCAGGTGTAGACATTCTGCAGAAATTTCTGCACCGGTGCTAACTGGGACATGTTCTGAACACTCTGGATGGCTGTTATCCACCCCACCTGGACTATAATCCACATCAACAGAATCAACCAATCGGACCAAAACCCTATGTTCCTATATCGGTTTCGTTCTACCCCTTTTAATCCGCCACCCCGAAAAGAATCCCGGTGCTCAAAGAATCCTCCGGTCCAATGACCTTAAATCTGACGTCCGGTACGGAGCTGTCTAAAAACCTAACCACCCAAGGTCACTCATGGCCAGCAATGGCTTTCAGTTTTAGTTCATGCCACTTGACTGTCTTTGATCTAGTCGAACCTCATGCCCATTTTTCCCAACAAGTTGGGAAATAACCCATTATTGTTATATCATCGGGCGTTCCCCACTGTTTGTGACACTGTCCTCTTTTTGTGCAATCCGCACCCCCACAAATCCCTCAGTCATGCTCCATTCTGTCTGTAAAACTATGATCATGCCAGACGGTATGCCACCCACAAGTTTTATGAATAAACATTATTATTATTATTATCAGGCCGATGATGTCACGGCTCAGCCATTGCCACTTTGGTAGCACACTCGCAGATATTCTTGTCCTTCTGTCGACCGTACCCCCTCGCATACTCGTTCCATCAACTCCAAACTTGACCCCAGCTGCCTCACTGATATGGTTATTTCAACCTGCTGAGCATTTCGTTCCAATTCAACCGTTGGTGTGTGTTTGCGCATCCCGCAAATTTAAAAACTTTCTATAGAGTTTTTTCGGCTCGTGTGTTGCCATCATCTACCTTTCCAGGGAACTGTTGAGCATTTCCGCACAAGCCAAGTTAAGAGGGAGTTAAAATCCTGAGGCGTATAAATGAATAAAGATGGATAATTAAAGCATATGGGAAAATAGGCTCACACGGTTTGGAGAATTTTCTCCACTTAGAGTATGGGCCTTTTGACGAGTGTGAGGGAAATAATACGCAAAATTAACATCACGAAATGTATTCACGCGCTCTAAAATGTCCCACAAAGACCTCTCTTTCTTTCGATGAAAGTTTGGTAGGAAGCGGACATGTGTGTTTTCGGTTATCTCGAATCAAACCTAACTACAGATCTAAAACTTTTCGCACTCGGAAATCTAAGTTTGATCATAATTTTTGGTATGGACTATTGTCAGCAAAATCAGTTGTACTCTGTGAGGAAACGCGCAAAGAGGTACGACTGTGGCCCCCGGATTCGCACCGCGAAATCGCCGGTCTCTGTGTAAGGCCTATTCCACCATGCCATCATGCCGTTGATGGGAACCCCTTAAGTGGTAAGCTTATTTGGACCAGTAATGTTCGCTTGTGATCACACTTGTGGCTCGATCACGTGGTTTGGTTCAGCGAATCATTTACTTGACTATGGCTCACTGCTCCGCGCTGAAAACTTACCAAGCAGCGCTACACCCTTTTCCACTTGTGCCTTTCAGGCGAACGGCAAGAACAAAACTAATCCGGGAAACGGGCGAAAGCCTCGGGCCCTTGTATCAAGACCGCCACGGCGTCTTTAGTGGACAGGCGAATGAGGGAGAGCAGGCCGATCATCTAGAGGTCGTTTTCTAGAAAAATGACGCCACTAAAACAGACTCTTGGCAGTTTCCCCACAAAGCCTTAACACGGATCGCTTCATGCAGAGAAAGTGAACACTTGGGCTTCTAGTCACCGTTTCTTCCCCAACTACCGTTCAGAAGACGTTGGAGCGGGCTGTTAGTATTCAACATGCCTACCCAAAGATCAAGCGTATATCTGAAGATCGCCCACTAGAGGCGCAGCCGCAGAAGTCCTAGAGGAGAGGCGCGAAACAGGCTTCCGATTGGCTCCAGTTCACCCGACCCAAAATTTATGGCCAAACCGGTGATGGTTATGACCCCTTGTGCTTTCGAAAGCACGTTGACGCAACCGGCTGCGAATCGGGATTGGAGATTCTACTCACCCACCGCCATGCCACCCGGATGAGCACAAGAGCTGGGATACTGCTTAAGCCTAGACAGGGGAAGTCGAGATTGCTCCATAAACTTCAATGGCTCAACAGTCCAAGCCACGTGCTACCTGACGTTATGCCTTAAGCTTGTTCTTATGGACCGCTAAACTGTATCTACTGGAGAAGGCGATCGGTTGTGTCTGCAACTTCACGCGTGCAAAATCCTGAGTTGCCCTTGAACAAACACTTCTTGGAGCACTCACTCGGGAACCTCCTGCAACTTCATGCACGCATATTCTCCGCTGAAATTGGATGCTGCACCAAAGCTGAAGCCAGACTGTGCCTGCACTTAATACCAGGCCAGTTTACAGCCTAAAATGCCCACTGCCATGTAAAGCCTTGTCCAATGTTGATTTGGAACTGGACTGAATACAGAAGGCGGTATTCTCCAACCGACCAACTACTCGACATGAGGCGCTCCGATCGTAATGGTGAAGAAGGCTAGTGGAAACATTCGCTTGTGTGCAAATTTCTCCACTGGTCTCAAAGCCGTAATGGATACTTTTTATTATTGCCATATGACTTATTCACGATACAGACTGGGGGCAGATGTTTTGCGGAGATTGGTTTGAATGAGGCGTATCCATAGATTGAAGCCTAGGAGGAGTCCCACAGAACTTTTTACCACCAACAACCTACGCAACCTGTCACCAAACTCGACTGCCGTTTGGTGTCAAGGTTACGCCAGCCATATTTCGACAAATCCTGGATGCGATGCTGAAGGATGTCTCCAGTGTTACCGCCTATTTGGACGATCCTACCGTCATGGGTTTCTACCACGATGAATTGTAACAACATCCTCATNATTATTATTATTATTATCAGGCCGATGATGTCACGGCTCAGCCATTGCCACTTTGGTAGCACACTCGCAGATATTCTTGTCCTTCTGTCGACCGTACCCCCTCGCATACTCGTTCCATCAACTCCAAACTTGACCCCAGCTGCCTCACTGATATGGTTATTTCAACCTGCTGAGCATTTCGTTCCAATTCAACCGTTGGTGTGTGTTTGCGCATCCCGCAAATTTAAAAACTTTCTATAGAGTTTTTTCGGCTCGTGTGTTGCCATCATCTACCTTTCCAGGGAACTGTTGAGCCCGATTCCACAACAGTGACACCACTGAGTCTCTACAGAGATTCCCACTTATCGGCTTTGCTAATCACTTCACTTCATCATCCTTACCTACGCTTTTTGTGACCCTGGCCATAGCGGGCTTTTCGGAGTCGACCTCAGGGAGTTGCCAGATAGTTTGAGGCTAGAAGTCTCCACGGTAAATTGCCCGTTAAAACGCCTGCAACTGAGTCGTGCCTTGACTTAAGCAGAAGCCTTCAACGATGAGATGAAATTGTCCAGTGAGGCTGTCTTTGCTCGTACAATACATAACTGAGAAAGGAGCAAATAAACACAACTAAAACACAGCCAGTTGCCCTAATAATCTTGTTAGATATCATACGTCACTCTTGGCGGACGGCTGGAGAAACATAGCTGGAATACTCAACTAAAACCCGGCACTTCATTGTGACCAAAGCAAGTTGATGATCTTACTGGCGCGAGATAAAACTTCGATTTTTATGGGGTGTTTTGATTATTACATATATCTTGGCAGGAAAAGTAGGGCCTTCTTTTTCAGCGAGCCATTGGCGTTTTGAAATGATGGAAAGATCCAAGGTACTCTGTCGAAATATCACTACAATAATTTGAAAGCAATACTGACTGCGAGCACTTCGACGGCGGCCGCCTCGTAGAAACGTGCTCACACGGGGTCACTTCTAAGTGCTAATTCACCCTGCGTTGCTTGTTTCTGTTGATGTAAATGTCTCGAGAATACAAGAATTGCCTGAACTACGTGATTCATTACCACTGGAAATGGTGGCCCCCACAAGCATTACGTGAACTTCTCACCACCCTCCTCAAATCAACGCTCTGTGGGATTGACTTTTAACGCATGGCTCTCAATCTGAAAATCCTTGGATCGCAAAACGCGTTCGCAAACATACTAAACACACTACATTGAGCTCCGGTCAAAAACACTCTCACAGTATGTCTTCGTTATGGACCGATTGCCAAGCACCCCTTCGCGCGTTCTGAACAGGCCGGCAAAAAATCAACCAATCGTATGCGCATCTACCCTGAAGATCATCACCCCACATAATAATAATAATAATAAATGTTTTCTCGACAGGTGGATGGCATACTCTCAGGCATGATTTGTCGGGCTTTTAGGTGGAGTTGACTGCGGTGAAAGGGGACAATCTCACAAAAAGCATGCATCATCCGATGTAGACGTTATAATTTGAGGATGCTGGGCAAAAAAAGACAGTAAAGAGCAAAGAAAGAAGCGTCCTGCCTGACACATGACAGTAAAACTGCAAATTGCGGAAAATGGGGAACGAGAAAATCGAATCTGATGAAGCATAATAGTTGGTGTGAACCAGCCGGTCAAGTTGAACTAAAACACAAAACCGCCGAGGCCTCGTGGCTTTGGACTGTTGGGCTTATGACCAGAGTTTTAAAAAAGTGTAATTAGAATGATGAAGTGGAGGGGTTTGCATCGCCGATGTAGTAGCAGGCCTTCGCGAGTTTGAAACAGTCCGAAGTAGTCGAGACCTGTCGCTGCAAGGGGCAACTCTGGCACAACGCTGGCAATTAGTTATTTGGCGGGAACAGCCGAATTAACTTTGCATCCAACGCCTTCTCGCATTATTCACTTCACAGCCGTGTTGGCAGCTTAGATCCAGAACCGTTGTCGTACAGCCTCTAGAGTATGTGAAGTCCTCATTTGACCGTCAAATTCGTGAATAATGATGCCTCTCGTTACTGGGTGACCTCCTGGGAGGATTATATAGTGCTTTGTGAATTCTGACAGAGTACTTCTGCCCAGTTGACCACTCACACATAGCGGGACACTGGAATGGATCGGGTGTGACTTGTAAATCGGTGATTTCCTACACAGTTCTTTGCACGGCTTCGAGTGGAGCTTGAGTTGTACTAAGCCCCGTGAGAAACTTTTTTAGCTGAACTTACCGCAATATCAACCATTCTGCTTTGTCCAGCTCGTCAAGTCACAGAGTATTTTTGAATCCAATATCCCTGCCAACTTTTTTTACTGCTGAGGTAAGGGTTGAACCTGGTAAACCAAGCTATCGCTCGCCGTAGCCTCACCCACGATGGATGGTGTGAGAACAACACATCTATTGTGACGTCGTTTGTGGCCAACTGAAACTAAACCTCTTCAACTCTAGGTTTGTGGGCCTTTCATGAAGTTTTTAATGGCAGTTGTATGCCAGCGCTGCTCACCAAGCTTCAATATCTTGGGTCCCGGAGCACAAAGATTCAGTAGTCGAGAATGTTTTGTACGGATGACATGTGGGGCATATTCGGTAGTTTCCGTATTGTTAGGGACATATTCCAATTAAGGAGTGTTCGTATTTTCGTGTATGAAGCTACTTCTGTTTGCCACAAGGTCCTAAACCTCAAACTTGTGCTGTCCGTCCGAAGGTATAGGTTTTTGAACCGGACTTCGAACTGCTTCACCAGGTGACACTTCAGTCTAACCGCTAATACAACGGCCTGAATTCGGAGGCGCGGGAGAGTAAGTGATTTTAACGAAGCTACTGTTGATTTTCCCATTAAAAAGCTTCAGTGAACGTGTCGTAGCGACTCACACCTCAAGTAAACTACGGCTCCATAACCAACCTCGGATGCGTCAGAGAAAATGTGCATCAGAGGTTTCATCAGAGATGGCCGGTTCGTTGAATACACGGTTTCTGCATGCGTCTGTTAATCATTGTTTAAGGACTCGATGGTTAAACTAAAAGCTGTTGTACTCTTCTTCGACGCTCCGTTGAT
The DNA here is from genome assembly GCF_000715545.1 of Opisthorchis viverrini. NCBI lineage: Eukaryota > Metazoa > Platyhelminthes > Trematoda > Opisthorchiida > Opisthorchiidae > Opisthorchis > Opisthorchis viverrini. Next base: position 1,153,716 of record NW_008751727.1, read on the forward strand.
CGAATTAAACTCCGGTTCTGTTGGGGTACCCTTCAATCCAATCTGGTCAGCGACTTCGAGCGACACCAAAGTAGAGTCTGATCCACCGTCTAAGAGCGCACAACATAGTACGGCGCCATTAGGGCCGACGAGGCGCACTAGAAGAAACCCTAGGAATGCTGACGGGACTTCCACTGTATTCGAGTTTACATTAGCAGTGTGCGAAGTGGGTGGTTTTATGTAGCTGTCCAAGTGCAGTAACCGATGGTGGCGTTTGCCACATCCTGGCACGTCGCAATGATTAGGGGTTCGGCATTTGTCTGCTCGGTGGTTGGGTTTCAGACAATTAAAACAGCTTACGTTCCCTCAAGGCCTGAAGTTTCTGTTATGGTGACTTGGCCCGAAATGCAGCACATTCGCGTAAGGAGTGATGGGTCATACATACGGGACAACTCAGAGCCTTAGATGCAACGGCGTCAACATGTGGACGGGGAGCTTGCTACTCAGTGCACTAGCTAGCTGTCCGTACGCGTTTTTCGCTGCGGACAGGTTTCTTTCAAGGAACTGAGTCATCTGGCAGAAGGATGGCTTCTTCTCTTTGTATAGAATATTGTCAGCTAACTTTGCCCATTCTCGTTGGAGATGCCTGGATGGCCGGTTCAGTCCGTTTTAGGTTTGTCAAACAATCAAGTCGGTAGTGTAAACCGTCTGGGTGGATGCGATCTCGCAACTATCTATTATACTAATCAGCTTCCTTAGTCCGTCAGTGTCCTCAGAAGTAATGGAGCCTTGGACCGTTTTACTGTAAATGAAGCCCTGTGCTATGTCACGGGGCCGTCCGAACTCATTATGATGGATATCCATTGCTCCTAGGAAGCCGTCGTTTTTCGGCGGTACCACACAATCTTCTATTGCTGCCTTGACTACGCTGGTGCAATAGTGAATAATATACACAAGCCGCTTTGGGTCATCAACAAGTCTGCTGGCAACGTTCAATTGGAAGCCTTCCACCAAATCACATAATTTACCCGGGTTTTCATCAAATTTATCTGTTTCTACCTTCGATGGCGCCATAACTGATATAAGAGATTGCAGGGAAACTTTATCGTGAATGAATGCACAATTTAGAGCGCCATACCTCCGTTTGGAGGCGGTATCATCCGAATAGAGCTCACCCTACGTAGACTCCAGACGTAAACGGGCCAGTGCCTTACGTTTCGACTTAACCCTTTCTTACCAAATTCTATTTGCCGCGAACAGAGACGCCACGGTGAGTTGTCCATGCGGATTCGGCCCAAAAAGGTAAAAGGCAAACTATTCTAACTTCAGTTACTTGAGCGAATTTTTTACATTTTGGACAACAAAGATGGTACGCATTGCCGAACACCCACTTATGGGAGTGTACCGCTCCAGCCACCAAAACAGGAGTGTTGAACACCTCCTCATAACAGCCGGTCAGCTGATTTACGAAATTTGAGTGCGTGGATCGTTGTGGAGACCTCATCATCACTGTCTAGGACCGAGTAAGACCGAATACAGAAAGCGGCAGAAGAGTCTCAGGCTCTTAACGTATTACATAAAACTTTCCAGCTGCAAAAGTTAGCCGCAACACAAACCGCTCCATCCAATGCTTCAGAAGCAGATCCGTTACCCTTACCAAGACACCGGACCAGTGAATCGGAGATAGATAGGACGTTTCCAACTTAACCCTCGGATACAGTCTTGCTTTGACAGGTTACGCGGGCCTTCGTCTCGGCAAAGGAGAATTCTTGCGTTCCTCACAACCCGTTTGGGGTTAGATGTACGGATGTTCCAAAATCTTGAAATCACACAGGTGCGTTTTGTACTGTGGATCCCTCAGTTCTGTTATCCACACTTGCTTGAGGGGTATTCCTGAGAATTTCGTGCATATAGTCCGCTCTCTGAATTCACGTACCATTAGGAGTGTCAGACTGCCTGTTTTACTCTTTAGTTATTTCCCATCAAAGGGTGGTGTCTCAGCGGTAATGTTCACTATCTCCACTTTTGTTCAACATACTTACTGCTGAAACAATAAGCAAACCGTGGAAGGTTCTCAAAATTTCTGCGTTCAGATGACCTTGTGGATCTGGAGTAAGTGGACGATATTGGCTTCATCTTTGAGGATGCGGGCGAAGCGCAAGCTGGGTTGACTTAGCCGACCATATCCATCCAAGCTTTCGGTATGCGTCTCTATTTCTTAAAGTATAACGACGTGCTTTGCAGCATGCAGTCGCTGAACAAGTTCCCTGAAATTAAGGATGGGACACTGGAAGTTGTGAAGAATTTTGCACAACTCGGTAGCTGTATTAGCTGTGATATGAGTGTGTGTAATGAAATCAAATTATAGCCAAAAAAGTCCGGATGATGCTCGCCAATTTCATAATTTGCTTATGTGCTGGGTCTCAAAGACGCGTGACTCCTTATGTAATTGGTTGGAGATATTGCACTAATTGGCAGATAACTGTTGTCCTTGAGCTTCTTTTAATTTCCTTCTATGCGTTCAAATTGAGCCATCGGAACGTAGGCACTTCAATATTCTTGTAGTGGATAAGCATCATATGCCTTCGTCGTTCATCCGTTTCTCGCTTTTTTACCTTACGGCCTGAAACATGATTGATAACCCCCAAGGTGGTGAAGTGGTGAAACCCTGGTATCAAAAGTATCAACCCAAAGATTTCCGGAACTCCCTGGGGACCCTCAAGCCCGTTGTCTCAGAAATACAGTTCACGCTTGGACTCAAAACGTCTTTCAACCCATCAAGTACCGCGCAGGCCAACAAACATCTCTCATAGATTTGGCCATCACCAACGGAGGGCACCTCGCTCATCAGGTAATAATTAACATTCCAGTGGGTTATAGCGACTGCTCTGTGCTGACCTTTGGTTTCTTATGCTATTGGGCCAGAGATCCCGAACCTAAATCATCAAAGACCGTCCAGCCGTTCTTGCAAGTCCATGTCTAATTTTAGCGGATGACTTGAAATACTGGAGTTCCAAAGCCATGAATGCCAATGGATGTAGACGCTGCAAAGCGGTGGT
>NW_008751727.1:1165475-1166843 GCF_000715545.1 Opisthorchis viverrini
TTGAATTGCTCAGCATTTTTTACCTGTATTACCTGCACTAAAAGTATGTCCCGTTTCAAAGTCGTGTGTACAGAAAGTCGATGTTGTTATCCCGTTGGCTGCACTTCGAGATTTCACTCATGAGCCATTTCGCATACTAGAAGGAAATCAGTGTTTAAGTTCTGTATGTCTCTCACTTCGCCACGAAGGACAAAAACCAAGCATTTGTGGCGTTTGTGCTTAAGCGTGGAGCGATCCATGATTGACATTTTCGTATGACTACCTCATCATCCTCGTGACCACTGAGCCACTGTATCTGTCCCTCAGTTTATTCTTATTTAGTGCATGGGCAATGTGTCGATTGCCCATAATCAGTTACCGGTCGATTAAGTGTGGTGTTTGGTATTCCGAAGAATTTTGGGCTCCATCTTTGGAACGTCCTACAGGGAACCTGTGAATCTTTGGCCTTTAAGCTCATGCTAGTGCTGTGTGCGCGGGTTTGTATATTTCTGTGCATACACATTCCAAGATGGCATCGGTTCCCCTTTTCTGTCCATTCGTTCACTACAACGCCAGATTTTTCCTGGTCATTTGGCATGTTTGATGTTTTTGATATCACCCATCCTGATCGGCTTGTAGTTCCGGTCCGTGGTGAGGCTTTCCACCAGCTTTCATAGGTTTCACATCGAACAGCAGGCACAGTGACGTGAGATGGCGTGGATTTAATATGGACCGCAAAAATCAGTGGACCGAGTTTAGCCCCTTGCAAGACTCCATATGTAGCTCACCCTGTAGGAAAATAAGTCTCGATTCCAACTTTTCACTGCTCCCGGTCGACGCATGCTCAAACTCTTTCGAAAACTCCCCTCATCCTAGCTTTTCTAAGCTCTTGCAGTGGTACAGTTTGATCCATATGACCGGATGCTTTTCTGAAGTCCGTAGCTACTTCTAAGCGTCACCATGATTCTTGTGCTGTTTACAGGTTGTAAACGCATACCAAAGCTCGTGCCAAGGTAAACGCGAGTTTTTTTTAGCACAAACGGGTGCGGTTTGTTTAGCTTAGGTGGCTTGCTGACTTCCGATGTGGTGATCAGCAGTTCCAATTTGGTGCGGACGACCGTCATCATCCTCATCATCATTGTCAGCTGTAAGAACCGCGTACTCGTCCTCCAGTGGTTGTAGCTGCCACAGTTTCGTTCACCGATGATTTGGGGGGTGGGGGTAGGTAGCTGTGCATTGCACGCGCGAGCTGGTAAATTGGTGCATAAATCCAGCACTGTCAGTGGGTTGTCAAGCGGGGGGTGGGGGTGGAAAAGGAGCTATGCATTGAAGGCGATGGCTTTGATGCATGAGCGCCATTGAGGGCGCGACTGGGCCATGTCTGATAAT
>NW_008751727.1:1169034-1251471 GCF_000715545.1 Opisthorchis viverrini
TTGAGCTATGGCAGTTCTTCGAAGATAGTGGATTGGTACGTTTCTTGCCGACTTGGGAGGGCCTGAAGGGAAACGAACTGTCAGGCGTGCGCGCACCATGGCGTGATCTGAATCAAGTGGTGTGCCCCAGAAGGAACGGCAGTCTTGAATTGTGGCTCTCCACCGGTGACTGATGGCCACGTGGTACAACTGGGTCCACGGTTGATTTGTAGTTGGCGGCCGCCAGGTTACGCGGTGCGAACGTTTATGTTGAAAGTTCGTACTTGCCAGAAACAGTTCGTGATCAGCACACAGCTGAAGGAGTCGATCTCCGTTGTCTGTGCGGCGAGCATCGACTCCGAAACGACCACCCGAATGTGATTCCAAGGAGCTCAGACGACTCAATTGAGCATTCAAATCGCCTGCAAGGATCACAATGTCGGTGCTCTTTGCCTGACGAATGAGCCCGGATAGCGGACCACCGTGTAGTTCGCAGATGTCCATCTTTGTTTATAGCATCTTCATCACTTTCGTTGAAATGGCGCTCTGTCGGCAAATGGATACGTATTTCGCAGGAGAAATGTCCGAAAGCTTTGGTTCCTACATGTTGATGAAAAATGAAAACCTGCACCGTCACCGACAGCAACACCAGATAAGAATGATTCAGTACTTAAAACCATGTTATTTTACTTGAGTAACGCCTTTTTTTAGAAATAGGAAGAAACTTAGAGCAAGGAGGAACATAGGGCTAGCCTACTACGGAGATCCGAGATGCCCATACCTCTAGGTTTTAGCCGGTCCAATCTGGGCGCGGAAAACAACGCTATTTTTGGCAAGCGGTCGCTCGTTGTGCTTAGCTGCTGGCCCAGCCACCTTTTTGTTGTGTTGGATACGGCACTCGAACGATGTACGGTCAGCTTCCCTGAAGACCGGTTTCCATATCACTTATTTCCAAACTCACTGGTTTCAGCCGATTTTACTTAAGTTGTGGGATATCAGTGGTCAAAAATCTGGAAATAACTCAGGTCCTCCATCCGAAATGACCACATCTCGCAGCCTTTCAACAATACAACTCGCACTGCGGTCTCTCCTCTGAGACCCTGTGGCATACCTTTTTGCCAAAATTGATAAAAGCAATTTTGGCCTTGGAAGTTCGTGTTTTGAGTTAGTCACACTGCATTTAGAGGGGATGCATGTTCAAAGACTACGTCGTGCAGCATAACTCAGCAGTTTGATGGCGCGGAGCACATGTCGAAGGTATGCATGGCCTTGGTAAGTGACGATCACGCTCCTCTTTAAAAAAATGGGAACAATGTCGTTCAAATGCTCCAAAACCGACAGGATCCTCACTCAAAGAAAGGCGAACACCAAGGTTTCGGAGACATTCCATTGTTCGCCTCATTGCCTCATCAGTGACGAAATATGACAAGAAATGAAGAGAGTGAGCATCCTTGTCGGATACCACCGCTTGTAGGAAAGCCTTTAGAGAGCTCGCGATGCACTCGTGCACTCACGAGTGTGTGAATACAGACAGTCCATGATGTTTAAGAACTTTGGGGCATACTCTACTGTGCCAGCATATTGAAAAGAACAGACCGGTCGGTAGAATCAAACGCCATTTTGGGGTTAAGGAGCACCAAAATTGTCGGCCGGCTCTACGCACTTGGCGGAGTGTGAACATGTGGCCCGTGCAGCCCCTTCTCAGGCGGAATCCTGATTTTTATTCTCGCCTTTGTGAGGGGACCTAAAAGGAACAACGTAAAGAGTATGTTTGCAACGGAGATCGTGCTAATTCCTCTGTGACTACCACACCAGTTGCGATCACCCTTTTTGAAAATGGGCTTTACTATCGACACAGTCCGGCCTTTTTCTCCCAGCAGGAGCAAATCAGGTGGACAAGCACCAACTGATGGTTTTTTGTCAGTCTTTGAACCGTGTTGATGAACCAGCAGCTCGATGAGGTTTATTTCTGAAGCCGTTAGTGGTTCCGCTTTTACTTTCCTGGAGGTGCATTTCAGGTTTAGAATCTGGCCAAGTAACCGCATGTTGCCGGTCGCATTGATCTTGGAGGCGTTCAACCCAGCAATTCAGGTGCTCCTTCTCGGAACTAAGTGAGCCGCCTTTCTTTCACTCACCGGAGGCCTGTTTTGGCCTGTTGCACGTATCAGCTGGAACAGTGGACGCTCGTTCCCTGACTTTCTCCCCTCCATCTCACCAGCTTTCTGGATACACGAAGCTTCTCGGTCCGCGCACATGGTCTTTTTCACCTGAAGTCTGGTGGTTCACCGATGTGCACTGTACACTCGACTAGGAGGAATATATGTCTGAGCTTCGAGTGATGTTAGTGTCTGTGGAGATCCAGTGCTTGGATCTAGCTGGTTACACCATTCCACAAGCAGAATGTCTAGCACCTTGCAGCGTTGCGGATATTAACTTCCGGTAAGAGTCATTATTAGAGGACGTCTTGTCCCAAAGTGACTTCAGTAGATAGTCTTGATACGTTTGCTCCACATCAGGTTCCGATAGCTTCTCAATGGTAAGACGAAGTGTGTGTACCTTGTGCACCCCTAAAAGCACAGTGGTTGACTGAGACAAACAAGCGTGTGATTCGAATGCGCATAGGTGTTCCAGAACGAGCAACAATCAGTGATCCACGCCATATACACGTAGTGGTAATGTGGTGCGTTGGCGGTTAGCTCGCACGCGTGATACACCGTATGACCAAGTGGCTTCGGTTGTGCGTAAGCTAGTACCTCATAGAAGGAGCAACAGGCGTTTGCTTTTGCCCGTGCATTTCGAGTTCACTCTGAGACGACCACCCAATTGAGCCTCAGCCGCGCCCAGTTTACCTACTTTCATATTCATATCCCCGGGAACACAACAATATCTGAGCCCTTAGCCCGGCTCAACAAGGCACTCAAAGCGCGTCAAAAGCTATCTTTGAGTGTTTTGGAGTTGCAGTATCTAGGAGCATAAGCAGGTACCACGAAAGGCAGCGAGTATTGACACGTTTGTGGACTACTTTCGCAGACATTGTCTGACGAACCGCACCACGACAACTATTAGCGGGCAACCATTGAGATTGAGTTCCTTCAGCTCGGTGGCCTAGAGCAATAGCAACCCAGAAGACCTAATGGCAGCGGCTCTTGGATCACTAAAGTTGCGCAACCAAAATGCTGTCAGATGGGTTTATCGTCGGGGTATATCGAAGTATCTGCAGCCGTGGCGACCGAGACAACCATGGATATTGTGGTTAGTGGCAAGGGAAGACGAACGGATCTGTCAGCCCTTAAGAATGGGCCTTCAGAGTTGGCCTTGGCAGCGGGGCGAGGAGAGGAAGATCTAATGCGTGAAAGAAGATGGAGGTGTCAAAAGAAGAACTGCTGTATGCAGTTAGTAAGGTGACCCGGCTGATAGCAGTACGCGACATCCGATGTGATGTGAGATTAGTTGTAAGTGTGTAATTGACTGATGATGGTGATTATTGTTCAGCTGTAGCGCCCTTTCAGTGTCTAACTTACGTGCCACCAGAAGGAGGGCACTAGGGCTGGGATACTGCCAGGTTACCCAAGCCTAGACAAGGGAAGTCGAGGGGCAGAGGTCGGGTTCGAATCACGGACCTTCCGTTCAGTAAATTCGCGCTCTTACCACAGCCATTCGTGGTTGTACATGAGCCAGAATACTCCCAGCGCACCCACATCTTAACAGCGGGACGATTGGGGTCCTCAACCAAAGCTTTTGACTCAATGGCTTAACTGCAAATCTGAGGTAGTTAGCGTAAGTCGTCAGAACAGCCTATATTTCTAAGGAGCGAGTCACCACTCACGTTTCAACCTCCAACCTGGAGGACCAGAACTGTGTTCGTCCGATCTCTGTTTATTGAAGGATCTGGTTTGAGAGGCTTTGTGACTGTGGCACGTAGACACCCTATTGTGACATGGGGTGCCTAGACCGTCGCACGGCGGTAATATCTAGTCTGGTAATGACTGAAAAGCTGGAAAGCACCTTTCTTTTGTTTCCTAACCCTAGGCTGCCACCTTGTGGTAGTCGAGCTTATGTGCTTCAATGATCCTGCGAGCTATACTGACCGAAACACTTCCTAAAGCTTCAGAAAGGGTAATGGAAAACAGACCGACGTAGGGAAGCGAGTTCTCCCTTCTGCGAGAAATCGTATTGTGAGGCAGTCTGGTGGTAACTTCAAACTGTCCTCTGCGATAGGCGTGCAGAAGCAGTAAGGCATTTCTTCTAAGCAGGAAACGTTTCGATATTTATGGAAACAACGATGCTGTCTTCCTCCGAAAAAGGACGAATTAGGAAATGTCGACCCTACATCCGCGCATTCCGGTCGCCCAGCGGTTGACTGTGACCCCTGGCGCATCATTCAGTACGGTCAAAATAATTCCACAACCAAATGTCTCAAAAGATGACTGCTGTGCGCAGCCGCATTAAGATTCCGCCGGTTATGACTTACTCCTCACGTTCTCGGGCCAGGCAAGGCTTCTCCATCCAAAAGGATCAGAATATTTAGTGGTAGTCTCCAGGAAAGGTAAGAAAAGAAAACCTCAAAAACCGCTGTCTCGAGGTTCAGATTTTTGAATCAGCGACTCGGGGGATGGTCCTCTACTCCATGTGCCCTCCTTTTGGGCTGGGCCAGGTTTTTGAGTTGAAGGCTGAAGGTGGGACACCCAAATCAAACCTTCTTTGGCCTGAGGATCCCTCCGTACGCTCTTCATTAACTGAATCCTCACAAATTCTCACACCTGCACTTCTGATTCATTTGCTGTCAATCACCAAACAATTGCTTCGTATCTAAGCTTCTGTCCAGTAAAATAAGTAGAAAAACCTTTATTATCGAAATACACTCATTTGCAAACCAATGTTGTTTTACGAAATATCCACGAGGATCCCGGCTAAATATCTTGTTTACGATGTTTTTAACCGGTCTTGGCTTTTGGAAAATTTTCAGCAACCTTGTGAGTGTGTATTACGTCTATACGTGTATCTTGATGTCTGAACCAACTGAAACATGTGACGGCCTGGTGCAGCACATTCAGTTGCTTAAAAATCACGAACGAGCGATCCACTGGGTTCCAGGTTAGTCTCGCAAAACCAAATTGGTTTACAAATGAGTGTATTTCGCCAATTCCGTGCAGTTTGGGTTCAAGTAGAACATAGGGTTGACGGGAACTCAGGGACTGCGCCTACCTGCTGAGCCCCAAGAAGAGCTAAGCCGGCAATGGGCTGTTGAAGAGTTTTCAGGAACCTTATGAGCAGTGTATTACGTCTAAACCTTTATTGTTGCGGCTTTTAACGTGCGTCCGGTAGTTTTTGCTAGGACCTTGTTCCCTGTACTGTCTACGAAGCACTGATACAAGACCCCAGTTCGGTTATGCTCCTTAAACCATTCGGTCCGATCGCACATTTCTTGCACTTTTCTCTTCGGGTGTCTGGTGATTCTAACGCAGTGGCTGAGAATGTACGGTGTGGGAGTTGTGTCGAGCCTTGGGGCTAGTTGCGCTTCATTGGACTGAGTCCCAGTTAACATTCAATTAGGTTGACCGAGTCAATCAAGATCAATGGATTTCGACGCGACAAACGGTGTTTGTTTGTTGTGTCAGCACATGCCACGACGGACGGCAGCTCTCAGCCTGGGGAAGACAGCTTTTACAGTGGTTTGTCACGTTTGCTCTGGTCAACGAAAAGTACAAACATCGTGATTATGGTAGCCGATGTGAATGACCAAGTCGGCTGATTAGATGCTGGGTAAGTCAATCTTGGTGGCGATTCGGGGTGTCGCTCACAGCACAGATAATGGGGAGCGAATTATTCAGTTGTTTGTTAGATATAACTTATTTCTACTCGGTGCAGCTTTTCAACACAAGCGCTCGGACCTTATGTCTTGTAGGCCACTAAATGCGAACCAGCAATGGGCTCGGTTGGATCATGTGGCAGTCAGCTACTGGTGGAGAGCTTCGATACAGAAATGTCGCTCATTTTGGATTAGACCCCTGAACCCCGACTACGGGCGGTACGCGTATCTATTCGCTTTCCATCTAAGGCGTCGTTTGGTGCCACATGCAAAGCGTCTTTGTAACCCAATAATACTTGACTGAGAAGCTTCCAGGACCTGACGAGCACAGCGGTGAATCTGATGGCTATCGGAAAAACATGAAATCATTCATGCTCACAGCCTTTATAACCGTCTACCCGAGGTCGCTCATACGCTTTAATGGATCTCGTCACGGTCAGAGGCTCTGATTGAAGCTGGGAAAATCACCAGCATCAAATGACTGTTATGGCAGGCGTAATTCCCTCAATTGCTGAATATTGCAGGACTTGAGGATCAAAGGAATGTGCCAGGGGATCACAAAAGCCCAGGAGGTGGAGAAGGCTCTTGCATTAGGGAGCAATCATGCTCTGTTCCAGGTAATCTGACCGAGGTGGATGGGTGTCAGTGAAACGGTTTCCGTAAAGGATGGGACCTGAATTCATTCGCAGAAGTATGGTTTTAAACAACGAGCTGAACATTTTCCTAAGAACCTTCCTCCAAAGTACATGAACTGAGGAAAGAATGCTGAGTCTCGTGTGAACAGCAAATCGAATGATTTTCGGAGAAAATAACTCGTCCACGATAGATGAATTGATCACACTCCATAGGTTGCGCTGATTTCGTCACGTCCTCCGTATGCCAGTCGACCGACTTCATCGAAAAGCCCTTTTCGCACCACCGCACGAAGGGTGGAAACAAGCCAAGGAAGGTCAAACACTAACTTGGTGCTGAAGTGAGAAAGCCATTAACAGCAAATTCAGCTGCCGTCATTACCCCGGATACGGTTAGAGGTATTATGAGACATGGATGAGCCACGTCCTCAGTGGCGCTCATGAATCCAAGCCGCTGCCATCAACGCACAGCTCCCACCGACCTCCCCAGTGTAAAGTCCACTGGCAAACCTGCATTTACCCATCAATTGTATCAGCTACCGCCCCCGATACGCAGCTGTTTATCCTACCTCCCCAACTCATCGGCAAATGAAATTGACAGCCATGGGTACTGTACGATACTAAGCGATTCTTAAAGCTGATGATGATGGTGACCGAAGCCACTGTTTATTCCCGTATCCAAAGAAGGTGAAAGAGTATCCCGTGAAAACATTTGGGGCATTAGCATTTTTCCCATAGCTTCCGGTAAATAAAATAATCGTTCGGTGCCATAAGAAGGAAGCACAAGGTATGGGATACTGCCAGGTTGCCCAAGCCTTGTCAGGAAGGGTCGAGATGCAAAGGTCGGATTCGAACCACGGACCTTCCTTTCAGTACATTCACGCTCTAACTGCTGACCCATCTCGCCCAGTATGTTCTCAGTTATTGTCCTTGGAAGGTTGGTCCATCGTCAAGACAGTCGGATGCGCGACCATCAAGCTGGGTTGCATTGATCGCCTGTTCCGACGACGATCAATGATCGTCCTTCTCGATCTCAGATCTCTTTTTACTCCATTGATCTCCAAAAACTGTGACAGTGTCTTGCAATGAAAGTGGCTTCTTCTAAATCCTTGTCTCTTATTAGGACTCCATATGCCTCTCGTAGACGCTTACATATCTGTGGCAGATTCTCTCGTAAGTTCTTCGCACCCTGTGTTATCATATAACCTAAATAATTCTGCTGCCAATTATAAAGTGTTACTACAATATTTGGTAGGATGGTGAGATGGCTCAATGGATAGAGCGTGAATTTACTGACCGGAAGGTTCGTGATTCGAACCCGACCTCTGCCTGTCGACTTCCCTTGTCTAGGCTTGGGCTACCTGGCATTATCCCAGCCCTCGTGCCTCTTTTGGGTGGCATGGCAGCTATGCACCGAAAGGGTGGTACAGCTGAACGATTAATTATTAATTTTTAGCCGGATCAAACCTCCTAGTTAGACCAACCGACGTGGTAGATAAGTCAATCTACTTGGGCAGCTGCACATGTCCCGGCCAACTAACGAAAGGCAAGACTACTTCCTCATTTGGGAAATTTGTGGCATCGTTCGTCAAGCTCCGATATTTGGTGCGTCTACGTGATATCAGCTTGACTGCTAAGGATAGAGCGCACAATGCCGCAGTCTTATCTGTCCTACTTTACGGGTCGGGTACGTGACCGGTGCTGTCTGTGTTTGACCATCGCTGTACCTGTATCGTGAGAATATCAATTGCTTTTCGAGAAAGTTCATTCTCCTGCAACAGACCACCTGGTCACACTCCACAGGCTATTCTAGGTAAGTTATATCTAGCCTTGTCCGACGAGGACGACCCAGAGGCGGTTAGTCCATGACTTGACAACCAAGCATGAAAGCCCTTGCCAGTGGAGTCAGTCGCGCTGGTAACTGTCGTTACACAGACCAATGGTTGGTGACCCTAACACACGGCTGTCATCCGGTCAGCGACGGTCTTGAATCGAAGCTGTTGCCTTCTCTGTGTAGCTCTCACTTCCTGCCGTACTAGACAAGCAGGTCTATTTGTCGTCAGTGCACAGATTCAGCCATCCTCCCCAACGTGACTTTCTTATTACCTTATCCTTATCCTTGATGAGTGAAAATATACGGTTGGAACTGTTATATTGGATCAACGGTTTGTGAGCTGAAGACGAAAGAGAACTGACTCTGTGCGGTTTGAAATCAGTGTTCAACTCTCTGTCTTCAAAGAACGGTCACCGTAACGGACACGGTAGAGCAAACTTTTGTGGTAAGCTCCACATTTTAGTGTTGTTTCCTTCTCATTACAACTAAGCCTAATTCTCTCGACCTCCTTTGTCACCGTCTACATTTTCCTTTCAGTTACAAATATCAGTATTTTCAACGATAATTCTCTGTGCTTACGGCACCTACTACTTTACCACACCAGATTCTTTCTGACTCACGGCATTGTTCGGTAATAATGACCATTGCGGAATCCAGCCGGTCGATGGAAGAATTATTTGACTTATTTTGCACTGCCAACTCATTTTCAAGCATTCTACAGCATTTCAATCAACTGTGTGCTGTCACAGTAAGAGCCTCGACTGCCAAGCATCCGTGGAATGTGTATCGCGAGTTAAGAGCCAGCCTTAAATCCTACTGGAAGGCTGCGGCATTGTTCGAGAAACTTGACAAGCGGGTCCAATGTGCGGAATACATGCAACAAACCGCTTGCAATGGAGTGAATGTAAGAACTTTCAGTTTTCTCTGTTGTTTAGTGTAGTGGTGGTAGGAATATGCTACATCTCCGTGACAACCACAACTTAGGAAATAACTTCTAACATTAGTTGTGAATGTTGGCCTTGGATTCACGCATATTCATGTGTGCCGATAGTTGCGCATATCTTTTCTGTGCATCCTTGTGTGTGTGTGTGTTGTGCATCCTTGTCATCTATGTCACCCATTTATTATACACTACTTAGACTTATCCACTGTGGTAGGTAGGTTTTCCCCCATGCCGGAGTGTGCATTTTTTCGAGTTCATGTTATCTCCCAAACAAAATACCTTCCGTGAGATTTGGATCCCTCGTCTTCTAGAGGACTCGAACGTAATGTATCTTGTGTTTTCCGTCTGCTATAATTTGTGGCGATTGTCTTCGATTTGCGAGTGAACCATATTTGGTAGTGTCGGGTTGCGGCAACTCAAACATGCTTATCTGAATCGAACTCTACGCATTGTCTGATCCAGCCGTTTGTCCATTCACGTGCAGCTTGCTAAACTCAGCTCTGATTGTACTGGGCCAAGCTAACAGTAAACATGAATATGAAATACTCGTGTTCCAGTGTGCTGTTCACAGAGCTTTCCCTCAACCTGAGGTAAACTCTGAAAGTTTTGCCTGTCTTCATGTATGTGAATTCATCATCAGATGCGTATGTGTATTACTTGGGGCGAGATGGCTCAGTGGTAAGAGCGCGAATTTACTGACCCGTGATTCGACTTCTCTTGTCTAGGCCTGGGCATCCGGGTAGTATCCCAGCCCCCGTGCTTCCTCCTGGTGGCGTGGCATTGAAAGGGTGCAAATAATTAAATGAGTATGGCTTACACATTGGCTATGCGAATGTGTGCACCGTGCTGGGTTAGTTTCAGTTTTTTTGTAGAAAGTGGCACTTACTAGGATTTTCTTTCAATGTTGTTCCTAAACGACCTCTAGTTTGTGTTCGTTCGTGGCCAGACATTCTGAAATAAACCAAACCAAACTTAACCATCTGAGGCGTCCTTTATCCCAGGTTATCGTGGTTGGTTGTGGTCCATGTGGTCTCCGTTGTGCCATCGAATTGGCTCTTCTTGGTGCTCGAGTGGTTATCCTCGAAAAACGTGATAAGTTTTCAAGGTGAGTTTCAACGGTGCTTATTTATTTTATAGAAAAGATGAGATGACTGTTGGATTCCCGCAGACGGTTGGACGAACAGTTTACTCCAGACCGTATTCGCTTGATATGTTTATTCAGATGTGTGCGTTCAGCTTTCGTTCTTCGATTTGCTACTTAAAGATATTTAAGAGGATCTACATATTCACAGTCTGTAGTGTACCAAGTAAACTGATGTTACTCTGATTCCAGTTATTTGGGTTTTAGACCTTAATGAACTGGAATTTGCACATTCAGTTCCCAAGTCTTTGTCCCCAACTCTTTATTTATTTCACAATGTTTATTTCATAATGATCTAATTGGCCCTTAGTTCTTTGGTCTATTTACTTAACTCTGTTCACGATATCGACTAACTTTCAATCCTTATTAAAGTCGTCAGGTGGTGAGCGTTCAGCTTGAGGCCTCTGAACTTCATTATTTAACCAGTGTTAAATTCTTAAAGTGTCAGTAGATAACCCGATTCAACTACATGCAGCTTGTTAGTTCTGCTGATGGATAACTTGGTAAATTCTTGTATGTATTTTGCAGACGAAATCTGCCTCCATGCTTGCCTATCACTTTACTTAACCCCATTTAGCGCACTTAAGGCCATATGTCTTTTTTATAGCTGCACCTGACGGTACTTTATCCAGGTCATTCCTCTAAAACTGCACACAGCCAGACATAACATTGTGTAGTGTTATTGAACCGTGAAGTTTTGATCGCTAGAACCAGACATCATACAATCACATGTAAGGGGAAAAACGCATGCAGCTCTGAGGTGTCATGTCTGATGCTAAGCTTATATGTTGTTTATGTCGAATCCAGTTGTTTGCTAAGTTGATCGGTGCTTTACCAGCCTGTCGGAATAACTCCCAGTTCACTATACAAGACTGCCCTCTGTTTCACCTACTACTTGTCAGCCGTAGATTTTTAAGGTTTAAGACGGTAACTTATTAGCCGGACACCCAAATCCGTCATCAACTAAGGTGCTGCCAGGCCGTCGACACTACCCCCCTCGATTCTAACACTCATCGCTCTCCTTTCACTTATCGGAATGCAGAAACAATGTCCTTCACCTTTGGCCTTACTTGATTGATGATCTGCGTGCCCTCGGTGCGAAGACATTTTTCGGGAAATTTTGCGCCGGTTCCATCGATCATATCAGTAAGTTGCTGTGATGTTTGTAAAACCCCGCAACAAAGAAGCATACACCCGTACACAAACAAACACAGTGTGGTGCATTTGTGTACTTAGTCGTGTGTTACACACACGACCTTAACTATATCCTACTCACTGTATCACCCACCCTTAGCAACGCTGTAGATAACGTGTCCTTTACAGAGTCAAGCGTATGCGCCACGGCGTTTGGGTGTGATCTATTGTCCTGACGAAAACTCGCGTTTTCAATCATGGTACCATAGTTTGTCGATATATCATGCACTCTCTGGTTGTCCGGCATTTGGAATGCCACACACACACATACCCACGATAGAATCACACGGCGAGTCAACATAGTTTGTCAATAGCTGAGGGAACAGTCAGTGGACCGAGTGCTAGGTACTTTAATTGTCCCACCAGCACACTCAGTTGGCTTTTCTGGGGCCACGCCGAAGCCAGGGTGCTGTACGTGGATAATGATCGGAACTCGTGCCATTCGCCTGAGAGCCGTGCTGACCATTGCTAAGGTTTTGGGCGCGCGCCAGAAGAATGGAAAGCTCGAAGATTTAGGGCCTAACCAACCTTTCCGATGGGACAATCTATGGATATTGAACGTGGCTATTCCTGCTGGGACGGTCGAACCCTACCCCATGACTCGTTAACCTGCTTATGGAAAATCCGGTTGTCCGTTGGCATTTCATCAGGGTATGCTGAAATTTCTCAGCCTGAGCGGATTACACACTGCAATACTCTTACCACGGTAATCCCACACTAGTGATCTGTATGCTACTCGAATACGGACCACAAACGTTTTTCGAAACAATATATCTGAATGTTGCAGCCAAACAGCTGCAATTACTATGGTACGTCTCGTTTTATCATGGTTGCTTCGTTGCTTCTAATCCATTCTTATGTGTTCCACAGTGTTGCTGCGGTCAAACCAGATCCCGTCCAGAGGAACTCATCTTTGTCGCGGGATAGCGTAATGCCAGGGTCAGTGGTACTAGTTAATTAAGTCGAAGACAAAAGAGTATTGATAGATTAATGTTTTTTTATATGGAACATGGAAGTTTTTTGTTGCTAGCTCAGGGGGATGTTCCCTAGAAGATGCGTTTCTCTGACAAATTTATTTGAAGGATATTATGGATGGAAGTCAGGCGTAGCCATCGGACATTGACATCCCAAGATCAGTTTATGCTTTTAGGTTCATCGAATTTGCAGCACCAATCGCAAATTGCTGAATATCTTGAGAGCAAGGACGGGACCCCACACGTGCTTATCGAGTACAGACCTTTTCTGTCTTCATAGACCCAAATATTGGGCTTGTTTGCTGTCTCTGCTTATTTTCCTTGTTGTGGATGAAGCAATCTATCCTAGCTTGAACCATCGGAACCTTGGTGCCCATTTCTTGGCTGAATAACTGACCAGCTGATTGATGGGTTTGGTGGCAATAAGAGCGAGCTAGGCGTTCGAGGTCCTGCTGTGCTTTTCAATACTATAAACAACGGTCGCCGCGCAACGGTTTAGAAATAAATCCTTAGTTCCAAATGTTGACCGTCAAAACCGAATGAGTATTCATATGAGTGTATTTCACTAGTAGGTCGAAATATGTTTGGATGAAGGGATTTGAAACACTCAGGTTTCTTTGTGTAGGAAACATCGATTCCAACGCAAAAATGAGGGTTGCAGTTTGTGTGTGTGGCGTGATATTGCAAACATTCCTATGTGTTGCTTGTCTGGTTCTATTCTCTTATTTGACCTTTGCTTTTAAATGTTCTGTCTGTCTGTCACGAATGTATAGTAAATCTTGGACGCAAGTAAGATCCTTTTGTATGATCAACTGGCTTCTCCGATCTCATTGTTTTCACGTCCTGCTCGTCCTCAGTGAACGTAAGTGGAACTATCAACCTACCTAGAGTCCTTGGTTTGTAGCTGGTAAACGAAACTAACCTGAACCGTATTAATTTAACGGTGACATAGTTCACAGTTCAGCCGTCAGCCGGACTGTCATAGCAGTTGTGAAAATAAAGAACGGGAGGTCGCTGAATTCTCTTGTGACTTCGTAATTTGACTCTTCCAGTTCGTCACAGTTAACGTAATAATGCAGTTGATGTAAGCCGTCTAATGTTATACTTGCATTAGCTTGACAGTTTCACCCTTTTTGCTACTGCTCACTGGTCAGCTTATCACTACTTGAAATCCTAAGGCTACTTTGTTTGTCCACTTGTATAGATGTTGCTTAACTGTGAAGTATGCAGGCCGTGGGCAAACTCCAATCTAGTCGGTGATAAGTCCGAGTGATGCCCTAAATACCCTAAATTTGGGACTAATGGTGATGGGAACATCAGTATATGTAGACATAAAGCACCGCTCATGAGGTTGCTGAAAACACTTCGACTGCCTACGTTCGGTTACGCCCTTCTTGGGGCTCATCCGGTAGGCGCAGTCTTCGAGCTCCCATTAATAATCCTATTTTCTACTTGAACCCAAATAGCACGGAATTAGCGATAGCTCACTGTCTAAGTTTTGGAACCAAAACTTTTCGAAAACTGGACGCTATGTGCTCAGAAAAGTCCCACCATCGTGTAGACTTTTCCATTTGAAGCCTGGGTTCAATGAGCCAACCAACACTGGGTTACGTAGCATGAACCGCGCGATTAATAAATTAGTAGCGGGTGAGAGTTCATCACACTGATTCTTAGCAGCTCCTAGTTGAACGATACTATCCAAACCCGTACTCAAGGGGGGTTCGAGTTAGAATTTTCCCCGTGATAATTACCCTTTTTGGCTCGTAAGTTCACTCAGATTCGAAGCCAAAGTAATATAATTAATCAATCAAAACGTCGAGACTAAAAGAGGGCCTAGTTGGTTCTCGGAACGTCTTACACTTAGCGTTTGTTATCTCCCAAGCACTCACTCTACCGTGGTGGTGGGGGTAGGTGATTTAGTAAAGATGACGGAGAAGAACTTCATCTAAAGCTCTCTCTTGGTGAACTGTCCGGCCTGGGCTTTTTGGCACAAGAACGCTTACGTTCGGATTCAGATATCTCATTACAAGAGATGCTGAAATCTTAACAGGCAGATTACATGAATGCTCGATGATGCCTCGGTTGAACACAAATAAGGAATGAGCGAGCTAAAGGACTTATACGAAAGCGAAAAACATCAAAACCAAGGAAGCATTACACGAAGCCAGTTATTCAATCACTATGGAAAGCCCTTTTGTTCACTTACGTTAACAGCGCGTACCATTAGATGGGTCGGGATCACACCACTGTTCTAGCAGGCGTGCACGAGTGAATGAGCGTGGAAAAACCGATCAACCGACTGATTCTTCTGACCGATGCAGTAAGAAAACAAGCTGATTTTTGTAGTTATAGCGATCGAGTTCCGATTTATCTCGTTGTTGACGAAAGTCAGTACACCCACCACTCAAACAACTAACGAGGCTTTTCGGATTCACTGCGAAAATTCCATTTCTTATGAAGATCTTAATTCTCCCCCGTTTTGTTGCATCACTATCCTCCCCCAGGCATTCGAACTCTTCAGTGTATTTTGCTCAAGGCCGCCCTACTATTTGGAGTTCAAATTTTTCCCGGTGTGACCTATCATGGTCTTGTAGAACCGACTTCGGGTGAGTTCTATTCCTATTGCGCATATTGTTTACTTTTATCAGTGTTATTCTGAAGGTCGAATGTGAGTGCAGTGATGGTCGTTATTAGATACGAAGCAAACCTTCCAAACAGGCCCGTTTTTGGTTTATGTTACACTGTAAGAGATAAGGTGCGGATGGTCCACTAACCTGATACTATACTTACTTGTCTGTTGCTTTGTTTGCCTAGACGTGCGATATGATTGCAATAGCTTCGTCACCCCCCAAGTGCTATCTTCCGCGTTTTATTGCTGGGAGCGTTAATACAGAATCTGTTCACCCAGACTTAGCTCGATTCGGTCAGGGTACAGCTGTCACCGATCGAATGTGTTTCCTTCGTACATTGTACGTGCTGCCTCTCTGGTCGCTACGAGCTTACTGACTGAGTTTGTGCAAGGCAGACCTCAATTGAGCTGTATGAGGACTGTCTACTGAAGATGCTCTGGCAGCAAGAATTCGAAAAAGGACAGAAGCGCGAGTCTGAAAAGCCCCGGATATATCTATAATATGAATGCCTCTAGTCAAGACACAGAATTGCTGATTTTCTTGGACCTAGTTATAGCCCGTGCAACTGTCGCCCATGCAGAGGGGGAAGTGAATCCAACCAACGTTGAATTATTCCCTACACATGTGCTTATCTATGGATTCTTCGTTTCCGTTATCAGTGGAATTCGATAGACAAAAGTGTCCGAAAAGGGTACATTTATTTAGTCTATCGCATGTAAGTCTCTCTCTCTCTCTCAAAGTGAAATCATCCCTATGTTATAATAATATAATAATATCAATCTATGAGCAGTCTGAACTTCAGAATGAACATCAACGAATTGTCGGAAGGAAAATATGTCCTTTGTGGGGAGGTGTATCAGCGTACGGAGGAACTGAGATCGCCTTGCGAAGGATTCACTTAAGCTGAGCTCGAAGCATGACCTTTGTGAGGAAGGAAGAAAGTGGCTTCAGGAAATGCGCGTTAATCTTATTAGGTATTTTTTGCATTCGTTTTATCATAACGGATTAACTTAAGGGCTCTTGTTGCGCACATCTGACACAACAGTCCCTTTTGGCATGTCTCGGGGGAAGATAGATCACCCACAAGGGTCGTTCTGCATGGGACGAACTGGATTAACTATGGTTCCTTCTTTTAGCAGACACAGTTGAACACTGCTGTCGCTTTGAGGCTTAAGTAACGTTAAGAGTCTTTCGTTCTAGCGGAAATGACTCAGCGAAACTGGTCCGTGGAAATGTATAAATGCGTTTTCATGTGCATTCATTATCACGCCTTTGTTGATACGGCGTAAGTGGATTTCTTAAATGAGATGAACGCGGCAAATAACTGACTGTAAAGACAGGCCCCCGTTTCGTCACCATTCTGTTGCAACGGATGAACTAATTAAAGCTCCTGGCGCCTCATTGCATCGGGGTGTAGAGTATTTTACTAGAACGATAACCATTATGTTATTTTGCATTATGCTGAGTGCTTTACCCGGAAGTGGTTTCCATACAGAATCTACCTCTTTTCATCAACGAAAAATTGCAAGAGCACTAAAATAATCGCTTCAAGTAATGACAGTCTTCGTTGCCCGGACCTTGCAGTGGGTAACCAGAACTGAATCGAACGTTCGATCCATTCCTTGGGGCACACCATATTTATCTGCCAGACTGGGGTGGTGGCCATCACGACTCTCCTGGTCTCGCAACTCCGGGTTCGAATCTCGGTTCCGGCGTTAGTCATTTGGGAGAGGTTACATGTCTATGGCTCAAGTGGTTAGAGCGCGAATTTACTGACCAGAAGGTCCGTGGTCCGAATCCGACCTCTGCTTCTCAACTTCCCCTATCTAGGCTTGGGCCACCTGACAGTATCCCAGCCCTCGTGCATCCTTCGTGTGGCATAGTAGCTAGGCACCGAAAGGGCGCTACAGCTGAACGATTATTATTTTATTACATGTCTGTCCCCGCGAAACTCCCATATAGAGCTGGTTCGTCCTGTTAAGAGTCGATCAGAGTAGCATGCAGCTTTGAAAAAGTAGACAGCTTCGGTCTCTTTGGAGCGGCTGTTGTAGTAGCGAGCGACGTATTCCCGTAGAGCCGATGGTTTCCTGGAGCGTGCCACATACATCACCCGAACCAGAAGTTTTACAGCCTCATGAGTTTAAGCATACTTCTTCACATTTGGTCTACTGCAGAATTTTCTGTCTCGTTTGCAAGCGTTCTTCATGAATTCAGTTGTCTGTTTACACACACACACAACGCCAATATTTCTGCTCCTTGGTAACCAACCATACCGTCAGTAGTGTGATGGCGCTGTTCTTGACTACTTGCCAAAAATAGTCCTATGTATTACATTGATGATACGGTTATTTCTACCTTAGTCATCCTGTCCTATTGTTTGAAGGTTCAAGCATCCGTTACCGTGAACGAAACTGCTGAACCTACCTACTATGGGACTAACTCACTCTGACCCCCCTCTTTATACAGCGTACAAGCACATTACACAAACGGCAATGTGCAGAATTGAAAAACCGACTCGGTTTTATCTAACGACCCTATTTTCAATGACTCCCCCCTGATATAAGCGTTTAGTGGGAAACCTATAGCTATTCTAAAATTTCGTTTGTCTGACTCCTCACTCCTTATCCGATTACATCCATTCTTCTCTCCTGTGTACGTGAATCTCTTTTCGCACTGAATCCCGGTTCATCGACTCGATTCACCAGGTCCTTTTTCGTGCTGATGGATCTGTTTTTTTTTCTCAGTGAATTTTTCTGTTTGCTTGATCCGGATAACGATGGTACGGTGCGGTACCTAGAATTTTGAGTTTTCGCATGGCAGTATTATCTATATAGACTGCAAATGGACTTGCGAAGTTTTTTACTTACCATGCGTCAGTTGCCACGTCCCCGTGTCCTACACGTCAATGTTGCTGTCAGATATCTTGAAGATAAGCTGATGAAAAGGTTTTGTTAAGTCACTATGGCGTTATCTGTCACACTTTGATGCATCCGGTAACATCCGTAGAGGAATGCAATATTAATGCTGTATGTATATTACCGAGATACGAAAGTTCTATTGGCTCTCGAATTCTTTACATAGGGGTCCATTGCCCATGTCCGCCATATGAAATTTCGATCATACCCTAATCCTCTTGATACGCTAGATGCGCACGGTAATCATTGACTTTTATCTACTGGCATCAACGTGGTAGAGAGTGCAGAATAGTAGCTTAACTTAGCTTATTTGAACCGTAAAGTGAGTTCAGTTTGTCTTCATGAAGGAAACTATTCACAAGGTTACTGAAAACTCTTCGACAGCCCACGACCGGTCTCGCCATTCATGGGGCTCCTCAGCTAGGCACAGTCCCCAATTTTCCACCATCCTTATGTTCTACTTGAACTCAAATTGCCTGTGTGCAGCACAATCAGTTGTAGAACATCATAAACGAGAGATTCGGTTGTCTCTCGTGAAAACCAAATTGAGTTCAGTTTGCTTTACGATTCCTACCTTGGTCATCCTATTCATTTAAACTGACAAACACGGTGTCAATGTTTGCGCGTGGGCTTTGGAACTCCTTCAAAGTTTTAATGCGTTGCGAAATTACATCATTAGGCCTCGCTGGTAACCAGAACTGTCATCTAGTTAGCATTGATACCAGTTTACAGTCAGTACCCCTGTTGGATCACTGTGCTGGTGATACACGTTGTATCCTGTTACATATATACCTTCCACAAGAACCGTTTGTATACTCGGCTTCCTGCTGGAAATTCCAAGCCTCCATACGTGTTCGGTGACCTGCTTGCATAAAACGCCACATTCCTCACTTTAAATTCCATTTCTCAAATAGAAATTTCAATCAAACAATGGTTTTCTAAGCTGTCTCTTCGGTCCACATGACTTTCAACAGATCGTATGATTGACAGGCACGTGTTAAGAGTGTGATTTGCTTACATCTTTTCGATGTACGTTCAGTGTTTACGCGTTGAATTCGTTGACTGTAAGGGCTGTAAGGGCACTTTCAGTCCATATGGCGAATAGGCTTGTGGATACCTTTCCTGTCATTGCGAGAATTTACTTTTGGCAACGCTCTATCGGCCCTAATCGCCGTTCCACTTGGCTCAAACGCTACCCCAACCGCCTCGGGTTACCTAACATTCTAGGCCCCTGGTCAACTGTGTACATTTGTGAGAGGTCTTACTGCAGATTGTCTTATTACACTGTGTATCTGTAAAGAAATTCAGATTTCCTGTTTATTAAAAGTAAAACAAAATTGACAGGGCGACATTGCCTCCCATTTTTTTGAAACTACACTACTTCTATTCAAGTTACTTAAGCAGTTAATAGTACTGTTTAAGAAAACCACTGTAAACGGATATTAAAACCGAGCTACACATTTTACTACTGACAGTGTCAATGCCCGTGAGGGTTCGACACATGTGGTTTGAGTATTTGAATACTGGTCGGGGGGTTGTGAGGGACACTTAATCTACTTCTGGTATTGTGTACTACTGCTTATCAAAACGCAGTGTGATGAAGCAACTGAATGTTGATTTTTTGTATCTTTGCCAGGAAACGCAAACTATTTGTTGATTCCTTTGCGTGTTCTACTGCACATTTTTCTACTCAAGGGACCAAGTTGTTTATGGAAACTGACATCCTTTAGAGACTAGTGGAGAGCAATGTGCTAATGATTAGTCTAGTTTTTCGTTCGTTCAGTTTCATTCCTCATGAAAAATTGTCTTAGGACATCTCAAACGCGGTCTCCTATGAGGTGTGTTCACTAGTTTGTCGCTTTCAGGTTGAATTTGTGTAATTTTCGCACGAGCAGTCACCTAAATAAACCACTAACTAAAAGCTTTCTCTGACTCACATTTTACAGAGTCATCTACGATTGTCAGTGTGGGCACACCGACCCGTATATTTCTTGACCCTGAGGATCCAAGAGATACGAAATCGATCCACGCAACACGTCAGCGTTTTCGGAACGGTGAATCGACGGAGAAGAGATCAGCTGAAAATACTCCCATTGGTAACCAAAATGGGCGAGTGGTTCATTCGGGATCCGTTCCAGTCGGATGGCGAGTCCATGTGGAGCCAGAAGTGAAGGTCTTACAAAACTATGAAACTGACGTACTCATAGGGGCGGACGGCAAGCGCAGTTGCTTAGGTGAGAATGTGTTTTCGCTTCCTTGGACGGTTGGTCTCATTGTTTTGAGAATAGGCGCCCACCCACCCATCTATTTGACTCTTCTGGTGTATTTCCTAAAATTTCCCCTGTATCTTCTGCTCCTACTTTATGGCATCTGATTGATCTTTGGTGGATTATCAATACAGAGTGACCTAGTGTGGAGTGTGGCCGCATATCTGGTTCGGTCGCACCATGGGAACTGAAATTTTGGTCATGTTCCTCCGTACCGTTTCAAATCGTGTGTCCAGTGTGCTTTGGACTAATGTTACAGAGCACTGCAAAGAATACAAATTGTAAGAAAATGTATGCATCAAAAGGGCGAGATGGACCAAGTGGTTAGGGGAGGTCCGGACCGGAAGGTCCGTGGTTCGAACCCGACCTCTACCTCTCGACTTCTCCTGTCTAGGCATGGGCAACCTAGCAGTATCCCAGCCCTCGTGCTTCTTTCGTATGGCATGGCGGCTAGGCACCGAAAGGGTGTTACAGCTGAACGATTTCGATTTCGATGCATCAAAGATTATAACGTATGTATACACTGACTGCAATGAAATGCCCATGTTTGGGTGTCTGTGGTCACTGGTAATAGGAGGGACAATAGTTTTCTCACACTTACCGTGGAGAAACGCAAATAATTTGCCTAGCTTGACCCTTGCGATTGTATCTGGCACGGAACGTCGATCGTCATTTTTCTTAAGTTTGTCCGTTTGTTCTCATCCCTTCAAAATTGCTTCAACAACGGATAGAAGGAAAATCAGGCTGTACTGCTGGGGCTCTTATCTAGGTTTCAAACAAGATTTTGCATCGATTCTATCTTCGGAAACTATTGCCTTCTGCTGCGTTGAAATTGTTTGTTCGACCAACACTCTAGCAGCGTTTTCCATCGACTCAACTGCTCGTTCGCATTCGAGTTCATTGAGACAGTACTGTATATTCGCAATGGGTCAGTGTCATTTGGATGGACAAGCTCCACTCGTCTTTCTATTGCTTGTCTGACAACAGATCTGTTTTCAACCCATAAATCACGATTGTTCGAAATCGTTTTCATTTAAGGGTCTGTTTAAAGTATCCGTGCCGAATTCGGTCAAATAGCTTGTGTGTTTGTATCCCTTATTTCGTTCCTGATGAGGTAACCAGAGTGTTGAACAACAAGAATTCCGTTTGCTTTCCACACACTATGCTAATCTTCTTAACTCGCCCAACTACAGTGCCTCTTCGCTTAATGACGAAAAATAGACGTGATCGCACGTCTATTTCGCAGCGGAATTGATGCACTGGAAACGGTTCATCTTCGGCTACTTCATCACTCTTAAGATCAGTTGCTCAACTTTTATGCTAAGTGTCACATTGTGTTTTAATGCGGTTACTATCCAACGAGCGGGAGAATAGATTTGGAAGATTCGCATTGTCCCTCAGGTAAAAATGTCCACCAGGATGACAGTGTCCACTGATCCTAATCGTTGATTCTAGCCCCGTTTCCCGCTTGTGGTGATGATCAGCTACATGGTACTGACAATTGTTTCATAAAGCTATCTTGACTTCATAAGTTTACTATTTTGAAACACCCGCATTGCCCGATCACGGTTATTTCGTTTCCTGTTGAACCAATTTCTGACCATCTACAATCGACAAAGTGCACTGGAAATTCCTGTATTGATAATTCTGATCCTGTCCCTATAGTGATTAGATTTATTTTTGGGTTTCCTGTTCCAATGCCGCCTGTTCCTTTTCCCCGTGCCCATGCGAACTTCCTATCTTATTTTAGTTTGGTCCACCGGTGTTGGTTGTTTTTGTTTGTCAGGAGCATCTACGCCGTGGTCAACATCGCGGATAGCCTATTTGCCCTATTTGCCTACTTTTGCTACTGGTCGTCGAGCTCTGTCATTCAATCGTTTTAATGAAATATACCATACAAACCTAAACCTTAAGCCACTGCAATATAGGATGTGTTCTTTGCCAGTTTTATTCAGCTGTATGTGTTGTGGCAGTCGGCGGAACTAAACAAACGATCATTTGCTACCTGCAGTGAGGTGAAATGCGTAATGTGGAGCATCAGACAACCCTCGCGTCAGTTGGTATCATTTGACCTAAACTACCATGGTGACAAACAGTACTTTGGTGTTTAAGGCATCAGTTCTTCTGTGGAAACCGATCAGCCAAACTCTCATTTCCTCTCTGGGTTTTGTGATTAGGCCAGTATTTTGCGACCTGTCTCCTGTGTTAGACTCTAGGGAATCAATTGGATCAATGGAGTTAATCGTTTTTTTTTTTGTTTTTGACGAATAACTGTCAGGTAGAATGTGTGGTTCTCGAATTCGAGTGTTCGATTGCCTATCACTCGCGAGAAACGCTTCACTGATAAAATTATAGTAATGCTTCACATCGTTCCCGAATACCTGCCAAACCCATTCTTGATTTGTTAATCTATTCGAGGAATGTCGTTAACGAGTGTTTCGGGTGGATCTATCGTCAACATAAGCTTAGCTTGCGGATGAGTGTTTCGCTGTTTGCGTACATTTTGATGTTCGAGCAGGATATAAATTTTGCGGTAACTCGGGGACCACGCCCAACTGATCCTCCCCAGCAAGGGTTGAACCGGTCATAGGCCCTCCAGGAGTTTTCAGCAACCAAATAAGTAACGTTTTCATAAAGGAAACTACTCACAAGGTTGCTGAAAACTCTTCGACAGCCCACGACCGGTTTCGCCCTTCTTGGGGCTCATCAGGTAGGCGCAGTCCTCGAGTTTCCATCAACCTTATGTTCTATTTGAACCCAAATTGCACCGTTTTCGAGAAATACACTCATTTGCAAATCAATTTGGTTTATACGAGAGACTCTATGAATCTCTCGTTTATGATGTTCTACAACTGATTGTGCTGCACACAGGTCGTGGGCTGTCGAAGAGTTTTCAGCAAACTTGTGAGTATTTTCCTTTATGAAAATATACTGCGATATTTCGAATATCGTGCCAACTGAATCAAGAGGTGCCCTGTGTGCAACACATTCAGTTGTAGGATATCATAATCGAGAGATTCAGTTGAGCCTCTTGTGAAAACCAAATTGATTTGCAAATGAGTGTATTTCTCTAAATAAGTAATGTGTTTCGTCATGAAGTCACTCGTGTTTACCAGGTGAACCGTTGTTTCTTCCAAATCGCATGTGCAACCATTTTGTGTTGTTGCGTTAGTGTTTTTGTTAAAGATAGTTGAAAATTGTGATCGAAGACAACTTTTTTTTTGATACCAGAGTTCCGTTGTTTCCGTTCCGTTGTTTCACACCGTATGGATTCATCTTCGCTTCATGCATAGTTTTATACAAAGCTGTAGGTTCGAGGATCTGCCAGTTTGAATAATTGCTTTCCAGATTACAGTGAGGGGAATGATGACCTTAGCAGTTCGAGGGTAACATCCGGTCGAATACGCTGTCTACCCTCGTCGGGTAATTTCGATTGAATCGTATTAGATGCATCAGCCACTAAATTCCTAATACATCAACTGTATATTTTGCGTCTTTTCTTACCTTCTCTTACTTTCTGAGGGTCGCTTCTGTTAACGAAACAATCGTTGAGTACCATCTTTTTGAGACCCCATGCTGCGTCTCATTGTCTTTTTCACCCATTTCCGATTCCTAGATACGCAGTTACGTCAAATTTGATTTTTTTTATTTCTAGACAAGCTGCACATAACGATAATCGATTCCTAGATACGCAGTTACGTCAAATTTGATTTTTTTTTATTTCTAGACAAGCTGCACACTAATGATAATCTAGTGAGTGACATGATCCGTTCAGATCACGTTGTCTACGCTCGTTGCTACGTGTAAAATGCTTATGGAAAGTGTACACAGGAGGCAGCAGGACTTACGTTATACACTACGTCACCCGGTATTTTTTCAGCATCGGTTTATGTCATATTGTATGCATTCCGGAAGTAAATCGGTTTCAGTTTTCATCATTGGAGGTTTACTGTCAGCATTCCCCCCACCCTTTCTGTCGTCTTCCGCATATGATCCCGTGACATACGCTTTACGTTTTTAAGAAGACGATAATGGAATTCTGGCACGTGGTCACATTGTCCATATTTGACTGTCCTCTCAGCCTGTTGTTGTTTATTCGACTGCGTGACCTTTGGTAGCCAAAGTAGATTAAACAGATGTAAAAAACCTCACCAAGGCGAATCAAGTGATCACGAACACCGATATACCCATATAATTCAGTGGCTTTGATAATAGAATCTCACGTTTTACTCTGCTGCTGCTGTTAGGCGAATGCTTGTGAAACGGAGCGTGACACTAAGTTCTAAAAATTGAGGGATTACTTCACTGATTAATCTGTCGATATTCACCGGCTACTGGCCGAAGCATCAACCTGTCTATCTCACCTTGATCGTCACACTCTCATAGTTCGTGCCTGTTGCTAATCGTTTTTGCTGGTTCAGTTTCAAGAGCTACATCACCTCGTGTCATCATTTTCTCATTTTGAACTCAGCTCATCTTACATTCCGAATGATTCACTAGTTAGCGGCACTTGGGCAGATACAATTCGAAACGGAAATTGGAATTTAGCGGAAATTTCTGTTTTTAGCAGGGAATTAGCCATGTCTGTCTAACTCTTTCATGCTTGGGTTTGTTGAGATTTTGTCAGACAGCACACTTGTCAAAAATCCATGGCACTCAGTGAAGTAGGGTATACATTCTGCTACAAAGTAATGTAAACAATCTGGCAAATTGCCATCAGTCACCTGGACTAGGGCGGTCAAATCTTGCACAGTCACGGCCTAGCCACTTTGTGAGGGGCGGGTAATAACCATTTAGTCACTGTACACGGTAAACTAAGTGTATGTATACAAGTGTAAACGTAGTAAAAACTGGTGGAATGTCGACGATAGTTATAGGAGGACTTATGTGTTTGAAGTCGATTATGAGCAACCCGTTTCTTGAATTCGATCAGTTTGGTGAAAGCCGGATGAGATATTGGGAGAAATTTGGTGATTTCACCAACACGAGTCCCTCAGCAAACAAAAAGCGGATCCATTCATCAAGGTATCTTTTGTTGGTGGAGATTGTTGTGCAAAGCCAACTGTCATTAATAACCTCAGTTTTTGGTGATTATTTTCGTGATCATGAGTGAGCTTACTGGATAATCATTGGACTAGAGGGCTGGTGTTAGTAGGACGCTTGATAATTCTATTAGGAATTCAAGTTTACCACCGGAGGAGCTCACCACTGTGACAGGCTTTTTGAACGTCCCCATGGGATGGATGGCCGCGTTTCTCGTCAGAATTTGTCCGGGGTCGTTTTATTTAAGCCTTTTCTTTCGGACAGCTTGACATCTGAACCCGCCACCCTTCTATTTCGTATCATTCTAGAGTTTCCCTGTAAAGAGCTACGTTGTCGGCTGGCTATTGCTATCACAGCCAATTTCATTAACTACCACACCACGGCAGAGGCCGAAGTGGAAGAAATCAGTGGCGTTTCCAGCATATTCAACCAACAGTTCTTCGCCAGTCTCGCATCTGCAACTGGGATTGATTTGGAGAATATTGTCTACTATAAGGATGAGACGCACTATTTTGTCATGACTGCGAAGAAGCACAGTTTGCTCAACAAGGGTGTACTCAAACAGGTTAGTTTTCTAATCTGATGGCTTGTTGCTGCATTCTTTCCATTAGTGCAGATAGCTGGTAAAAATTTCCCCACTATTCTTGTCTTATCCGCTCGTCAAAGGATCTTACCAAGTGTTAAAAGCTGCACGCTTCCCCCGTTTCCCAAATCATAACTTGCATCCGATTACTGTTCATTACATCAAGGCCCGGGGTACTTATGACTTCTGAAAATTGCTTTCTTAATCTCCAACTTGACAATCTTTTCAACGATGCCGTAAATATTTCATTGGCAGACGAAGATACGGTGACTATA
The DNA here is from genome assembly GCF_000715545.1 of Opisthorchis viverrini. Classification (NCBI taxonomy): domain Eukaryota; kingdom Metazoa; phylum Platyhelminthes; class Trematoda; order Opisthorchiida; family Opisthorchiidae; genus Opisthorchis; species Opisthorchis viverrini. The sequence goes on from NW_008751727.1 coordinate 1,195,254, forward strand.
CGGACCGTGTGTATCTTGCTGGCTGAACGGTTAATCTTAAACCCAGAAGGAACTGTTTCATATTGTTGGTTCTGAACAAAAGTATTTCAATCCCTTTAATAGTCCCCCCCCAATCCATTGCGTCATGCCTGCAGTTATTCCACTGCAGAGAAAATCGTTCAACTGTAGCACCCTTTCGGTGCCTAGCTGCCATGCCACACGAAGGAGGCACGACGGCTGGGATACTGCCAGGTCGCCCAAGCCTCGACAGGGGAAGTCGAAAGGTATAGAAAAGTCAGAAATATTACAACTATCTGAACACAAGATGCAATGCACATTTGACGGAGGGCAAGTCATATGCAGTTTCGTTCTAGCTGGAACACCATGGCGTTTAGGTCTGATCCTGTCAATGTTTCACCATCAAACTTTGTCTGTCTACCTTACTAGACAAACCAATATGATTCCGCCCTATGAGTGAAATATTCTCTCTTCTCCACCTCATTTTCACACTACGATCACGATATTTTCCATAAGATGTTTTGTGTGGAACTCTTGGGATTACCAGACAGATTCCGGACCTATTTCATGAAAATCTTTCACAGCTGTTCAACGCTTCAGGTCTCCTGCCGGTGACTGCAAACCTAAGCTTTGTGTCGAATAATTTTTCGACATGACACGTAAAGAGATGGCGATATTCGTCTGTCTTAGCTTCAGTGACGGACTAGAAAGTTATTTCACTTTGTTCACCAAAGTCATACAGCCCACCCGGTAGTGTATTCAGTTTGCTGAAATCGTGAGGATACTTTTATCAGTGGGGCAGTGTTCGCACTCTAAACATCCATGTTTATCATGGTCACTTCCTGTGCCCTCACTATGCCACGCATAGCCTGGTGACTAGGCACGATAAACAAGGCTTGTTTACACCATGGCGAGGCCTCTGGTTAGATCCGAGTGGCGGCCATTCACTACCTCACACAATATTGTACCACTTACCTGACAGAGTCGCGGCTCCTGTTCGACCATATTCACACACTCGTTGGCCGGGTTACTGTCTGAATTGAAACCTTAGCGAGAACGACTGTTATATCAGTGAATCTTTGGTATTACTTAAGAAATAAGAATAACACTTGAGGCCCCCCCCAATCCATTGCGTCATGCCTGCAGTTATTCCACTGCAGAGAAAATCGTTCAACTGTAGCACCCTTTCGGTGCCTAGCTGCCATGCCACACGAAGGAGGCACGACGGCTGGGATACTGCCAGGTCGCCCAAGCCTAGACAGGGGAAGTCGAAAGGTATAGAAAAGTCAGAAATATTACAACTATCTGAACACAAGATGCAATGCACATTTGACGGAGGGCAAGTCATATGCAGTTTCGTTCTAGCTGGAACACCATGGCGTTTAGGTCTGATCCTGTCAATGTTTCACCATCAAACTTTGTCTGTCTACCTTACTAGACAAACCAATATGATTCCGCCCTATGAGTGAAATATTCTCTCTTCTCCACCTCATTTTCACACTACGATCACGATATTTTCCATAAGATGTTTTGTGTGGAACTCTTGGGATTACCAGACAGATTCCGGACCTATTTCATGAAAATCTTTCACAGCTGTTCAACGCTTCAGGTCTCCTGCCGGTGACTGCAAACCTAAGCTTTGTGTCGAATAATTTTTCGACATGACACGTAAAGAGATGGCGATATTCGTCTGTCTTAGCTTCAGTGACGGACTAGAAAGTTATTTCACTTTGTTCACCAAAGTCATACAGCCCACCCGGTAGTGTATTCAGTTTGCTGAAATCGTGAGGATACTTTTATCAGTGGGGCAGTGTTCGCACTCTAAACATCCATGTTTATCATGGTCACTTCCTGTGCCCTCACTATGCCACGCATAGCCTGGTGACTAGGCACGATAAACAAGGCTTGTTTACACCATGGCGAGGCCTCTGGTTAGATCCGAGTGGCGGCCATTCACTACCTCACACAATATTGTACCACTTACCTGACAGAGTCGCGGCTCCTGTTCGACCATATTCACACACTCGTTGGCCGGGTTACTGTCTGAATTGAAACCTTAGCGAGAACGACTGTTATATCAGTGAATCTTTGGTATTACTTAAGAAATAAGAATAACACTTGAGGATGAATTGAGTTCAATCTAGGTGATCTGTTGATTCAAAAACATTTGGGAACTGTGTAACTCGGTGATGGCCAGGAGTGATCATTAATTTAGCTGATTTGTACTCGCATTTCATGGATTCACAGGTTATCGTGTTTCACGTTCAGAGCAATCATTCATATTTCTGTGGGGTCGTGTACGGTTGAAAGATTTCAAATCGATACGCAGTGGATACATGTAAAAATAAGCAATAGTTTGTTCTATGAAATTGCGCACCTCGTATTGTTCTATATAGGTATTTAATTACCTGTGTTTTGTCGACTGCTAGTTCTACCTGATCAACGGGCCAACTTTCCTTCTCAGTTTAGTTGTTTCTACTGTTTATGTGCACGACTAGAGGAAAAACCAGCCATTTGCAAAGGAGATGGAGTTCCTAAAATTTGTCATTGTCAGTGATTGCTGTTGAATAGTTCATATTAAGCCAGTTGGAGAACGCCTTTTACACGGACTGTATTGCTCTTCTGGCTGTCGTCGACCTGTCAAGTGTGTTGCTTCGAAACAGACAGGCGCGGAATTCCGCGGGTTTCGATCGGTTCGACAACCAACCAGTCGAACATTCCAGTGCATACGAAAATTCCGAATACCTATCGGAAACGCCATCGTCTTCCGTGTTTACTAATGAAGCTGAGGCTGGGTTTTTGAAACGCTTGTCTTGTGAGTATTAGGCACGCGCGTATGCCTAGTGTTCACCGTGATGTATGGCAGTTCGCACGCTCTGATTACAGGCCACACACCTCTCCGTTCTCGTACTGGTTGGTACTTTTGCGTAATGCCATCATCCCCAAAGCACACCGTTGATCTCACACAGTGACCTAGTCTGAACAAATCAAAAGATGTCGGTGCGTGTGATTTTAGTGCTACACTCTATCCTCGTTAAATTACTATCTATGGTATCCCAGCTGGTCTTCATCCAAGTGTTTGGCCATGTTCCCAGGCAGATTTCGTTCCCAAAACATTCGAAGAATTAACCGTTATCGTATAGGGAGTTTTACACACAGACTCAATAGTTTCGGGAAAATTTAGTTGGTTATCGCTTGAATATGGTTGGCTCATTACTACCCCCTCCCCTTTTTCGACATTTTTTGGCTAAAATTTATTTGTTTTAGGAAATAATCCCACGACAAACGTAAGAGTGATGAGTGCCGATGTACAATGTTACTCTTGTACTTGGCATATTCGCGCATAAGTAAACAAACTTTACTGCAGTTCGCTCAACCACTGCATATCTTTTTGCTTCAGTACATTTTCACGTCGCTGATCTTTGATGAATAACCGTCATAGGATATACGGCATATACGGTGTACTTGTATGTCAGCGGGACAGACGTTAGTCTGCATATAAAATCCTCGTCGGAACTGAAAGGCACCAAACGCCGGTATCAGTCAGCTAACGGTCATCAACAACGTTTATTGACAGATGCTTCGATGGCCCGTCTGCATAGGGCGTAAATCGACCTACAACAATTTGCAGGATACAATTAACCTACAACTTAACATATAACTTACAGAACTAATGTCAGTTCGCGATCTACTACGTCTTGCAACCTTCAGTCCGGATAGGCTACGAATTTTTTTCGGGTTTACTGGTACTTTGAGTTCTCGTGAAATCGTTCACCGAATTGATAAAGCCGGCAATTGTCATGAGAGGCTTGGACAGAGTGACACCACTAGTGTAGAATCGGCCTTGTCTGCATCTGATGATCGATAACACTGCCGAAACCAACGTCTCTCTACTTGAACAACTTTATCTCACTATATTCAAAGTACTGCTCTAACAATCAATCAGCGAAGTAAAAAAATATAATGAACGGAACATGGAAACCAGTGGAGAATTTCGTTTTTGTTTTTAGTAGTTTGGGTCGTTTCCCGCTGGGTCTAATTAGGTAAGGTGTATGAAAACCAAACTTACATAGATGGAAATCGAGACCCTTTAGTTCGGCATACAAGTGATAACACCGTCCCTTATCCTGTATTTTCTATTTATTCAACATGCTGTTACGATTCCCCCGAATGTCTGATAATGGCTACGGCGAATGTTGATGTCCCGTTACTTGAATCCTCTGAATTAGAATCCAAGTTGGATGCAATGATCATCAGTTCGTAACCATTTCCAACTTTTCTTGTGACCGCTGCTCGCTTGATCCGGTTCGTTAGCTTAATTCCCTCTACCCCCAGAAAAATGAAACATCGATTGAGTATGTTTCAGGAGCCGTGCAGTGGTTGTTACATTTTGTGTATGCTTCTCAGAACCGGCGGTCTTTTATTTAGTTGGTCTATATTTTTGCATTTATCCCTAACCTCACTTCCGATGTAGGACCGAGATGATTCACAATCACTACTCAGCGTTGAGAATATAGACAAGGAGGCTCTGCAAAAATACGCACGGGAAACAGCAAATTACGTGACAAATGGCCGATTGCCCCGACTAGACTTTGCAACCAATGCTCGAGGCGAGCCGGACGTGGATGCATTTGATTTCACCCGAATATTTGCTGCCGAATACTCTTGTCAAATGATTGAGAAGAATCAGTACCTTCTCATGCAATGTCTGGTCGGTGATGGTCTATTCGAAGTGAGTCATTGGATTACAATATAAAACTGGTTTTTAAGTCGATTATCTTTTGTTGTTGTGCAAATTTCTTTCTTACTCCCTGCATGTGAACATTCCGGTCTTCTCGATATCCTTTTCTAGTGGTTATCCATGACGAAAGATTTAACTAGTCTTCTTATATAATGGACAGGTAATTGTGCAGGTTTCTGCTTTGATGGCTGGACTTCTGTTACACAACACACAATGTATTTGATGAGTTTTCTTTTGCTCTCACAGCGCATTTTTACTACCAACTGTGGACCTGATCCCATATATTTTAAAAAATAAAAATCCTATTGATTCGGTCTGTGGTAGCAGTAACTCGAACCTGTTGAGCAGGAACAAACGGAACAGGCCCGTAAAACTATTCCCTTGAGGGGGATGTTAGAAGCAATTCGGTCGTTATCCACTTGGCTGCTGACTCATTGGTCATCGATTCCTCGCTGGGTCATGTGAGACCCAGTCGATAGGGTTGCCAAGCCTATCCTTCACCACCAACCAATCAAACGTCGGAAACGCCGACCACGACGCAATATAAATCACGAACGGACCAACCGGAAGAGACAATAATGGACGGCAATTTCAACAAGATAGTGGCCGTAGAAAGCAAAAATACAAACCACAACGCAACGCGGATGGTAATCGGACCAGCCAGAATCCAAGTACGATGATTGTCAACGGCCAATCAAGATACAGGGCAAGAGCTGCTTGCTGTAAACTATATAAACGCAAGCACAAAAAGAGGGACTACCCATCCAACAGCGCACTGAAGATGTCTGCTCGAATGGTGATGAAACGTTTGCAAACCACTTGCCAAACTCGGAGAACAGATCAGCGGCCACCTGATCAAATACCAACTATCGTTCTCAGTTATCATGTGACCACTGATGTGCACCATGTACAGCTTCATCCCACAGTCGACTGGCTTTCTGCGACCGATTTTCCTTCTTGACAGGATGTCACACTTTTTGTTCTTAGTATTACAAAAACTAGCTCATGAATTTCTTTCAAATGTCCTTGAATGTTGGACTTACCTAGCTCTCCGCACTAGAAGGTTATGGTAGTTGTGGGATTTGGTACTTTTTTCTTTAATTGCTCGTGTAGGTTGAATTGGAGGCGGATGAGTTGTTTGTGGAACTGTCAGGTTGAAACATAACATCGTTAATCCTATAAGAACACATAACCATGTTTGCGTATCTATTCTCTCTTCAATTCGGGAGTCGCAGCAAACACATTCGACTCCAGCTGTTAGGAGATCTCACAAGTGCATTTCGGGGACACGTTAGGCTACTCATCGGTTCACTACAGTCACGCCAAGTGACAATATTTCAACCGAATATTTGTGAGACAAGCTTTCCGGTTCTCGAAAACATTCCTACAGCGCGTTATTAGCAACCTCATAACTCGTTGCTTGATAAATTAAAAGGTTCATATTTCAGTTATAAGGTCAATATATTTCCGAGTAGATTCACCACAGTGACGGTAAGAAATGGTACGCAAATAATACTCATGTATGGGCCGAAAAGCTTGCATCAGATCAATGGATTTGTTAACGGAGAGACCGCAATAACCCAGGGATGTTAAAACAAATAGTTGTGAAAAAACACAGATTCCTTAGGCACTTTGTTTAGTTCCGTTGATCCTCGACTAATAACTCTATCAAATCCTCACTCCTCAGAATCCACGAAGCACCATAGTGCGTGCATGTTTCAAGTACTGCTGTTCTGTCTGTCTTAAGGGCGTTGTTGGAGAACTGTTGGTGGTAGTTTACCTTCTGAGTTCAACCCATGTGTTGAGTGCATGCTGAAATACTTCTGCCCATGTTGCTTTTCTTATTCATTCCGGTGTGGTGTCGTTGGAAGCGCGTTCAGCCTTGAGAGAACTTGCGATTTGAAAGGATTATTAATCCTGACGTCTAATGGTTACAGCTTCATCATCATCACCATCATTGACAGCAACACCAGGTACGAATACTGGCGCCTCACTACCGTACACCCGTACAACCATGGTTAATTCGTCGAAATCACAAATTATAATATAAAAAAGAAGGAACTAGGCCCTGTCTAACAAAACAGCTGTAAACAAAATGAAAAAAAACGATATATGCTATACCCTTGGTGATTCGTCACCTCTGGCGAATCCAACTCGAGAACTACAATCTTCTCCCTCGAATAGCGATGGAAACAGTTTTCCTAATGATGTTTCCTCTCCATGTATGGGCTATACACGCTGCGTCGCGGGACACCATAGCCCCACTGCAAGGGCAGTTTCAGCTAGTCCTACCAGGGCCAATTTTGGGGTCCGAATGACTTTGTGTTGTGCTGATATTTCTCTCTCGATGGGACTAAGACGTAGCGATTCTCTCCATTGTGTGTGTAGCGTCCTTACTGCTTGTTGCCCTTTTTCGCATATTTTCCGATGCCTCACTTAACCCCTCAATTTCTATTCGAATAGCCTTTCTGGCCCACTGGTAGTGGGTGTGCTCTCGGATTCTTGTCGGCTTTGGATGCTGCTTGGGCTGTTTCACGCCTGGCTTCTGGACATAATCCGCTCCAGGTGCTTGCTCATCGTGAGTCCGTCTACCAACGTTTGAGTCAAACAACGGCGCAGAATATGCCATCCAATTTTTCAGAATATACCTTGGATCCGAGAACCCGGTCAGTCCGCCACCCTCTTTCTCCCCTATATATGATTGACTTAATCTTGCTTCCGTGGACCTGTCTTCTGGTTTGCCCGATTCGAAGTGCAGACAGCACACTCGTTTCATGTATTGACCGCGGTTTTCTAGTTCCTGAATGTAGTTCTGATCATGTTTTTTGGGATGGTAGGTTGTGATTTTATCGGCTCTTTTTAAACCGACACAGATCTAAACGATAGCATTTTTTCGTGGAGATTTTGTCCTATTCAGAATCAAATAATGGCGTTCTTGAACGTCCTTATCGCTAGCCTGTCAAATTCGTTTTACAAACTGCACGTCGATTCAATGTTGTTCGAATATGATGTGTTCACCTCGCCTTTACGGATAGGTCCAATTCGCGATGGGCTCTTTTTCAAAAGTGAATAATGTATTTCTGAAGGTAGTTTTCATATCCACACTCATCAAAATTCCTCAAGGTGAGATGAAACGACCTGTCTCCTGAAATAGGGTCACGTGTGTTGGGAATTATTCCGTCTGATTGGATGTCGTTCCGCCTGGTCCGGAAAATTTTTTACATACGATTCTGGAAGCTTTCACGAACGACTTTTTAACGGGAGAATGGGTGTCCTTTGATTGAGTTTATCTTAAAACATAAGTCTGTAAGTTGGGATCAGCATTCACTGTTAGGTTGACTTCCTCTGGGTCAATTAAATTCGTTTGAACCTTGTAACCTTCGAGCTTGGGGGCGAGATGTCTTAGTGGTAGAGCGCGAAGTTCCGCCTGGTCCAAAAAATTTTTTACATACGATTCTGGAAGCTTTCACGAACGACTTTTTAACGGGAGAATGGGTGTCCTTTGATTGAGTTTATCTTAAAACATAAGTCTGTAAGTTGGGATCAGCATTCACTGTTAGGTTGACTTCCTCTGGGTCAATTAAATTCGTTTGAACCTTGTAACCTTCGAGCTTGGGGGCGAGATGTCTTAGTGGTTAGAGCGCGAATTTACTGACCAGAAGGTCCGTGGTTCGAAGCCGACCTCTGTCTCTCAACTTCCCCTGTCTAGGCTTGGGCAACCTGACACTATCCCAGCCTTCGTCCTCCCTTTGGATGGCATGGTATCTAGGCACAAAAAAGGCGTTACAACTGAACGATGATCTTTTTTTAATCTTCGGGCTTCACTCGCTTTCTATCAGCTAGAGTGATCTGTCATGCCGTAATGCTGCTCCTGCTTCACAGAAGTACTGAGAATTCAGCTTCTCTAACTTATCGTTTTTTTCTATTTCAGGTATACCCGGTGTAATGTCAATCTTTTCGGAACTCACCAGGTTCGTCATTTGTATCACACTGATCGGAACAAGGTATCACGATCTCGATCCGTACGAAACTTCGGTCAAGATTCAGATCTCTGCAAGCACGTAGAAAATCGTCTGAAAGAACAGCTTACTTACTACAGCACCCTGATCAGTCGAGACAGCAAGACTATGGATGTCCCATCACCGCCAGAACCACTTGGCTTGTTACGTTGGTGCCAATCTCGTTTGTCCTTTTATGAAACGCATGGATTAGTCACTTCCCTCACTGATCTGAACTGCTCGAGTTGGGACTCGGGAGTCAGACTTCTATGCCTCATCCACCTTTACAGACCAGAGCTTGTTCCCGAACTAGAGCAGTTTTTTAATGGCAAAATGTGTGATCCGCAAGACGTATTTCGCAGTAAAAATTCCCATTTGGTGGACATGCCCCCAAAACCGGCGTTGATAAGAGCTTGTGGTGTACTGATGGAGCACTTTGATGTGGAGTTCATCTCAACGGATAAGGATTCCATCGGGACCGGCTATCCAAGGTCGAATTCTGATTGGCTGTCTTACTTGAACCAGGTCTACCACGTGCTCCATCCACTGAAGATAATTCGACCTCCTCCTCCTTCAGGTTCGTCAGTGAAAAATAGACAGTATTTTCAGATCCTATAGCATATTTCTGATTGTTTGCTTTACCAATGGATCACTGAAATTATTTTCGTAGTTACTTTGGTACGACGGAACAGCCATTCCAACTGCAACCCAACTTTTACTTGTGATATCTGGTTTGACGTGACTTATGTCAAAATCTCTTTATATTTGCCATTTTCGGCGTTTACATGGCTGATTGTATAAAGTCCATGGGGCCTCCCTAACAAACTCCGTGAATTTCTCCATACAATAGCTCCCGTCCTACTTATGACCTTCAGGATCCATATTCTACAATACACTGAACATGCAACATACCCCGGGAATTGCATCAGAAATGCCCCATTAACAGCATTACTGTAAATTCGGTAGTTAGTGTCCAGTATAGTTGTGCCTTGTAGCTTTAGCGTTCACCCAGCATTTGGTATTCCACTACATGCCATCTACTAGTGGCGCATCAAACCAGCGGGAATCTTGCTAACTATTAAGACACAAAGATTATTGATAGGAAACGTAGACACATAAGACCTGTCTTTCACCTTCAGGCCCTGTCAAATTTAAACCAATAGCGTGTTCTGTTTTCTTCGTAAAACCCTTCGCAGTGAGGTTCGCTTGCTCTCCATGGTTACCAAATTATCAGACAGAATAGTTAAGTGTGACCTTTTTCCGTTGTATTCCTTATGTGATTGTCAGTCTTTACATTCTTTCCAATACGCCATTCCGGACGATCAAATTCTGTAGTTTGAAATGAATGAAGCGCGGCGAGACTATTTTCCATCCGCATAAAATCCTGTATATTCTCAAACTTTGGCAGACACATTGAACGAGCCACAGCTGCGCAGTTTGTAGACTAAACCTTGTTTGGATTTCTCGGTCTCAGTAGACCGGAAGCCTGAAACGGTCGCGGCTAATTGAAGGTTTCCTATTCATGAATCGCTGCCACACACCCACGTTCTTCCAACTCGATCGATCATTGCGTTGTAATAACTGTAGGACGTGTAGTAGAACCGTCTTCAGTCGGTCAATTCTCCATTGAAATGTTATTGCCAATGGTCTGCGTGTTTGCTTCAGTGGTTTTTTCCCAAGCGTCTATGAACACGTGTGGTGAAAACTCCATTTTACGACAATTCAGAGAGGGCAGAAAACCAGAACGATCATGTTATTACCTGTTATTCCTGGGCACTTGCTTTAGTGAGTTGTCCGGAGGAATGTTGCTCTGAGTTTCTGTCTTTTTCCACATTTGCTGTTTTCATCGTTTCTCCGTGTAATAGGTTGACGTTTTTTTAGCCAGTTTATAAGGTATCATTGGCACTACAGCCTTCGGTCGTCTAAGTTGTGTGGCGTGATGTGAAAATGGCACATCCATGTAGTATCTGTGCCCATACTGCGATGTTAATCAGTGATTGTTTAGATATTGATTAGATTTTCGAAAAATGATTTTTGGATGCTACACATTTGTTCATCCATCAACCCTGAGTGGCATTCAAACCGGTTGCCAGACTTCGCGTTTTCCTACCGACCATTTTTAGGAATAAATCCGAGCGTAATGGTTGCCTGCAACATGTGAGGACTGTTCTACAAACGTGCAAAGCTGTGCTGAAACATTTTCTCCGTAGAATTCCCTGATAAGGTAGAGCAGCAAGTGAAACGAACTTCCCCCGTGCAGTTCTGCTTCTCCTGTCTACAGAGGAAACGTGACTCCCAGTAAACTCCAAATCACTGATAACCACTTCTTCTAGGAAGAATCATAGGGCTTTATTTCATGAGTTAAGCAATGGAAAAGGTTCACTTATGTAGGTTCTTCGTAACGTCAAAGGGTCTCTCCTAACTCGCTGCCCCAATTTCCTTTTTTGTGGTTCGTCCTATTAAGGATGACTGTGATAACTATAAAGTTGTAATAGTTTTTCAGTAATTTTGTGATCCTCACAGACTAGCTGTTTACTGTGTTACTCTCACTAATCAGGTTTTCTTTTTTCTTCTCTACTCATCAGCTTCAGTGAATGGGATAGATGGAAAGCTCAATGTCCACCGAAACCACTCGCCTAACCGATTGTCTTTTATCACAGCTAATGGCCATTTGAGTCCGCCACCACTACGGAGCAGGTTATCACGAAGTGATATGAATGTGAACCGGTCGCCTCATAAATCATATGGAGTGGTGCGTGAAGATCCGAACTGGACGGTCGAAAAAGGTCTACTACCTAAACGACGTGCCGAATTAATAGCGGGATTCGTAAGTTTTCTTCTCACTCGATTTCGCGCCGATCTACAAGCTTTTCCTTTTTACTTCGACCTGTGGTATGCCTAATGTCTTGAAACTTTATCAGCAGAAACAGCGGGTGGTTTCGTCTTCTGGCTGAATATTCCTTTTTGCACACAAATTTTATCGGGGCTAGACAAAAAACAGTTAAGTAATGTTCACATATAGCTCAGACGTTCCTTACAGGAACCTGTCGGGTATTAGGCAAAAGGTCAGTCACGCATACCTTAATTTAGTCCGGTCAACAAACTTGGGGAGGGAATTGTTCTGTCCTCTTGGCTCAGCTGGTCTTCTCGATTGGGGGCGTCTCATCATCGTCATTACCATCATCATTAGCAGCAGCATGTGATAGTGTGATGACGTAATCAGTATGGCACCGCTGCTGATCTTTTTATCGAAAACCTTTATTTTTTCAGCTTCCTGCTTCCGACTAGACTTCAAAACTCCAATTCATGTTTGCTTCTGCCAAAGAAAGTATAAGTGTTCTTCAGGTTGAGTGTGTATACAGTCGGAAGTGTGCGTAAGCACGTGCGCGTAGCAAACTGTCACCATGTTTGGGTGTGTATCAGTGTGACACGTATCATGCTGTTAAACTACTCCACCTCCGACGAGTGGTTCACCACATTCCAATATCAATCATCTGTCTAAGTGCACTAAAATCTATCTTAACTGCACTCGACTCATTGTTCTGAATAATCTACTTTGGATAAAAAAATAGCATACTCAGTGTCCGAAATGACCACAGATACGTGTCTGTCTGTCCTGATTGCGGATGAGGATGTGTTCAACCTTACCGAACTTCACTCGCCTTATTCCATATACCTGTCGTGTACTAGTCTTCTTGCTGTTCGTGAGAATCGAAGTGATTGCATGGATAACATGCGGCCACTCACTGCCTCGAAAAGTTCGGTTACTTGGACAGGGATCCGTAAGGCAATGATAGCCTTTGTAACACGCACCACCGTTTCATATTGATAGCACTCCCGGGTTGCCTGTGCTTTTTGTCACACTCTTTTTGGGACTATGTTATAGAAGCGAAGCTGCTCTCCATACATATCCTGCGTATTCGGAATTTTGAGTTTTGGAACTCCAGGTAATCCTGGGATTCCAACTTTTCTCGTGGAACGATCGCACTCATTCTGAATGTACTCGATCATTCCTCTGACGGACTACTAGAAGTGTGGAATCGAACTGGTTGCTTGTATTGGCATTTGTTTGATAGAATGAGCACTAGCTTGGTAACGATGTTTTCCTTCAGTGCCACTCGATTGAAGTCTTCACCTCTTCACCGTCTTGGGCTTCTTGATGCTTCGTCTTGAAGCTGTTGCTTTTCATCACCTCAGGGTCCTTGGACTCAATTCTGGTATGTTGGGATTTCGTATGATCTGAGCAAGATTCGTAATAATAATGATGATATTAATAGAAATAATAAGATAGTAAGATTGGGACTGATCACGCGATTGGGTATTGCACTAGAAGGCTATAGGAACTGGTAGTTTCTCGAAGCATTGGTAGCTGACGTGCGCTTATTGGTTGCTCAAATGAATGTTGATCTGTTCGCAGAACTTGACAGTTTGCTTGCATCTATGGTGTCTCCTCGTTTGGTGACAAATCGCTTCCAAGCCAATTTTCATGCTCGCTCAACACTGACCTGATCATTAACTAGCCATGTGAACTGAATGGTCGGCCTCATCCTGATGCCTTGACTGCCACGTCAGGCATCAGTTAGAATTGACTCATACTATGAACCACGACTCAACAATACATAAAGCTATCTTGCCACCGGATTTCTCTCCAGGAAGGACTGGATAATAGTGAATATTCAATCAATTGCTGTAGCCGTTGAATCCTCGTATGTTGTTTCCAAACGAATATACGCTTTTCCCAATTCCTAGCTTTAAATCTCGATATTACCTGCCACACCGAAATCTTCATATGCATAATTCTAGTCCAGGCATATCCTCTTTGACCATATTGCTTTCCAACTAACAAATTCGCTTGTAAGCAAGTAGATCTCCTCGTTATCAACAGGTCTACCCTACTAACGCACGTCTCCAGATGATTGAGACGGGTAACTATCAAGAGTTTAATAATTCAAAATGTCTTCATCTATTATGGAACACTACACAGTGGTCAACTTACACAACAACCAATAGGATCGGTGTCTTTCGCTACTGAGTTCTTTTGATCTATACCATTTTTCTTCTGTCATGGGATCAGTGCATATTATTATATCCTAGTTGTCGATCATGCCATGGTGATAAAATCCCTGGGCAAACGGACGTTTCAGCTGAATATAGTCTAGTGAATAGCCAAAACCTGAGAAAGATAATTAAGCTCTTTAGAGAATACGAATATTTTCACCCCAACAGTACTGCAAGCCTTTGCTGTCTACAACACAGCCACACTACAGCTGACCTCAAATTAGAGTGGAACTTTTCGAAACTCGAACAGACATTTTCATCGGCCTTCAGCTTCCATCCAGTTTGCCTTAGCAAACATTCGAAAGTGCAGGTACCTCCACGGGGCCGATTATTCTGATTGCCTGTAGTCGTCTTTTTACTTCAGAAAAATTTCTTAAAATAAGCATGGGTTCGCTGTTGTGGCGTCAGTACCAACATAGACGTTGCTCTATATATGGCTTTAATCCAACCGGCGGCACTTGTTTGGAGGCTATCGTTACTTTTTTGTCGCTAGCCGTTGCGGAATTCATGTTTCTGTAACATACTTGAAAAGTCTCCTCAGTAACTTGCGAAGCTGCCACCCGATGCTCAGTACTGTTCGTGGCCACAGGCCCCCCCCCCATAACAGGGCTGATTCGGTACTTCAAATCCTTATATGATCCTGGGCACTTAAATCACTCGCTTCGAGCAGTAGCCAGTTTTCAACCATCCGATGTTCAGGATACTGTTCACTGTCCTATAGATATGCGAGGGTGGTTGAACCTTTATTGAGGAAAATTGTTTCCCATCACTATTCACAAATCGTTCTTCTGTTCTGCCTGACACAGCTTGATTCCACGTCCACCAGACGTCACTCACAAGCGGCTGTACAACGCCCATTCTCTCGTGGTTTGAAACAACTGATAGATCCACTGAACCAGGAATCCACCTTTCCCAGCAACTACAACAACAACAAGAAACTTTCAACCACTCGAGGTATTTCAAACCATAAAGCCAAAAATCCTCCCATCAAAGTAAGCTGATCACATTTAGGTGTTCGTAGATTTTTATTTCTGCCAAGGGTTTTCCTCTCGACTGAACAGCGTGTAGTTCATACGCTGAGCATCTCCTTGAACACTTGAAAATTCATTTATTTTCACTGACAGGTTTTTGGCTTATTTCATTGTCAAATGATTGTAGCTCTGATTTAATCGAAAAGTGGTTATACATACAACTGAACGAACCTTTTCATGAGGTCTGCGTTTCTGAAATGATTTCATGACCTGAAGATGTAATCCCCCTTTGGTTATGTGTTGGAATATTGGTAGTCCGGGTACATCATCAGCTCACTGATGATGTCCGCTCAAATGATGGCGAAACGTCTGCAAGTCAGTTGCCAAGCTTGGCGAACAGATCAACAGCCACCTAATCAGTTTCCAAATAAGCACACGTGTTTGTCACTTTTACCCGTTAGATTGAAGTCCCGAAGGTTTGTAAGCCTATATCAAGCTAGACCTCTGCGTTGATCAACGTCTGGACTTTTATTACTTTAGGCGACATGATGCTCCGTGACACTCGTCATTGTCCGTCCAACTTTTGACACAGATCGACATTATTATGTTAAGCTGTCGTCTCTGACATTAGTGAAGAAACTGCAAGATTCCACAATGGACGTGGTGCATCTTCACACATCGGCGAATCCTCGTGAATAGGCTTATGTACGGTCGAACTCGAGTCCAGTGCTTCCCCCCTTTAGTGTGGAATCATGTGAATAATTGCGCCAGGACAGGAGGACGACTGTTCAAAACGAGGGTGATGTGAAACTGAACAATACGCCTCTCGGAAATTCTAGGCCTCGCACCCTCATTCTAGCTACCCAGTTATATACAATTAATCTGAATGGTACCGTTCGTCGCAGAAAAGTGCGGGAAAAAACGAGTAATTTTTTACTATTTCGCATAAGTCCCTACTTCTCCATTGTCGTTGACATGCCACTTATCGGAATATTGCTACTGGAGCATGTTGTGGCTGAAGGTCATCATCGCCACACAACTGCCACTACACAGTAAATGCAGGTTTGACAATTTAGGTGCCTTCGCCGCACTACACTCAAATGAATGTTGATCTGTTCGCAGAACTTGACAGTTTGCTTGCATCTATGGTGTCTCCTCGTTTGGTGACAAATCGCTTCCAAGCCAATTTTCATGCTCGCTCAACACTGACCTGATCATTAACTAGCCATGTGAACTGAATGGTCGGCCTCATCCTGATGCCTTGACTGCCACGTCAGGCATCAGTTAGAATTGACTCATACTATGAACCACGACTCAACAATACATAAAGCTATCTTGCCACCGGATTTCTCTCCAGGAAGGACTGGATAATAGTGAATATTCAATCAATTGCTGTAGCCGTTGAATCCTCGTATGTTGTTTCCAAACGAATATACGCTTTTCCCAATTCCTAGCTTTAAATCTCGATGTTACCTGCCACACCGAAATCTTCATATGCATAATTCTAGTCCAGGCATATCCTCTTTGACCATATTGCTTTCCAACTAACAAATTCGCTTGTAAGCAAGTAGATCTCCTCGTTATCAACAGGTCTACCCTACTAACGCACGTCTCCAGATGATTGAGACGGGTAACTATCAAGAGTTTAATAATTCAAAATGTCTTCATCTATTATGGAACACTACACAGTGGTCAACTTACACAACAACCAATAGGATCGGTGTCTTTCGCTACTGAGTTCTTTTGATCTATACCATTTTTCTTCTGTCATGGGATCAGTGCATATTATTATATCCTAGTTGTCGATCATGCCATGGTGATAAAATCCCTGGGCAAACGGACGTTTCAGCTGAATATAGTCTAGTGAATAGCCAAAACCTGAGAAAGATAATTAAGCTCTTTAGAGAATACGAATATTTTCACCCCAACAGTACTGCAAGCCTTTGCTGTCTACAACACAGCCACACTACAGCTGACCTCAAATTAGAGTGGAACTTTTCGAAACTCAAACAGACATTTTCGTCGGCCTTCAGCTTCCATCCAGTTTGCCTTAATAAACATTCGAAAGTGCAGGTACCTCCACTGGGTCGATTATTCTGATTGCCTGTAGTCGTCTTTTTACTTCAGAAAAATTTCTTAAAATAAGCATGGTTTCGCTGTTGTGGCGTCAGTACCAACATAGACGTTGCTCTATATATGGCTTTAATCCAACCGGCGGCACTTGTTTGGAGGCTATCGTTACTTTTTTGTCGCTAGCCGTTGCGGAATTCATGTTTCTGTAACATACTTGAAAAGTCTCCTCAGTAACTTGCGAAGCTGCCACCCGATGCTCAGTACTGTTCGTGGCCACAGGCCCCCCCCCCCCAACAGGGCTGATTCGGTACTTCAAATCCTTATATGATCCTGGGCACTTAAATCACTCGCTTCGAGCAGTAGCCAGTTTTCAACCATCCGATGTTCAGGATACTGTTCACTGTCCTATAGATATGCGAGGGTGGTTGAACCTTTATTGAGGAAAATTGTTTCCCATCACTATTCACAAATCGTTCTTCTGTTCTGCCTGACACAGCTTGATTCCACGTCCACCAGACGTCACTCACAAGCGGCTGTACAACGCCCATTCTCTCGTGGTTTGAAACAACTGATAGATCCACTGAACCAGGAATCCACCTTTCCCAGCAACTACAACAACAACAAGAAACTTTCAACCACTCGAGGTATTTCAAACCATAAAGCCAAAAATCCTCCCATCAAAGTAAGCTGATCACATTTAGGTGTTCGTAGATTTTTATTTCTGCCAAGGGTTTTCCTCTCGACTGAACAGCGTGTAGTTCATACGCTGAGCATCTGCTTGAACACTTGAAAATTCATTTATTTTCACTGACGGGTTTCTGGTTTATTTCATCGTCAAATGATTGTAACTCTGATTTGATCGAAAGTGGGTTATACGCCCAGCTAAACAAACCTCTTTATTTGGTGTGTTTGTGACATGATTTCACAACCGGAAGAGTAATCGCACTTTGGTAATGTGTTGGATTATTGTCAGTCCGGATACATCATCATAATGTCCCCTCAAATGATGGCGAAACGTCTGCAAGTCAGTTTCCAAGCTTGGTGAACAGGTCAACGGCCACCCAATCAATTTCTAAGTAAGCGCACGTGTTTGTCATCTGCGTCCGTTAGAAAGAAGTCCCGGGAGGGGGTTGTAAGCCTGTGTTAAGCTAAACTTCAGCGTTGATCAACGTCTGGGTTTTCAATACTTTAGGCAACCTCTTTCCATGTGACACTCGTCATCATCTGTCCAACTTTTGATACAGATCGACATTATTATGTCGATTCCACTACCACCCTTTCATACTTATTCGAAAACGGCCCATCACTTGACGTAGATGCCTGGGCGTTCAACATTGAACCGCTGCGCGATCGGGCTAGGTTGTGCAGCGATGGAATATTCTTCACCTCGCCGTCACCTTGGAATGTGTTGGTTCAATCCACTGTTTCTGGGGCTCCAGATAGATCGTGGGTTGAGGCGCGAACTTAGTGACCGGAAGGTTCGTGATTCGAACCTAATCTTAGCAACTTGACTGCTCCTGTCTGGGTTTGGACAACCGGGTAGTATCTTATACCTCGTGCTTCCTTCTGGTTACATGGCAGTTAGGCACCAAAAGATTGCTACAGCTGAACGGTTGTTATCATGTTACTGTTGCCGGTCCATCGGACTATGGGCGTGCGGTGTGCTCGGCGCAATTTCCATGTCATATCCGCACTCACCCGTCACCACCGTTCCTTTAGCTTGCGTAATACGTAACAATGGGAACACTCAATTTTTCATGCCGAACTCGCCAGTCTGATTGGAGAAAATAGCACTGTAGCGTGCGTGTGACAGTAAAGGGTTTGTAGGACCTCTGAACCGACGGAGGCTTTGGAACCAGGATGACGTCAATCGACCGCTGCATTGTTGATCGGACGGATGAAGGATGGTGATGCTACGGAGCATCGGTTTACGTGTCTTGCGCAGTTTACAATATCAGTATTATGGAAGGGCTCTTTCGCGAAGTCTATACATTATTTTCCTACCCATTTGTTATATGGTGTTTCGGATTATCGGTGTTTTTGCAGTTACTTAATCAATATTCTGTAGTAGAACGAGGGTACTTTGCAGGAGTCTGGTTTCCAGGAAGTTTGTCAAATTTTGGGCATCTGAGATCCGAATTCGAAAAGATTCAAACTGTTTGCGATTCCGACAAAAAATAACACGGCTTTCTAGTAGTTAATGACGCAAGAAAGGGTATAATACAACGGTTAAGTATTCAGAACCCAAATGAAGGCGATATGAAAAATTATCACGTTTTTATGTCCTTCAGGTCCCTTCTCACTGTCCAGTTGCCATAACGTCCATAAAATACTAATCATGCGCATTATCCCACTGACGTATGATTCCCATACCTATCACCTCGGGTCGTGCCTACTGTATCGTTCTGACTTAGTAAGATTGTTTTTTGCTATAGGACCAGTCAGTGTTGATTGATGAGGTTTTCTCATCTTTCCTGATTGCGTGACCAGACGACTAGCCATCAACAGGAATTGATGTCATTTGCGTAACACGCGAATGTTGTCTGTGCTCTTGCGTTTATATACTTCTTTATACACGTTTAAACACACTATTACAACCCATGAATTGGTTTCAATTAGTCGACAGTCAAAATTACGTTGAAGGTTATTGCTTCCCATCGGTTTTGTGGTGTTCAGGTGCTGTCACAGACAGCTACTGTTGGCACAAGTTAGGTACATGAGCACTTGTTTCTAAAGCATTTTCCGCCTCTTTACATAATAACCCTTTTGAAGAATTTCGCAGGTCGACCGCTCAATCTATTAGGTGAAAGTATACTGGTGTAGGTTGACTTCCACACCACCAATTAACATATTGTGGGAGGGCGAGATGTCTCAGTGGTTGGAGCGTGAATTTACTGACCGGAAGGTGCCTGGTTCGAACCTAATCTCCGCATTTTGATTTTCCCTGTCTGGGCTTAGGCAACCCGGTTGTATCCCAGTCCTCGTGCTCCCTGGGGTTGCATGGCAGTTGGGCGCCGAAAAGGTACTATTTAGCTGACGCATTGCGATGAGCTAATTTTTGAGAGCTATAATGCCTGACTCTACACTCTCAACTAACGGGTCCGCAACCTTCTGTTTCTATCTTCACCGTGCAAACTTTGAGAAAACCTGTACCATCCAAATTGATCTATCGCATACATCCTTCTTTTTCCACAACAACAGCTGAAAAGGCACATATCATTTCATTTGGATCCACTCACAAAGTGTTTGGTCCTAGCACTTCATCAATTTTAGAAGAAAACAAACTTAGCATTACGTTCTCTTCCGACCGAGTGTCAGGGTTCCCATCTCAACATTCCAGTGAGTTGTCACGGGACTGAAGCAAAAGACAACGGAATTAATGAATAACCACCTCAAACAAACTAAGTCGGTTGGATTACAGCCTGAACTGACTACCTCGAATGCTTCCATCAACTGAACAGTTATTGCAAGCGGACAATGGGAAGGTAGATGAAGAGGACTTATTTTCATCAGAACTCTTCGGATACGGCAGCCAGGTATTAGAAAATGTACTTCAATAGACCGGTAGGATTTGGCAAAAACAAACTTCTGTCATAGTTCAAAGATAAAAAACAAAGCAAGGTCGTGACTATGTCGCACTGGTTCGATCTGAGCTTCACATTTCAGTAACCTAGTTTACAAACCCACCGAACGCAGATTCGTTTGAGTTTAAATCTCTGGGTATCTCTACTCATGCTTGGGAACAAAATTCCCCGACGCGCTGCGGTGATGCCAGACCGAATCTGGTCTAACCATGGCCAACTATTGAACGCTATATCGGTGTGATCTGTATCGAGTTCACTGGTAATATGGATATGCAAGCTACCCGAAGAGAGCACCATTTAGTTCAATCGCATGGTTGTTCTTATTCCCCCCTCCCCCGCCTATCCACCTGGGCACTTACATGTGGTGAGCCTGCAACAGTACTGGCGGTGACTAAGGCTGGCCTAATGCAGACCGGCCCAACTATTAGGCAACACTAGCTAGCCACAGGTGAGTTCCAGCTGTGCCTTAAAGGTACTGCGGGTCACAAGGCACTCCGCATATGAAATTCGGGTCTCGGCCGCTAGATTGTGAATATGTAATTAAACATTAATGAACCCTCAATCGGGCTTGCTTATCATCCTCCTGTTCAGCGACCTGTCTCATCATGCTGGATTTACATCGGATATGAAGCTGCTTCTGTACGCGGCTTAGCGCAGGCCTCGTTTGTTTATAGCTATTGTACTCGGAGATCCGCGGATGTATTTTGAGGCGACGGGTAATCCGGAAACGGAAGCTAGTCCATAGTACAGTATATTAGTTGGATTGTGAGTGTTATTTCAGCAATGAAGTCGCAACAGACGCGAGCCCGTACAACACCCTGAGGTGAACGACATCAGGGCCGGATACGGCGAAAGCCTTTGCTATGTGATAGGTATGCCTTAGACCCATACTGTCCCTAAGTTCTGTTCTATATGGCTCTTAGATCCACATGGCCATCCGATCAACGTGTTTATGCCAAATCCAGCTCACATGACAGGAGACAAATGTCCGACAAAGCAATTATCGATTTTTGAACTTAGTAAGTCGTGACTTTTGCTTTCGCAAGCGGATATTATGCAGACCACATTATAATCAGCGGAACGTCTTCATCCATAGACGTTGCATGTCACTTTTCCGAACAAGATTACCACAATAATTGTTTTACGCTCTAGTTCCATCGTAACTTGGTATTCTACAATTTCCGTTCGGCACTTCAAAACACTCAGTTGATTTATGATTCGTAAGTTTGAGTATGTGGCAAACGTTTCCAATAATTATGATGTCAAATCCATCAAATGCGTTCTCCGGCTTCGCTAAACTCAACATTTATGCCACCTCAATTCCAGTACCATCAGTTCTTGGATCAACCCAGAATTCCAGCGTTCAGCTGAGAGTGGGTGCACATCATCTTAGGTATCTTCACTTGTGGTAGTTCCTCGAATACCTTGTTAGCTTACCCTCCAAAAATTACAATCTAACAGATTCGTCAAGCTACATACACCGGTTCTTCAGTTTTTTGCTATATTATGGGTTTCACTATGCTTTCCAAAACAGAAGCGAATTCCTATCGCACACGCTTTCCAAAAATGAATTCATTGAAACACCACCGTACTCTCTGCAGCATTCATGGAACTGGCTCATTCCGCTGAGGGAAATGATAGTGATAAATGTACAAACCTAACGTTTCTTTTCGTTTCTTTCTCTCTTCGGTGTGCCGCCTGATCAGTCTTTACCATACTGGTTATATCTGTAAGAAGAATGTTACACAATTCAGTTCCCCGCACCAACTTCGTACTTTTTGGTTCTTTTGCATTCCGTCCAGATTTCGGACAACGTAGCTCGCCTCTTTAAGCCAACCAAGGGTAGTTCTCACTGCTACTTGTGCTCGAAGCGTTTGTATCCGTTCGAGCGACAGGAAGCCTTCGGTCACCACTTTCATCGACACTGCTTCCGATGTTCGACATGCGGTACTCAGCTGCAACCAGACAGAGCTACTCACTTGCGAGCTGATTCTCCTTCAGCACGTGGTAAGATCCTTTTGGGATCGGCGGTTGGTTGTCTTCTTTCCTATCAGGTCTTGCATGACTGCTGGTTGATTAGTTAACTGTCGACTATGCTCATGAGTCTGGACTTCACAACAGTGCCGTTTTTGTTTGCTGTGTTGCGTTCATGTAGTCAGTCGCATGTCAGTGTATCGTAACTTCCATTGAAGTTTTCCAATGTGCGAAAATGACTAAAGATTTCAGTGGAATTACGCTACACACATAGTCAACTGTCGTCTGTTGATGGCTTGCCAGTTAGGCACCGGAAACATGCTACACCCGGACGATTTCTGCTTAAGTATGCCTCACTTTTGAATTTTGTTCCGGATTTTTGGTTGTTTTCTTGTTTCAAATCTAATTCACACTTCATGGCCAGTTTAGTCCCTATCTGGAACTGATCGTTGGCTTATGTGTATCGAATTCCGATTAGGTTTCTACGTGTTGGTTGGCCGATCAGTCTTTCATTGTGTCGAACCATGCCCGCTTGTTTTTCGCGATGGACAGAATGTTGTTTTGTAACCGAAACCGCTCCGGTTTTTCGATCGTTTGCAGTAGACCATTTTTGTCCCCGGTACATTTTTGTTACGGACCCGTGACAGAACCGAATTGCCTAAAGTATTTACGAATTCATCTCGAGGGATCGCTACTGAAATAGCGCGTGGTATAGGAATCGTCCGTCAATTTTGAGGTAATGCTTTCATGCTCGAATCTGCGCTTTCCTCTACCAGGCAGTTAGATTGCATACTTCTGAGTATCAACACGACCGGCATAGATGCTCCGACGTGTTGAAAATTTAATTAATGATTTGTGCAGATTCGGTCAAACGAGAGATTCGCGATTAAACTCCGCCACAGCAACCGCTGACAGGACCTGTAAAAAGCGTTCGTTCTAGATAACTGGAAGCATTGATGATCACCAGTCCATAGAATGAAATGTATCTCACCCCCTATCGCTCGCAAGTATCCAGTTTCCAACACTTCAGCCGTATTATAGGGCGAACTGTTAGAGCGAGTTAGACATCGTATCACAAGAAAGCCACTGGAAAATCCGTTCCAAATAGGAAGTGTTGCACTGGTGGGCTAATCTGAAGAGGTCCTACTGAGTGGTTCTTAGTCGGCCTTAAAACCTGGCCAACTTAGTGACATCCTAACTTGACCAGATAAAGCCTTTGTGTCAAAAGCGGAGACGTTGTCCAGTTGAAAACTACCGATTGTTACGAAGCCCTTCCGAAGCCTTTCACAAATAGCTTAATGAAGAGATTGCCGTCGGGTTGCCTATGATGCAGTTCAATTGCCCGCTGAACGAGAAAAAAGCAATTATGGCCGACAGTCACATTAAGGCACAAGGAAGAAGCGGCACATCGCAGTATTAACTGCGAAGATTCGTTTATTTTTTTAGTCACCAGTAGCGATGCAAAATGACCGCCAACCAAACCCACTGACCTCTGATCTACGCTATTCGCTAGAGAATGTACACAAGCCCTTCACGATTAGTATGTGCATGAAGGCAGGTTTCACGCCGCTTCAGGAATTCGGACACGTGTCCGACCTCTACGTGATTACTGTAGAGAACTTCTGGGTGCCAAACACTTTGCATTTCTGAATTACAGGCCTTCAAACATATCATAGCGTGTGCACCAACCTTTTCAGCCCAGCTTCCTGTACCTCTTCCCTTTTGGCCGCCTGATTGAACTTTAGATTTCTGTCGCAGCTACATACCAAATTGGGATGGCCTAAGTTAAAGTCAAAGCGCCTACCCTCAGTAATCTGTTCAAGTCTTCCTATTGCCGGTGAAAGGGACGACTCACATTCAGCTGGCTGACGTGACGAGTCATGAATGTTAAATCACTGGCCACGCTTGTCCCAGTGAATACACAATCACGTAAAACAATCTGAGAAAGATAACGGTGAAGATTACGGATGGTTACTCTCAGCACTCAAGCTTCGTCGGTTGTTCTGCTCCGATGGGCACGCTGTCTAGACATCCGTGGTTAGAAACCTCATATCATTATCCAGAGGGTCAGTGAATTTGGTTTTCAGGCTTAGCAACGCAGATGAATGCATTTTGTTTCACCTTCTATTAGTTGGATGCCCAGGTAAGCGACACTAACAGTAGGCGCACAGTAATTTGAGTTGGCACGACTGACTGATTCACGTGATGGTCACGCGTGTCCGTAATTCCAAAGTGCAAGCTTTTTGGCCTTGACAGGTCGCGCACGTCTCTTGTGAAAATAGCTGTAAGTCCCGATTTATTTTGTATCATGCATGTTTCATACACAGGTACTACTGGGCAGTCTATAGGCATATTTTGACGACTAGTGTAGGAGCTTCACACGTACATGTCTGACTTGTTTAGACCGTCTGATTCGACCCGTTTTTTTGTAGATGCCATTTTGGTCGTTCAAATCCTGGGTTTATTATACCACAGCTGTTCTGTCCGACTATCCAAATTATAGCTTTTATCCTTTCTTTTAGCTGGCAGATTTCGAGTGGCCACATTTCGCACAGATCTATATCATCTTTATGTGAGCCACCGTCTTCCAATCGTACGATGAAGCAGTCAACAACTTTCCTGTGTTTTATTTCTCTTCGATAGACTTGTTCTATTGTGTTGCACATTCTCCACTCCTGGCAACGACAGGTGCATGGCTTAGCACCAGGCGACGAGCCGATTCAACTGGAGTTTCGCTGGTGGACCGGCTGCGTGGTGAGTTTCAGTTGTGCTCTTGACATTCCTGTCCGTAATAGGCGATGACTGCGCATTCCACAGCACCTTTCACTACCTAGGAAAACAAAGAATAAAAGCCGGCTATGAGGTGGCCCCTCTCGTTCTGGTTACGATTATGTATTCTGTATACATATGCAGTATGTTTAATATGATTCCCCCATTCCACTTGGGTCACGCTTGTGGTCTATATTCTTCGATATAACAAATCAGTGGAAGATGAAAGGTACTCCACCCCTCCGATTTTCGCCATATTTAGATTTGTTGTATCTCTTTTTTTCCCATGAAGCCGTCTGTTTTGTCGTGTTCTGAACTGATCTGTGTGCACCGATGCTTGGCTGTGGACCTGGCCCCATAACGGTCGGAATATCCAACCTGACTAACTTGCATCCACCGATTTTCCTTCTCAACTTGCTCAAAAAATGCCCATCCAGTTTGCGAACTACACTTGTTTACGTACCGATTTGTTTCTGCTGGGAGACTCAACTACACTTCGTTTGTTCAACTGAATAAACTGGCAAAGTTCGCCTTACTCTTCATTTAGCACAATATGCGTGATATTTGCGGTTTATTTTTCTCGGTCAATATTATAGTCGAAAGGTTCATCTGGGGTTCAGATAAATCGCTCTTATAAACCACATTGGTGTGAAAATGAGTTTATTTAAGCGATTTCGCGCAATTTAGGTTCAAGTAGAACGTAAGGTGGACGGAACCTCGAGAACTGCACCTAGTTGATGAGCTCTACGGCAAGTGAAACCGGTCATGGGCTGTCGAACGGTTTTTAGCAATCTTGTGAGTAGCGTCCATTCCTTTTTTTACACAAGCTGATCAACCAATCGTATAAAAGGAAAATTGAAGTTGAAACCCGCCAATTTTTATATCTTATCCGGTCACTTTTTTCTTGCAAACTATGGGTTTCTTGCACTTAAGTTGTTCTAGGGCGATAGCAAGTTCACTCCTCTCGCCCCGTCCTCTCCTCAGCATGTCGATTGAACACGTTTTCACTAGGTTTCACTTCCCACTCACTTGTCTTTTAAATTATATTTCAACTGGGTAGCACTCATCTCGGTTGTCGTGTGTGTATTTCATGAATGTGGGTAGATGTGTTGCTACTTCTGCCCTCTCCATTAGTCCGATATTCACTCGAGATTGTTATCGATCATTGCTTGTTCTTTTCTATGTGCTTGCTTGTTAGCTGGAGAATTTCCATTTGCGAAGCCTCAAGGTTACTCTGTGACAGGGTCTGCGGAAACGGCAATCGCTGGAACTTCGGACAAATTTGTTGGTTTGTCAAACCTGGTGGGCAATACTACTTCGAAAGTAAATATGCCGCAACCCACTCCAGTGAACAAATCATCCCTACTTGCCGGCCTTAGTGATGAAGACAATGTCCTTACTGCGGTTGATGTGCGTCAACTAGTGAGAAACTTCCGAGCTAATCAGTTCAGCTCCTCATCTTCCCCATCTCCAGTTCGAAAGTCAGCTGCCCGGAAGAAGGTAGAATCCGTTGTTGGCCCTTCGGGTGACAGTTCTCCCAGAATACCTATTCGACTAAGCATCCGAGACGACGATGCCCCCGGCCCTGAGTGCTATCTTGCTGGTCATTTGGGTTTGCCAGAAGTCGAACGTAGAGCCAATTGGGAGCTAAATACCATTCCAATGTTGCCAGGAACCTCCATTCCGGATCTTCTGGAACATATGAGGTACGTGTACATGTTAACTTGTTTTCTTCTGTGCTTTTAACCGACCTCAACTTTCACACACTTCTCGTCACTTACCATGTTTTAGATTGATGCCACGCTATCGTTTGTTTTGAGTAAGCCGCCGTTCTCACACAACTCAGTCCATATATTTGGTACATTTGTAGCGATTCTCTGGGTTTGAATAGCTCGTCCTCGTTCACATTTCTGTTCTCATCCATATGTGAGACAGTTCTAACGATCCTGTTTGCTTTTTACGCTCTTCTATGTATATAAATCTTTGTTTGCACCTCGCCTGACCCTATACTGACGCGAACGCTAGCTTGTTCCACCTGGATCCTTTCACTTACATCGCTTTCATGTCTGACCATGTTCTGTGGTTGACACATTAGCTGGAGCTACTATTCTGCCGCAATCTAAACTACCGGCTTAGTTTTAGTTCATTGCGCGATCTAGCACGAGATGTGGGACCGATTCGTCACTCCACTCCACTTATGGTGAGTCCTTTCCCCGTGTGTCTGTTTGGCTGATCCAGGTACTATTTCTCATACTTCCACGCCGACCGGTATTTCAGTACCTCTTTTGGGAAGGTGCAAGGAATAGAAGACGCATTAGCAGCCAGAGATTACTTATTCCTTAACAAGATTGTCAGCACAAACTGCGAGTTTACAATAGAGCACACAGCAGCCATTCTGAAAAATCTCACCTTAGACTTCTGTAACGGCTTTCACATTTTCAAAAAGATATACAGTCCAATCTATCATTGTTATCAGACTTCTCCAGTTCTTTGTGCAGTGCTCCATCCCACAGACACGCGTTCTTCGATTCTTGATTTATAAGCGTAGGCAGGATAAAGACCCAGTGTGGCAAGCTATTCCAACGTTCTGCGTCAGTGGGCTACACGCTCTGTTCCCATAAGTAAGTTGGCCACACCCAGTCGTTGTTTTAGATCCTGTTGCTGGCCACCCTGTTTCTCCTGAGAATCAAATTCATGACTCCGTGTGCTGCCGCGCGACTCGTACCAGTAATACCGCGCACACTTGAATATATATATATATATATATATATAACCCCCCGGTACGAAAGTAACATTTTCAGCTCTTTTCTCTTCTCTGTCCGATATTAACTTGGGTCCTGTCAAGAATTCACCAAAGGATACTCATTTGCAAAAGCGAACCGTGTTAGCTGAGTGCGACGCAGATTGTTAATCCTTGAACATTGACTAGTGGTCTCTTTGTTCATCAAGCTAGGAGTGGTGTTGCACATTATAATGAGGGCATTGATCGACTGGTGACCCAAGTTTTACAAAGCAATTGTTTATTTTGTTGAACAGCTCGGTTTCTGACCAATGGATGGACAAGGATCACTAGTCCGCCAGGCAATTTTCTCGTTGATAATCGTTGGATCATTAAACTGCGTTGAGGTTGCTCTGCGGTCACCTAATATGATGAACACATCTGTCGCCTTCGAACACCACTGCAACTGTTTGTCCAAGGATCATCCTGATTGTCTTTTGCAACTCACTGACTATCCAAAGACGGAGGTGTCTAGAGAGAAGCCCGTATGTGACTCCGCGCAAATTCATCGACAATTTATCTTGGTTTATACAAATCTTCATGTTGCTCAGCTTCAATAACGCTGGGTGAATATCCGAGCGTTCCACATGAAGAACGGGCGCGGTTAATAGCACTTCGTTTCTGTAACTATTACCAAGGGTCCTCTAATCAGCCTTGTACGCACCCCAGGAATATGATGTAGAAACAAATGTTTAGTGGATTCCGGATGCACATCTCAAGCGTTTGTGTGCAGTATATACCAGGCCATGAAGTTAGGCGATTTTTTATAGGCCGTCAGGAGTACAAAGCGCCTGCGAACTTTTATTGGCATCTCAATGGAATTCTTGGTCGTTGGAAGTCGGGGTGTAAGATACAATAGTTTGGCAAGGACCCGTTAGACTTTACTTTCGCTATCACATTACACTGATCCTGTCGGGTGCCTGACTCAGTCTGCAATTTCGCCGTTTCGGCAGAGATTAGTAGTCTATATTCTGATAAACAAACACCCCAGTGCAGCGAATGAATCCACGCGACGGCTAGCGATAGCAGTTAGAAACTGGTAGTCCATTTTGGACCGGCTTGGCAGCAAGAAAACGGGCAGAAAGTTACCTCGATTCTCATCCATGGATGCGGGTATTCGTCATAAGAATCGATTGACGCTGAGGCATAAGATTTCACCTCATAAATGCTAGACACAGATATAAATTCTAAACAAGATCGCCGACTGAAATGCTTAATTCCTGGGTCCTGTAATTTCCAAACTCTTCCCATTGAGGCTCGTTGATCTTCCTCCTCGCCCGTACCAACCAGTGGGGCTAAGCATGCTTTACTCCGGTTCCTGACTACTCGACAAATTCTAGTAATTAAAATAGTAGTTCATAAATAGAATGGAGTATGTCCTGCCGGGTCTGAGGATTCTTGGTCATGCTTACTGGACGTGTTCAATTTTTTAGCTCCGTCTGTAAGTTTGTTGTAGCTGCGGCTGAGTGTTTGAAATCTGAACATTTTCTCAACCGGTCCATCTTCACTAGTTACAATTTTGGATATGACGACTGCAGAACTAAAACAGTGAATAGGGCATGTGCAATACATGCTCGGGAACCGGTCATTCAATAACTTCACTTAATAGGATTTACTGTCTTCAACTGAGTTCCATTTGGCGCATTGGAAATGGAGCGGACATCTAGTCAAGCAACGGAATCAAAGTGGGGTTCGACATAACAGGTTTAGGAAACAGAATCATAGTATGTTCATGAATGACTACTGTACACTGGGTGCGCCACGAAGCCTAATATTCCCAGCTTACTCATTGTAAGTACTTGAACTTTCTTCGCTTATCATTTTATTCGAAAGCGGTACTTTATTATCCTGTTCCTTACAGTAGCCTAACATAATCACGAACATGAAGGGCCGTTTGCCTGATCACTTCCCTCGATTTATTGGCGTAGGTTTTTCAAACCCGAAGCAACCATCATATTACACCGGTGGGGTTTTTGCTTGCTATCCGGTCATTGTGTGTTGGCCATATTTCATTTGTTGGTGCCATTGTGCAAAATCTCTTCGCATGACTACTCTGGTTTTCGAAGGAGCGCACCGGCATACAATCCGATGTTGGTTGGTCTGTCCACTTGGGGATTACACAGATGTAGAATTCCGGTGTTTGCCAGAGGTTTGGCGCTGATGGACTGGCAAATGCTCTGTCCTCCTCACTTCACGACTGGCTTGGAGACACTTTGTCTCCACTCATCATCACTGCGTTTCTGGCAGTTACCCCCTTCGTGCTCCGGTTTATGCTTTAGAGTGTATATTTAACACGTAAAATGATTGGCCGTGTGATGAAAATAACTCTCAAGCGGCCAACCACGTTAGACGTTAAAATGCCCTTTAAGAACTGCATAAGCGCGCGTATGGATATAGAACCAACTGCGAATGTTATTCTTTAAGCTCAGCAAACAAACCAACAGTCCCTAGGCCACCTACCAATGAACGCACCCGAGTTTCCAGTACTTCGACAGCGCTGACGAGAGAGATTGCTTGTTTTCTGTTGCAATCGTACAACCACCCACCAGCTAAAGTCCTTGGCGCCGTACGCGACAGACTGAGTCCTCTTTTGTATATTTGGGCTCAAGAATACTTATGCTATCTTTTAGCTCATCAAACAAGTGAATGAAGCATTTTTATTTTAGGGATCACGTTGTTTGTCGTTGCAGTGCAACTGTGTGTTCAGAAACCAATCGGTGAGGCCAATTGTTCACCCAAGGCCTTTTGTGAGACTTTTATGCTAGGCCTGATTAATTTCACCACACGAATTTACCCCATTGGTTTTTATCTATCTTGTACAGAAATGTCCGCTACAACCTCATCGGTCCCGATGACTATTTTGCGTAAGTTGGAATTTGTGAAATTTGTAGTGCTTCTCCTATCCACTCACTTCATCATGATTTTCTTTACAAAATTCGAAAAGGTGCAGGATACTTCACAGCACTTACTTGATTTTAACGAGAAACTCAGCATACTCCACTTTAGTTTCTCGTTTACGATGTCCTCCTTCAACCGAAGGTACTGCACAAATCCTCCCCAGGCTTCGGTTGACACGATATCGCAGTACATTTTCCCTCCAGAACAAACTACTCACGAAGGTCGCTGATATCTCGACAGCCCACGGTGATCTTCACCGTTATTGTGGCTTATCCCGTAGGCACGGTCCTCGAATTTCCTTAAACCTTCTAGTTTATATTCTATTCAAAAGCCGTGCCAACTTAAACATAAGGTGGCCTTTGTGCAGCACATTCAATTGAAGATTCCGTTGGCATTCAGGTGGGTCTCCTATTACCACCGACATTAGTTGCAAGCGAGTATACTTCGCTAATTGCGCACAACTTGGATTCAAGTATGTTTGATGGAACCTCTGGGACTGCACCTACCTGATAAGCCCCACGAAAAGCGACACTGGTCATTAGCTGTCGAAGAATTTTTAGCGGCCTTATTAGTAGCATGTTCCGTCAACAACGCACTATGCTATTTTCCTGACTGCTCTTACGCAGTTATTATGGTTGGGCGCTTGAGCAGTCGAACTTTTCAGTGCCTCCTAAAATAGTGATTGTTCAATTTAGCTGGCTACTTCTCGATTACTCTTAACCGAATAGTGACTTCTGGTACTTCAGGCCTTCTCGTGTTTGTACGTGGGTAATAAGGAACCAATCGCCTGACCTGGTCCCGATCGTGCGTATCATTGTACCCTTTCACTTGCGCTCCAAACTATGCCATTTGGTTTTCTTCCGTTCAAAACTTTTCAAATAACCTAGAATTATCATCGGCTACTTACGCGAATAAGTCGTAATAACGTTATTTTAAACCGCACACTGCGTTTGGTGTTTTCAGGGCACGACAATGTAGAGACACATTTCAATTTATTCTAGCGCCAAATTCTCATCCTCAAAGTATCTTTTTGAATAAAAGGTCACCGTTCGCCCTGGATTAGCCTCTTCTGGCTTTTTTGTATAAATACGGTTGTCTTACCCACACACAACTACTAACACCACTTAGTAGTGGCGGATGGTAGCCCAATCCGAATCTCACTTCCATCGGCTAACCCCGGCTCGTCGTTAGCACGGTTCTTCTCCCCCCATCGAGGGTCCCATCACCGGAATCAACCGAAGCTGTTCTTTTGCAGGCAGACTCTTCCACAGAGAACAACTGTTCATGTTAGATTTGGAGATAACATTCAACTCTCTCTTTATGCTTCTTCAAAGAAGGTTGGTCGGTGGTAGATTCCGCGGTGGATAAAAGCTTTCTGTTGTGTCTACTTCTCTAGGCTTAGTCAAAGTCACTCCTAGCTGCTTCGGCAAACTATACAGGTTTTACTGGATAGTGTGCAACTGGGTTGCCGTTGTTGATCCTAACAGTATCATCATTAACATGCTTTTTCATCTTTTCTATCCACTGAGCTATGTGCATTCACATGGGGTTTCCAAGGCGTCTGTTTTGGGAGGCCATGGTCGATGTGCACAAACAGTCCGCTTTTCACTCCGATCAGTCCTATTACATATATTTTGCATACCCGGTTAGCGTTCTGTCCAGTTATCGAATGCGTGTCATGATAAACCGTTAACGCGGTTACCATATCTGCGATTTCATTGTCAAGTACAGTTTATACAATTTCAGGTGCACTCCAGCGCGACTCAAATCTCTGACTCGGTTACTTTACTGGACTGCAACAATTAGGTGTCAGTACAGGTCATGGGAGATTCCACATAGAGTCTGTCACCAGTACGACCTTGCAATTAGGCAGACAGTCCGCGTGCACTTACGGTTTTAATGATGTAATATTCGCTGCACCCTACGTTAGTGTTCTCGTTCACCTCTTTTCCGGTTGTTTCCAGGTCTAGCGAATCGGACGAAGAATTCATGATCTCGAATGTGGGCACTGAACAATGGATTACTCCTATTAGGCATCCTCCCAAGTCCGATCGGCGAAAACGACTCCAAGTGGACAACCCACCTCTCAGGTGTTTGGCTGGCGGTGGCTCTTGCAATAACCTTCGCCAGCCATTTGATCCATCCAGTGTTAGTGATCCCACGACTGTGGTTAACAAAGTCTATTCTCCCCTCACACTCCTACCACCGTGTTCCTCCAACCCAGTTCAATCTAAACATCTAGAGGCTAAACAGCGCTTCTGCTTGGAGCCACCCAAACCTCTAACCATAGACCCGAAGCTATTCATCGGTGCGAAAAATCTCGAGCGTGTGCTAAATAGTGTTATACCTGATTGCTCCGAAACGGTGACTCCTATTGACGATATGTGTACTGTTTGCTGTCTTCCCCTCATCACTCTAGTCTCCGTTCCATTACTGCCTCAGCTGACCGTCACCCAAGTTTGGGATTTAACTGACACTGCTCCTACATACCCCACTGAAACCTATACACCTAGATTGTCGGTTACGAGTATCCATGATCCGGAGATGCAGCGATCCCGATCCGAACTTGTCCCGACTGGTACTGAGGACGTTTCAGAATCATCAGGCTTTGTTTCGAATATTGAGCCGGATCTACCTGTCGCACTAACTCCTTTTTCTCCGCTTGATGACTTCCGTGACATTGACTCCACTTCCACGGTCACTGAACGGTCCTCAACAGAGCCCACTCCTGAGCGTGAGGAGGAAATTGGCAACCGTTCGACGGTTGCACGACGGCCAGTTCAACCGATCCAACCCCATGGGGAATTATATGCGGTTCATCCTGCTTCTAATCTCCCCACTGTCAAAAATAATACCCAATCCTCCAAATCATCCACGTCTAACTCGAAGAATTCCAGCGATACCAGCAGTCTCGACTTAGACTCAATAGTTAGCATCCGGCCAAAGTGCACTGATGAAAACGATGCTGATCCAGCCATGTCAGCCCCCTGCCCCAGTGGTGCTTTGGATAAAGGTCATTCGCAAACAGAGTGTCGTGCAGTCGCGACGGACATTTCCTCTACACATCCAGCAGATGGTCACAAGCCTCCGCGCATGAAGACTTCGAAAAGAGGGCAAATAAAACGGCGTACGCGAACGCTGGATTTGAAACCTCAGGTTAAATCACTACTTTTCCAGTCCATGAGCCCACAACCCGACTTGGTCTCTAGAGAACACCCTGACATCGATTCCCAAGTTAAACCTCCCCACACTCTTATAGAATCTGCAGCAAACGAGGAAATGCTCAGAACTGCGCAGTCGGCTACCTCGTGTTCTCCGGTTCTCCATCGCTCGGTCAGCGAACCTCTCCTCCTGTGGGGATATCCCTGCGGCCTGTCGACAACCTTCTAATAAAATCAAGTCATTTTCACTCTGACCGTCGATTTGTTTC
This sequence comes from Opisthorchis viverrini, assembly GCF_000715545.1. Classification (NCBI taxonomy): domain Eukaryota; kingdom Metazoa; phylum Platyhelminthes; class Trematoda; order Opisthorchiida; family Opisthorchiidae; genus Opisthorchis; species Opisthorchis viverrini. Next base: position 1,229,526 of record NW_008751727.1, read on the forward strand.
CTGACAAGTGAGTTCCGAGGATAGAATTTGGTCCAACCTATCCGTCTCTAGTGTTGATTCTGAGCGGTTTGCAATGATAAATTATCTTCAGTAGCCAAGCATTAGCCCTGTTGTCTAACAACTTTGCATATTCGCAGTAATCAAGCACAGTAGTCTTTGGTTGTCATTCTTACGCGGTCTGTTAGCAAACGTTGGTGTTTTGTGACAATAACCTTATCGGTTTCTACGAATCAACCGTCCTGCTAACCACATTTCCAATAATCAGTCACTCCCCTAGCGCTTAAAGCGATAATCAAACTCGAAATCTTCTGGTTGGATGTAGTTGTTCGTAATTTTCGGAGTCTAATAGTATTTCAATATTTTTGGTTATTCTGGTAATTGTTACGGAGATATGAAGTCAAGCCCAATTAGCTGAAAGCGTTTGGAGTTTGAGAAGTCAACTGCATGTGCACACAAATGGTTGACGATCCGTGTACTGTGGCCGGAGCCTCTCGCCTATCCCTCGCTATCCGGCAATCAAGCAACCGTTCCTGGGCTTCACAAGTGCAGGTACGCGTGATCCACCATATGGGCCGCCCAGTACACTGACCCGTAATCCAGTAAAATATCAAAGTCCGTCGGTGATCAGGTAGTACGTGTGCATGTTTGCAGCAAACTAACATGGCGGTGAACATGGTCGTACGGAATCCCGAAAGAAAAGATGCCGCGGGTCCGCATGGATACCCTCTAGAACCCCCATTAATTTTATTCCACCTACAACCGATTTACGTTGCCATAAGAAACACAGGCTACTTCATCATTTGAGTTCGCCTGTTTGCAGCGAACCACAGAGCGAGCTTTTGGGAGTTCCTTCCATTGTTCACCATTGTTAGTGCTTCACGCTTAACAGCAAGAGATCTAAAGGTCGAAGAAACTCACCATGACGGTGAGGATAGTCTAACACGACTGTACTATTTAAACAACGGGAAGGAACAGGTGAATTTATGGTAAGTCCCCATGACGGTTAAGATCTCGACACCTCAACTCAGCTGCTGCACCAGCTTATTCCGTTACCGAAGGGAAGCAGGCGCAAACACACCCAGCCGAGTTATGCAAGTGCCTAGTGCGCTATTATCGATAGTCATCTGCAGCAGGCTTTTTCCCTACGTTTCTCGGTGAAATCCATCTCACGTGGTGAAAAGCCAGTGAGTTGAATTAAAAGCCGGATACTGCGTCGAAAAACTTACTGCGCCATCCGCCACTATCGCCATTTTCCCCAAAACAAACAGTCCCCTTGCGAGAAGTGTACTCTATCATAAATTTCATTACCTTAGAGGAATATAAGCCAAATTAGCAAATTTGGTTTCTTCTCTCTTCTCTCAATTTTCCAAGCTGTCGCTTGGATCATTTCTTTAACTGAGTAGAAACAGTTGTAAATTTCGATATACATTAGACCTCGAAAATCAATAGACCACTTTTTTGTCTGACGATCCAATAACTACTTCTAGCCGCTTCCCGTAAACAATTTTCTGAGAACTCAGTAATCCACTCTAACACTGAGGAGACAGCTTCCTCTGCAAACTAACCGAATCCGTATGTTACTCTAGTGCTTATTTGGGGCGGAGAGATGAGAATTTCGCTACCCGAACTCTCGTCCTCGAATGTTGATGTGACAGGAAGCTAGTTGGACTTTGTTCGAGAGCAAACCAGCCGAATACAACGTTCGTCCAGAATCCCGCGCTCCTGTAAATGTTCTAAAGCTCTTCTGTACAACTGCGACTAAGAAGCAAAAATGGTCAATGATGGAGTATAAGACGGCTGGCTAACCGATTTTTCAGCGGGACTGAAGTTAGCTGCCCCATTTTGACTCGGATGCCAACTGGATGCAACATTTCGCCAGTGTCTTTATTCTCTAGCCCCCTTCGTGCTTAACCAGATTTGTTTGGTATAGTTAGGGTCCTTTGTGTTTCATTTGCTGACCCTGTACTTCCCAGTTTATTTCGCGTGCTAATTCTTCTTGGTGTTCTCCCGTACCGATTGGATCTTGCAAGCGTTCGCTGTCGCTGTTTTTCAATCGCTAATTCTCACCAGCACTGGGCGCTTACTCTCACTTTACTAAACTAGTTCCGTTCATGACAAATTAAGCATGATTCTGTTCGTTTCACTAATGTTGGCATGTTACCTCTGCGTTTCAGGTATACTTCAACCGGCTTCCTTTGTGATCAGATATAGCTGAATTGTTTGCCACGTGCTTTCTTCTCTCGTCATCCTGGAGAACCAGATTCTCCAACCCCTCACTTTATGATCCGCCTAATTTTTCCCATTACCACATAAACAACAGAACCTAGCTACTTTCTCTGTCCATGACTACTTATTGCTCTTTTGTAAGTTTCTAAGAGCGATACCACACAATCCGCCAACGGTTTATAGGCACGCATTTCCCATCTGCCACGTTCTCGCCAGTTGCCAAACACTTTTTGATCTTTTTCAAATATCAACCATCATGATCATCCCCCGAAGACCAGTTAATCATAAACGTGACATATAGCATTCTATTCTAGAGTGTTCACTTCTGTTTCCGCTGGTACACAGAATCGTTCTAACATCTGTGATGGAACGCTTCTTTACTTGACACCTGTTTCTGTATAGGTAGTGTTAACTTAGCTGAGACGGTATAATAGACCATACGCAGTTGACCCGTGAGATGCTTTCGGTGACTAAGGCCAATAATGTAAAACTACGAAGTCAACGAAATAGACGTTACGGTTGAAGTGCAAATGAAACGACCGGACATTCCCACGATTAGCGAGTTGTCACCAAAGCTCAGAATTTTGATATTTTCTTTTTTGGGTGACCAATGTGTTCAACAACTTACACGGTGGACTGGAACTCCAAACAACTCAAAGTAAAAAGTGGTTTAGTGGAAGCAGCACTTTATACAAACCATTTTTATCCCTGGAGATTCTTTTACTGAACCTGGTCAGAAAATCTGGAACAAACCAGTACATAGCATACGAATTTGGGGTTCAATCAAATCCTTTACCTAAGATATGTACAAAGGAGGAAGGGGGTGAAGCTGAAACATCAGAAAGTATCAAAAAATAGATCAGGGGGTGTGCACATTTGGACAAAATCTCTGTGGCATTAAGCGCCCTACGATATATACAAGAATATGTGAGTGGAATGAGCAAGCGATTTCGAATCACTAAGACAGTGATGGTTTTGCAGGTGGTGGCGACGTAGGAAGCATCCTGTTGTGATGAAACCCATAGACTATGTATCTTCCGGTTTGCAAATGAGTAAGGACTGAAAGCTTAAATGTGTGAAAGCGCGAATAGCCCGCATCCGCTGAAAGGGAAGTCACGAATGCCAGTGCGTCCGATAGTAGGTGAGGCTACGTCGAAGTTTGGGTGTCCGTGACAACACAAGCTGTATGTCTTTGATGGTGGCACGGTGAATTCTAGAGGACTGTGCAAGGGAATAGCCACCAGAGGGTGGTTCTGAGGACAGTGCGTAGGATAGATTGCTCAAGGATGTTGCAGGGAAGACGTTGGGCTGTGGGACTTCCGAACTGGCTTGGGCAACGTAAATTCCGCTTGTCGGGTTGATCACACCTAGACGGTTCGCACTAAGCAGAGATAGTCTAGTTTGACTGGAGCTGGTGCTCACGTTGTCCTGTCCGGTGGAGGGGTCGGTTATAGCAGAACCGCTAACGTCGTCCATGACATCGAAACGACGTTTACGTTGCGGTCCGATTGCATGCAACGCAGTGAGATTAGCTTGATGTTGTTTTTCGCGTTCGTAGTCCTCCGTGGCGATTCGGCGTGCCATTTCGCGCATGCGAATCTGGTCAGGGTCTTCATTCCGAGATCGTGACTAGACAATGAAACGAAAGGAAACTTGAATTTCGCACGAGTCAATATTTGGCGCAGGTAAACTGACGTTTTCAATCATCCTACTATAAGGTTGAAAAACCGACGACTTATAACTATATGTAAAAACATGAACTACAAAAGACAAAGTAATTAATTACCAGGTAGATGATGCAGATGAAAACATACAATTATACCACTAACCAGCAGTAGGTTCTAGGAAATCGGATGGACGCTAGTTAACTGGATTGGCCGTTCAATTTAACGAGTGGCCTTGAGGCGGCAGTGACCTCCAGGCGCAATTGCTTGGAAGCCTTCGTGCTGCAAGGGATAACTGTCTCCAAGTCAATTATAGTCTGCATGTGCAACTCATCATTGACAGTCTACTGCGTAAATATTGAAGGTCGTGAACATGCACGTGATAAACTGGGGAACGCTTTATGTATTTCAAACCTCGAATATTCGATTGAGCATAGATGTGCACTAGGGTGGGAGGTGGCACTCAGTACCGAGGACTCATCTTGTTCAAAGTGGTCAGTTGCTTTTGAGAATTACCTACTGCCTAGATGCACGTGACTTCCACATGCTGTTTGAATGCAGCTGCTAATACACCTTAAACCCTGGATAGGGTTTAACCGGCATCTAAAGGGCGGGCTGAGCATACTTCACAGAGAAGACCAAGCTCTGGATTCCATGGATGATTGCCGCGTTTCAGTTCGATCGCCATCGAAATTACCGCCGTTCTGTGAATGAAGCTTGGTTGCGCGAAGATTAGAAGCGCGTTTCTCGGAATTCACGCGAAACTTCGTGCATATAATCCACTTGATGTCTAGTGCCGCACAGCTTTCGTTCGAAAGTGCACCTCTGGTCAGCCTAAGGCGTAAAAGACAATGCAGAGCCGCGGGGTTCCGATGTTGCGCGCCGGGACCATTTTAGCTGTTGGGCCTTACTGCGGTTAGAATACAAACAACTGACCGAAGATGCATGGTTTGAACCCCACCCTGACTCTGGGCTTCACATTCCTGCTGCCTACGATTGGATAGATTATTTTCATCGGTTTGCGTGGCAGCTCTCGTTGAATGATTTAGCTTCAGCGATTTTACTGCGAGGTGGCGGTCTACATCCGCCGCCATCTAGTTCCGTGAACACATCAGAAAAAATTCGTAGGATGCCAAAATTAGCAAAAATACGGTAAGATGCTACTTTATCGCGATAAAGATTAGTGTGCGGCTGCCGGAGATGGCTAGAAAGATGTCTTTTCTGCTACTTATTACTCAAAGATGGGAACCAACCCCAGCAATATCCATCCATGAAAGAATACCTGTCACCTGGATGCTGTTCTAGAATAAGCCCTCGTTTATTCTGACAGTTCCCATCTACAATAACCAAGTCTACACGACAGATGAGTATTAAGCGTGGAGCTGTTTTGTAGGGATACACCTATCAACCAAAGCCGCATTTTGGGTTTATCCGAATGACTGTCAGAATCAACTTATAATGAGTTTTATGGCGCGACCACAGCAACAGGTCTCCATTCACCCTTAGGCTTCCTGAGGTTGGGATTTGGCTTCCAGTAGAAGCCAAACTGATGAAGGAACAATCGGTCCTGCTCATATATCATTTTTGCGATCATGCATTCAGCACTTTTGTCTGAGTGAGCCGGGATGAATAAGAAAAGATGATCGTTCAGTTGTAACAACCTTTCGGTTCCTAGCTGCCACGCCACCCAAAGGAAGCACGAGGGCTGGGATACTGCCAGGTTTCCCAAGCCTAGACAGGGGAAGTTGAGAGGCAGAGGCAGAACCACGGACCCTCCGGTGAGTGAATTCGCGCTCTAACTACAGGGCCATCTCGCCCCCCGAGCGGAATACCAGTAGTTGTTCCTACTTTAACACCAGCCAACGGATATATAACGCACCACTGTTTCACTAAATAGTCAGATTGAAGTGTTGAAGATCTCGGTGTGAGGTCGTCAACTTCGTAAACCGTGTATGGAGTCCGCCTGGGTAACGATTCTCGTTGGTTGTAGTTATTCGCTATTGTGTCCGAAGTGCGGCTTATGTGAAGACCACAGACCCTGGATCACCTTCCATACACAACTTGAGCAGCCGTTACCAATGCGATACCGGAAACATAATACCTAATGGGATAACGGTTATGGCGGCCTACTATGGTCCTAAAGGACAGTTAGATAAAGAGAATAGCGGCAGCTGATCTGGTTGTACAACGGGCTGCAATCGGAACCAAGCGCCTCTGTGGACAATAGGTTGTTTCACATGAATTGACTTAACGGTATTCGATAAGATGTGCTGTCGAGTAAGACGATCTGTCCAGTGAGTTGGGCAATTAACCCATTGAACGCAGATCCGTAGCATGATTTTTCGGGGCCGAATCACTCATGCGGCAAGCGAATCACACAATACACCTAATCTCTATCTGTCCAGTGAGTTGGGCAATTAACCCACTGAATGCAGATCCCTAGCATGATTTTTCAGGGCCGAATCACTCATGCGGAAAACGAATTACACCATACACCTAATCTCTGCTCATTCTGGGTAATTAAATCACCCTGTTTAAAGTCCTGTTTGCTCTCAAGATCTGGTCAAGATGCAGCCTGACTGCTTGGACTGCTGGTCAGCAGGAGCAGTCGTGTTAAAGTGATGAACGGTAATTACGCCTTAGCATAGTTGGATATTTGCCTGCATTCATTTAAACCAGAAAGGTCAAACACTCAAATGTGATCAATACGCCACACTCAGTCGGATCATCGCGATAGTCGGATTTTTCGTGTGGCATCTTAGTGGGATTCCAAGGCAAACTAGAGACAAGTCATATGTAGGGAACCAACTTCTCGTAAACTTGGGCCCTGGTCCCATACAGGTGACCTGGGTCGTAGGTTGGCTCTCACTTCTGGTGGGTTGACGGACAACTAAAAGCAGGAGATTTGCCCGTGAGGGATACATGGATTAGAGAACACTAGGAATCCAGTGAGGTCTGGTGGGTTGACGGACAACTAAAAGCAGAAGAGAGATTTGCCCGTGAGGGATACATGAAGTAGAGAACACCAGGAATCTGGTGAGAGGTGCGAGGCCGACCCAAGCAACGTGATCGATCGAGCAGATAACACTATTATTGGACTGGAGTCACCCAGGAAATGAAAACTAAGATCTATTTATATGATGATTTATAGTCGCTAGAGCAGCAACGGGTCGCCTGAACTCCCAAAGTGAGCGACCGGTGAATGTTGATCGGAACCAATGTAGTCTACGAATTCGTGGACACGGCATTCCCAGACAGCTTTTCAACATCCGGAGACGACAGAGCTGCGCGCAATTCGGAGCGTTTGTCAGACCCCACACAGAGAGGAAACCAACCCACGAAGGCAACACTCGTAATGGACAGCAGAGTAATAACAGAAATCACCAGCAAACTGGAGAACACTATGCACCACTAGCTTTATTTACTACATGGTCGAATTCATCGGCAAGCAACAGTCCCGTTGGCATCTTCCATAATCTACAGCAATCCTAATTCTGAGTAATACTCTTGGGAAACGGCAGCGGGGTTTACTCCGAAACCAAAGGGAAAGACTATGGTAAATTCCTCTCCAAATCAACGGCGAAAATGTCAGATAGTTAGATTTGGTAGCAACGGTGCTGGAAATGTATTAAGGTAGACTGTTGGTAGACCCGAACGGGCACCAAACGGTGTCCCTTCCGAGTTGATTGGGAACCTGCAGCACTAACAAGTCAAACCTAAAACACCATCACATGCTGTACTACTACCGTCCATATTTCGCTTCATTCCGATCCATACGGTGGTAGAGGTGACAATCACTTTCTAGCAGTGCACATCACACAAACGGACCCAAAACCCCTCTATTAACTGACGTTTCACCAAGGAACTATCATCATTTATCGACGACTAATCAATGCAGGCGCAATCAAGGTAGCGTAAATCTAACCATTCCTTGAACGTTCGGCAACGTTGCTTCCTGTACAAAAAATATATTGGTGATTTTCAAGCTTTCTAAGAAACAGCATTTCCGAGGGTCCACTTCTTCGTGTTCTGTCAACTATCTGCAGATTGTTTTTGAGTAACACTTTCAATTGGGAAAAAGTCCAAGCTACCGTAAACAATTGTATACGACGACGGTTGATATTCTGTCGATATGTCTGCTTAAAGATGCCTGTAAATGGCCCCTTTAGTCTAATTGAAGAGGTGTTTTACGTCATATACTATCCCCGTACGCTCACTAGAGGACATTCGGGAGTACTGCATTTTACAGACGTAGTTCCGACGCCAACTAGAGATTGGGGTCTTTATACCCGCTCCTCGAGTTCGCCAGAAGCTAAACTGGATTTGGCAGTACGGGTTCTCACCATACAGTCAATATTCAGACCACACGCGAAGACACTACCAAAACAAAAGTGTGTACGGTAGTTTAGAAAACCTATTCTAGTCAATATGGGTGGAGGGGAACCGCGCCACGCGAACCGTTACCTCACATTCAAGAATAGACAAAAATTTAAATTCGGCACGAACCCCGAAACGAATAGTGCATATTTGTATGGAGACGCTATTGCAGCCCTCAGTGAAACGGACCACATATCCAAATGTCGTGTTGAACAGATGCCGACAGCAGCGTGATTAAAACGCTGCTTTTAGGCTTCACAAATTGACAGTTGCTGGTGGAAGAGAAGTCCTCTCAGGGTAGACATGTGATCAATGCATTTAAGACTCTGACCAAGGGCTGTTCGATTTTCAAGATTCAGTCTGCTGAGGCAATATCCTATGTCTAGCCATGGAACACCTGTTTATCAGTCAGAAAGACAAACTTATTGCAATGCTTGGATTGAGATGGAGCTATTTCTTTCATCCTTTGCCACTCGTCAGGAAGTGTAACGCGTTTCGTTATGATAAAAGCTATCTTCTCGCTATCAAGCCAAACGGAAACTTGCATGTCTTGACTATACCCATCGGAAACGAGAACACAAAGAAGCAAATGGGCGATTTTAGTAGGGAAAAATAAGCAAGCGATTGATGTGAAGCAGTATTTTTACCAGAAAGCTCTTCAAAAGATTAACACCAATTCTGTTTTATAGGTGGTGGTAAACTATCTGCAGATGTAGATGGAGTGGGCGGTGACTGTTCTAAACCATGAATAAGTCCAGTCCATACAGCACTAATGAAGATTTTCATCCACCATAGGTATGTAACGACATTCGAGTATCATTGAAAGCATGACAGCGGAGGCTGGAGGGAAAGTAATAAAACCGGAAATCCTGTCTTACTTGGCCCAACGACAACCAACCTGTTGTCTGGTGAACTTATCAAAGTAATGGGCAGATAAGGCCAGTTCGATAAACGTGAAAAACAGACTGCCAGTTGTGAGTGCCTTCTTCAGTATAATCTAACTTCGAGCAAAGAGGTTAGTCGTCGATTTGGAAGCGCTCAGAAAGTTTGGTGGGTCTGCCGAGTACTCACCAAACCTTCCCGAAGCGACCGCTATTTGCGTTTTTCCGAGGCCGCAATGCTATTCGTAACCTATTATCTTTCCTTTCTGAGAACCAGTTAACTGGACGCCTATCATGGCATCACACAAATGTGACTGCTTGCTAGTCAGTCATCCTTGTAACTGTCAGTGTCGTTGGATGTGTTCATAACACGTGGTTGGAAAAGTCCTACACACGGCATGGGAAGCTTATCTGATATCAGAAATACCAGTTCATATATACGTACTACGAGAGCACCGAGAATATATACAGGCACTAGTGATTCGCAGTGTGAAGTAAATTTGGACTCCAGCCTACGAACGGTAGGTAGCTCACACAACCAGACTTTATCTTCGCTTTCTTGACGGAGAATTTCAACCCCAACCTTCAAATGTAAATTTCACGTTTATTGAAGGGACTGGTCAGACGAAACGGACATGAGCAGATACACTGCATACGGAAAGCCATAATTAGGTACATATTTCTGTATTATGTATTAACGTTGAATTCAGCACTAGTATTAAACTACCTCGACTGACGCCATAATAATTTGGATTTGTTTATTTACAAGGACACGTCAAGCTGTGATTCACTTAAATGTATCGGCAACGGTCAGGTGGTCTCAAGGTAAACAACCATGCAGGACATTGAGAAAACAATATGTGGAAACAGGCCAAGCGGACGGGCATACCTTGGCAGCTTTAAGTATAAAGTCCTTTTCCAACTCCGACTGGCGCATTCTATCATGCTCATCAAGTTTCTGCAGAAACCGAAGTTGCTCGCGCGTGCAGTCGCTTTGAACCAGCCGTGGGTCATCAGGCAGACGTTCTAATCGATGTGAAACGACTGCGCTAAGTCGGGTGAGGAGAGATCGAGCAAGTGCTTGTAACCCATGTGATAAACATACAACCGCATCCTCAGTCAAAGATAATGACGGGTCGTGATTACCTAATACAGTCCGAATTTGATGTGGAGGGAAAAAAGGTTGATCTTTGGAAGGAGACAACAAACTGGTGGAAGTTCTAACTTCATCGCCATTCAAGTCTTGTTTTCGTTCTAAGCTGCTGGTTCTGTCGAAAAGGGAAGATGAAAGGCCGGACAACTGTGAAGTTGTTCGGCTCACAGATAAGGCATTGGAATTCATAGAGGTAGGACCACTTGGAATGCCCAACTTCGGTCGTACCATGGAAGGCACACTGGATGCAGTTTTTAAAGGGGTTAAATTCACAGTAGTGGATGAGGAAATGGAAGGAGAAGGGGCCAAAACTGGTCTGAGAGTGGGATAGGATGTTCGGATAGATGTGGCAGCTGCCGTGAGTCTCGTGGTGGCCACTGTTGGGAGGGATGAGTTTGGAGTAACTGTGTTTGACGTTGAGGAAGAGACAACTGTACTCAGTGGTTGCGTTAGCCGATACTTTGGAAGTGGTCCTATGCTCGTCGTGGATAGCTGGGTCGTAGATAAGGCCAACGGGGAGAAAGACGAACGAGGAGGAGCTGGGGCCAGTAATGGAGGTTGGGTGTGTGGAGCACGTGCGGATTGGATGGTTGAAGGTACAGTACCAGCATAAGTCACGGGTGTAGGGACAGAGCTTAAGAGGGTACCTACGATGCGTGGTTGAGTACCACTTGGGGTAGACAAGCGCGTGACGGCTGGTTGAGAAACAGAACCACCAGGAACAGAGACGCTGGCATTTGGTCGAACTTGCACTGTAACTGTTCCAGGATTTGGGGTAGATAAACCACCCGTTGTCATTGGAGGAGCGGAGGAACCACATGTGTCTTTTGACAATGGTGCGGAAGGGGGAATAATGTTTGGCAAACGGCATACTCCGTTAGCTAGGTCCCTGCGAAGTGCGTCTATGTTGTCCTTGATAAATGGCCCAATGTCTGTGGAAGTATTCGCACTCTTCAAATTGACGCGCAGCTGTGTACAGAATGAGGTGGCATCCAGTTCGGCGTTCTAAAAGGAAAAAAACTAAAATGACCGAAAGTACACGAACAACGTGACAGGAAATTGAGTGGTGGAATCCCGTCCAAATAAAGTTAACTTCGTAGCATCGGGTAAACCGACAGCAAACGAAGACCATAAAGTATGTCCAAGACGTTCATAAGTTTAAACAAACTTCCTTTAACAACTACTGGACAGATATAGTGGCCACGGCGATAAAAGCAGCCCTCAAAACCTCTGGCTTTACAGAGTAGGACAAAATTGCTTCGTGCCTCAGAAAGGGTATTTCCACGTACCACAGCTTGACGAAGACTATCAAACAGTTCATTCTCAAAAACGGACCTACTGTATCGGCATCGGTAAACTGATACCCGCAATGGATTCTTGTATTTTGTCCAGTTGTCCAGTGGAACCATATTACACAGCGAAAAGTATGAATTTTAGGGAGAGACATAACCATTTTAGGAGTGAGGTGTACTAATTTTCGCCAGGAACAACGCGCACTAAACTGCCGCGTCTGGTTTAAACTTCTCCATATAACACACCACATGACGTCAATCAAATCGGTAATGTTGATCACCATGATTCTCAATTAGCCAGACTGAAAAGTGCTTCATGACATAAGGTTGACATCCTTTTCACAACGGAGACTATCAACTCAGCATCTGTCCCACTGTTCGTGAGAGACACGTGCGGGGTGATAAAGAGCAGTGGATTCTCCCGAAGGTTATTATGGTAAAACATGAATCAAACTTGAAAGGGCGAATCTCTCTAGTGGATGCGGTTCTCATTAATCCTCTGCCTGGCCAGGCTGGAGACTTCAGGAAGTGGTAGTCAGTCGATGCCAGTGACGTTCGCGCTGTGTTTTCCAGATTGTCTGATTAGGCGATTGGAGGAGGCATCACAGGATGTTTGGGATAGGCCAGGACTACGTCTCTTACTGGCCCTTTTCCTTTATTTCCTGTTTGAGGCATTAAGTATAATTAAATATACCTTGTGGTTGTACGGCGATGAAGCAACATGGTCAGCGCCGATGTTGCCATCCCTAGTGATGAGTGAATGGTAGAATCATACCTATCTAATCCTCGAAATGCCTCAGTGGTGCCGATAAACCCGAGCACAGTACGAAAGGAAATATAAGACTACGACAAGGGTTACTTCCGGCCATTGCGAGGAGGTTTGGGGCTCTTGGGCATCATCATTGTAGCGATACATTGGTTTCTACAATACTACATAGATCAATATCGGAACTGAGGTTGAGATAGCCTAGTCGTCAAGCGCGGACTTATTAACAGGAAGGTTCGTGGTTCCAATATAAACTCGATATCTCAACTGGTCCTGCCTAGACTTGGACAACCTGGCAGTAGTTAAGCTCTCGTGCTTCGTTTGAGTGACACGGCTGGCAGAAGCCGAAATGATGGTTCAACTGAACGATTATTCGTTATTGTTACTATCAGTCCTCTAGCGCCACTGCCCGTTCATTTTCATTAAAGCTTCTCGTTGGGATGCTGATCGACACTTAATAATCGCTTAGCTGTAACACCCTCTCGGAGACCAATTGTCGCGTGAACCGAAGGAAGCACGAGAGCTGGGACACTGCTCGCGTGTCCAAGCCTATATAGGAGCAGTCAAACCACGAGCCTTTCCGTCATTAAGTTCGCGCTTAACCACTGAGCTATCTCAAACTCAGTTTCGAGACCTGATCTATGTAGTACTATAAAAACTCTTCTCAGATGTATCACGTTCATCTTTCAATCAAAACCGAAACACACTATGGTTACTAGTAAAAGGAGGTGAAGGGTGGAAGCGAAGATGGCTCTGTTGAGATCGTCACCATTTCGGTGCAAGAGAAGTGAAACCAGCACCGCGGCACAGACCGGGGAAACAAGCAACTGTCGCCCATCCTCAAGTGAAACAGTCCTATTCAGAGTTTGAGTGAATTGGAAGAAAAATTTATTCAAAGTCTGACTGGTGCTCCATGACCTCCTGGTAAGAATGCGAAAACCACGGCCCCTAATCCATCTGGAGTGACCAACTTCAGCTTAGACTACGTAGATTTTGTCTCAGGTCGTTTAGGGTGGAGGTCAGCGATCAGAATACTCAAATTCAATTAACGCCCTTGAAAAAGTTAACTGTTGTGGGAAAGCGGTGTAGAACACCAGTGAAGAGTATAAAGAATTGTTACGAGATGCAATCTTTGACGTTATGAAACAAGTTTCAAAAACTTCTCATACATCGAATCCGATGACGAACCATAGGCTATGGAGCAAACAAATTAGTTATTGAACTGGACACTGAACAAGGAGCAGATATGACACTTACCACGAGTGCTTGGATCAACCGGAGAACCGCCGAATGTGTGTCCGCCGCAACGGTTTTCGATAATTCCAGTAACTGGTTTAGAAAGCCAACCAGTTTTCCCGCACCTGATGCTAATGACTGCGTCGACGCTACGCCTGGAAGTTTGGAATAAGCATCGCGAGTTTATATTCCATCAGCAGGAGGCTGAAAGAAAAACATAAAGAAGGAAAACAATAAGCTCCCGAAACCGAGTTGAACACAGAAGCACATACCAAAGTGGCCATGGTCGTAGTAATATTCGTCCGCTGAAAATGGAGCAACGGTATGCTACACTGTATGGCGAGTTAATCGTTTGGCCGACAAAGTGTCGCGCATCAATATGCAACGACAGTCACACCAGTGAGAATTACCTCACGCAATCTGGGTATATCGGTGGTGTTAGAGAACATTCAGCTATATTCCATGACTTCGCACGCTACTCGAAGTAACTCTGGGTCAATCCCATAAGCACTCATTCTCAGATATCCCACAAAACTTCTAACGCAAAAATGAGTAAGTGAAAATTCGGTCGTATCAAAGTCGGGGAGGTTCATTTACCTACATAGGCAGGTGGCGTACGGTGTGAGCATTTGAGCAGGGCAAACAGCGGACTAGATAAGGTCTTTCTAAGGTAAATCCAAAGGAAATATCGCCGAATCGTTCAATAGATAAAGCGTATCAGGACACAAATATTCATGTTCAGATTAGGGTGCTGCGGCCTTCTCAGACATGCCCAAGCTATTGGATTATTCACTGGCTACTGATAGTAGATAAGTAGCCTACTAAAAAAGAAAAGAGCCGGCCGCATTCCGTAAGAGGAGATGCCCTGGAAGTGACACTTGTCAACCGAGTGATTATGTATGGGCGTAAGTGGAAAGAAAAAGTGGAAGCAACTAAACTTGGCCTCCAAGATCAGTCTAAAACAGGTAAAGCGCAAAAATGAGTCGTCCGTTTCAACAGATAGCTGTCCATTTCAATTAAGCCATCATTGCTTACAGCTGTCGGAATTTACGTCTCAGTGATCTAGAGGCCACATTATTAGTACCGTTCCCACGCAGGTGGCACTCAAGAAACCGGGACAAGCTTCGCACACAGTTCATACGTTATGGTCTCGCAACATTATGCTGCTAGCCCACCTTTTCAACAAACGTAGGCACCTTCGATTTCATTCACCAACGGCGTCTAAAAGGTCTTTGATTCCCCAAACACATCATCTGTGACGAGGCTGCAACTACAGAATTAGTGAAATCGCTGTCTTCATTATGTTGCTCCACTGAGCACCTCACTATTCTTATTTCTAAATGTTGATGAGGGGTGAAGCTGAAACAGATGGATCATCCATTGGCTTCCGACGAATGGAGCAAATTGAGCCAGCTAATTTGTAGCTATGACTAGTCAATTGTCATTACGCAATCACCTTTCTGTCCCACCATTTCTGTTAGCCTCTTGCATATGGTATCGCTAAATTCATCATATAGCTGTTGACACCAAGTGAAAAGCGTATTCTTACATTTGAACATCCCGGTAGCGCTTTAACAAATTTTATTCTGCCATTCACACTCGGCTACTGGACACTTAATATTGTCGTTTTATCTGGTCTGTTGACCTTCAGTACACAAGTATGCGGTGCCTGTACAATGAGACCCAACAATGAAGCGCAATTTAAAAAGCTTGTCCGAAAAAACTAGGGACGATCGTTGCTCCATCAGCTATTTTCAGCAGAGAACCACCATGCCTGAGAAAACCAAGTGGCAATGTGGATGAGTACATGAGGCGATAGCTAACCTTAGTACAAATACGTAAGGCGCTTTTCTGTGTAAATGGTTCGTCACAATGCTGTGCAAAAAAACAGTTCAACCAAACAGCAGCCCAAATTGAAGTCAAAGACTTTAAGAATGTAGGTACTCATCCAGTTTGATTGAGGCACATGCATCGCAACGTGCAAGTTCATGCCTCGGAATGTGTACTCTCAGAAAATGTCCTCTTGCAATTCAAACAGGACAAGGAATTTCGGATGGCTTACGTACCTCGGTCGTTGTACCAACTTTGACGGAAGTACCTGATGGGGTTGGCTCATGAATCTCGACCGTCCGGATCAATTCGTGTCAATTCGTAGAAGAGGCATGACAGTTTATCCACAAAGCAGTGATGTCCGAAGTTATGCGAAGGGTGCCGAACACAATCAACATTAGTGGCTTTCCAGTATTCATACAGTTAAAGAGTGACCTCTCGGTCAAAAGGACTACAGTGTACGCACAAAACGACTGCACCATGGTCTCAAGAGAGCATACAGCCAGTGGACCACATATCGAAATTGGCATGCAACAGAAGAGTGCTCGAACCACCAAGAAATCCTGACAAATACCAGGCGCCCTCAAGGGCTGTACTTAACACAGGACATAACATAATTCGAAAATGAAATCTTTTAGCTGTAACTACGGAATCACACCATAAAAACGGATGCGCGATCAAAAGGCACTCCAATGTAAATAGAACGCAAGACGTAGGGGATGGTAAGCACATGGAGATAGGTTTTAGATAGTCCAAAATGACGATTGGAGATGTGCGAGTACCGTCAAGAATAGTCGCTAGAGAAGTATTCGAGATTTAGGAAGCTTGAGCCGTCCAAAATTCATGCAATACTGTCAGGTTGTCCAGGGCTAGACAGAAACAATCGAGAAACTGAGGTTGGGTCTGAATCAAAAACCTTCCGGTCCGTAAGTTGGCGCCTTAACCACTGAGCTATCTCGGGCTCCTTCAAGATAAAGGCTACGGTCGAAACCCCTGATCGGTCCCATATCCACACTTGACGCATTTGCACTACTTCTGACATGACAGAGTCTCAGCTCAGTTCCCTGTCTGATCCTCCCATATTGACGCCTTCAGGAGAAGAACCTTCAATGATCCCGAAATTGGTCAAAAACCCATGTACATCTCAGCTAATTTAACGTGCATGTAAAGAAAACACTGGAAATCCTGAAGACTTCTGGACGCTTCATCGGCGACCAACACTCATCAGACATTGGAGCACGACTGATCATTGGATACACATCTCCGGTCAGTTAGAGCTCATTTTGAGGCTGGATCGCGTCTGACTAACCAAGCTTAATGGTTGCGGTGGTGCCTAACTGCGAGCTGTAAGAGGATTTCGGCGTAGAGTTCCGACTAATAGGTCCATAATACATCCCCTGACTTTGAAGTCAGGGGTGGACTGGCAGTTACCGGCCTGGGTTGGAGATAATGTACGTCCAGCGTCGCGATCGTAGTGCTTGTTTAGGTTCGGCCTCTAACGGAGTTACCGCAGTGGATCCAAGATCAAAGGTGTCCAGAAGCACTTCTAGATTCAGCGAGAGGATATGTGAATGCATCGGTAGAATTTGGTTTGCGTGTCGGATCCAGTGAGCTGGGCCAACTGGAATCATGTACAGCAGTCTACCGTGCCGGGGAAAGATGTACACTTAGTTGTAGATCAGGTGGTGGTTGACCTGTTAGCTGAGCTTGACAATATGCTTGCAAACGTTTCGTCACCAACCGTGAAGATATCGTTCGTTCAGCTATAGCACCCTTTCGGTGCCTAACTGCCATACAACCCGAAGGAAGCAAGACGTTTGGAATTCTGCCAGGTTGTCCAAGCCTAGAAAGGGGAATTCGAGAGGCAGTGGTCGGATTCTCGAACGACGGACCTTCCGGTCAGTAATTTCACGCTCTAACCACTGAGCTAGCTTGCCCCCGTGGAGATATAACCAGTGAGTGGTTGGGTGGGTCACCCAACGATGACTCATTGACACGCAAGGAACACTGAATCTGATAAACAAAGTTTTCGTTTGTTTGAAAATCAGTCTATAGGTCGAGTGATGGCCTAGAGAAGGCTTAGGAGAGAAGACGTTTGGTATATATTTAATCAGGACGTTCAGGACCCATCGATCCAGATTAGCAGCGAAACTACCCTTGCTCAGATCATAACACTTCAAAGGAGCAATGAATAAAGGGTTTGAACAGGTACCTACATCGTGGTTCGAAATGACTTCGTCTTGCCACTATATAACCACAAAAATGCGATTACACGAGAAAACGAAGAACAACATACGTTAGAATGATCAACTGAAGTGCACGTTCCCGTTCAAACAAAAGTGGCATATTCGGATGCATTTAAGTGGTTCGGAAGCCATGCTCACTTTTGATGGGTAGGGTAGTCACACACCGTACTAACAGGGGAACAAGTCGGTTTCACTAAACTAAGCACTATATGGACCGAAACTCTCTGAAAATACTTCCAACGGAGATCTCTCTTTGATGTCACGTTTAATCAGTATCTTGAAGCATCTTCCAACCTTTAGATTCCTCTACCCTGAATATAACACTTCTGATCTCTCTAGAAGGGGATGAGTATCACTTTGTGGCCAGAGCCTACTGTAGCGGGTAGAACTGTAGGAGCATCTCAAAGAACATGGATTTATCAAGGCCTGGGATGAGAACAGGAGTCCTCGGGAAGCGTGAAGAGCACGGTAGCAGCCGAGTTGAATGTGAACGAATGAACCACTATGACAAACAGAGAAACCCACGTGAAACCCTAGGTAATCGTAAATACCTGCGCATATCCGTTGATCGGAACAACTCCGAAATGTTTACCAAACTGCCAAAATATACACCGACTACGAAGGATAATATATAAAAAAGAAACTCACGCGGCAAAATGGGTGTGTTCGTCAGTATTCCGTTAGCAGGTGAGACGGTTTGACCAGACCCAGCACTGCGGACATGCATTACGTTGGGTGAATTAGTCAGCCCCGATCTTGGTACAAGGTAGACGGGATTCACCATCGGTGACCGTGTAAACTGTATGAAAAGTGGATAATTTATGTTGAACGGCAACGCCCCTGTCCACAAACGGGTTAAAAAATGTAACATTCCTTTGAAAGACACCAAATAGAGCAACAGCTAGTTTGTGCGCTTCCCCCCTATGCACATCGTAACGTATTGGCGCTAAATTACGAACTGAGTCTGAACGGTCTGCAAAGATATACAGCACACACCCCAAAAGTCCACAGGAGTGGCACTAAAATGACATGTGATGGAAATCTGACGTCAACATCGATGGTCGGAAGGACTGTCACAATTGGGTAAAATCAAGTTTCGTTACACAACAAGTTAAAGCGGTGAGTCTACCTAACTTCGGGACACGCAACAGCATTTGATGGGTTTTTTTGCATTCCATCCGAGGTTCGGTTCAACTTCCTTATCGTTGGCGTGCTACCTATGCCATCGGTAGACCTCTTCCAAGACAGACTGTGTTTCGACAATGAGTAGAAAATTGTTGCTTTTTTCTACATTCCGACTTAGGGATGTCTTGGGCCCATCCTTGGGTGTCATGTACATGCAACCTGAACACCCTGGTGACCAGTGAGGCCGAAAGGTATGGGAACACAATGGCATACGTACATAGGGTGCAGTCGGTAGATTTCGTACTAGTTTATAACCTAGGTAAAATTACACTGATATGACCCAAACAGAGTGAAACTCGTCGTGTACTGTCAATATGAAAATTCTGGCTACAGAGCTGACAAAAGTGATACATGAGAATGGGTAGCTGTAGTAACGTTAATACAGTAGCTATTAGGTAATAAAAGAGCATGGGATAAGTAAGACAAGTGTCAACCGATTCGAACATCAGATTCGAGGCACCATTCTCCTATAGTTAAGAATTTCCGTTCAAACTTTAAATCACTCACAGCTGACAATAAGTGACGAAAACTTTTAAAATAGCATTAAACTGTCATGCCACATCGGACGTCAAGTAATAACAGCCAGGTCGCCCTACTTGTTGAATACCGTAAAGTGGATAAGCGGAAATAGGATATTGCTGAAGCCTCCTTTCTAATTCATATACGTTTTCTTCCCAACTTCCCACCCCATACACTTTGTGGAAGTAAAGCACATGCCGAAAGACAGGAAAACTCGATCAATTTATTCAAAACACCTGCGCCTTCTCTTTGAAGGCGAGGAAAGTGTAATTTGCATACTCCAGACCAATGTTTTCGTTTGATGCTAGCAGAACACCGGGATATTGAAGACCTTCCAGTGTTCGTGTCATTACCTCATCGATCACGAAATTATATAAGAATTAAGGGAGTGAGCATCCTTAGCGGATAACACTTTGTGTGCGTCACGAAGAGACTAGACCTTACCGTGGTGTGGCGGTTTGTGTACCTCGGAGACCCATTGAGCTATACTGGGGGGTGTTCACGCGACATTCACAGAGTCTGACAAACACACTCTCCTTGCCCTCCAGGTTGGGGGTTGGAACATGTGGCGGCTTGTTCTGTAGAAATGGTAATACATTTGCATTTCCCGCCAAACACCGCTGCCTTGCGGTTAGGCTTTTGAGAAAAAGGCTTTGGTTGAGGACTCTAATCGTCCTCCTGTCTAGGTGTGGGCGTCCTGGCAGTATCCCCATTCACGACTAACAATACTCTCATACCACATCGGCCGTCGCGTGGTGTCATCAGCCGGGTCGCCTTACTTGCTGCATACAGCAGCCTAGGTAAGCGATAACATGTTACTGCTGACGCCTCCCTTCTTACACTTTCACGTTTTCCGTTTTCCACCCTGCCCAGTCCAAATTTGAATACTTTCTTCGCAGGTCCCAGCTCTAGGACTGACCGTTTTGCTCGCCCTGCGTCACACACAGCAGCAGCTTCTGCAAGTCCGCCGTCCACCGAGACGAGTTTTGTTTTTTTCGTGCCTCCTTCAGGTGGCGAAAACCGCGAGGTGGACAGCACATGATTCGGCAGAAAGGTGAAAGAGATCACGAAGGGTTTGTGTGTTGTTGGTGTTGTACGCCTTCCTGATGGGGTCCCCGTGACCCCGTCTGTGCTTGGCTGGAGACGTTGCAAGAGATGGCGGCTAATCGATTTCAGTGGCGTCCGTGCTGTCAGTTTATTTCCAGATTGTCTGATTGAGCGGTTGGAGGTATACGCACCTCAGAATGCTTGATATAGGCCAGCACTAGGTCCCCTAGCTCACCCACTCTCTCTGGATAACCGACTCGAATGGACTTTGGAAATCCAGAAACACTAAAATAGTGGGTCGTCTGTACGTATGACATTGTTCTGAAAGTGTGAACGTCTGGTCAATGCGACCCCTACCAGACCGGATTCCCGCTTGTTGCTGTCGAGTTTGTTTTTCATGAGCCATTATGAGGCAATGGAGGACGGTTGACACTAGGGTCCAAGCTGATCCCCCTGCGGTTGCCACACTCACTACGAGTCCCTTTTATGAAAATGGGCATTATCATCGACTCTTCCCAGTTGTCTAGAACAGTCTCCTTTTACCAAATGCACGTAAACATATCAGACAAGCGCTGAACGAAGACTTCACCCTCATTTTTGAGCAATGCGGGTGGGAGATCACCCGGAGGACAAACTCGGTGGCGCTTGAGAAAACATATGCAGTCATAAACCGCCGAGGCCGTAGGGGGTTTCGCGCTCACCATCCAGGGTTCAACATCAGCTGTAGGCTCCAGATGAATGGAGGCTGCTGGCTACGATAATCATTGTTCGAAGTAATCGCCCCAACGGTCAAGACATTCTTCTTTATTCGAGATTGATATGTCATCACCATCATCATCATCATCGACAGCGTGACATCAGTGTTCAACACCGATGCTTCACTGCCGTACAACCATGATTTATTTGAAGGCCTTATTGTAAAGAAAAGAGTAAATGTGGACGGGGAAGGAACTTAGTGCTAGCTTACCACAATCATTCCGAGGTGCCTACACCTCCAGACATTCACTCAGGCAATCTGAATAGAAACTGACAACAAGAACGCCACTGACATCGGTTGGCAGCCATATCTTGTAGTGTCTCCAACCAGGCACAGTGGGGATCACGCGGTCCCCATCCTGGAAGGCGAGTAGCACCGACAGCACCCAAGCGTTTCGTGATCTCCTTCATACTCCTCTGCCAAGTCAAGGGTTGGCCACCTCTCTGTTTACGCCACTTCGAATTGGGCATGGAAAACAGCACTCCCTTCGGCAAACGATGGTTCGGCATACGTAACACATGTCCCAACCAACGCAGCTTCTGGTGCTGGACACATTCTTCAATGGAAGTACCCGTTACACAACCGAAAACACACTTTCTAACTGCCTTGTTACGGATTCGCCGACACCAACCCACACGAGCTATGGTTCTGAGACAACGATTGTCGAACACCTGAAGGCGTCTCAGTTCCGCTGCTCGAATAGGCCAAGTCTCACAACCATACAACAAAACAGCCCGTACTGTAGCTTGATACACACGTCCCTTAAG
>NW_008751727.1:1254330-1255500 GCF_000715545.1 Opisthorchis viverrini
AAGGCAGCGGGGTTTGGCGGGAAATGCAAATGCATTACCATTTCTACAGAACAAGTCGCCACATGTTCCAACCCCCAACCTGGAGGGCCAGGAGACTGTGTTCGTCAGACCTCTAACTATTGACCAACCTGGTATGAGAGACTCTGTGAGTATCGCGGGACACTCTCCAGTATAGCTCAATGGATCGCTGAGGTGCGCAAACCGTCACACCACGGTAAGGTCCAGTCTCTTCGTGACGAACAGTGGTCCAACTATGTACTATCCATGTCGAACCGAGAAGACTGTTCACGGAGCCTTCTTCAGAATGGCATTAAATGCTTGATGAACGTGTGAATCGGTAGGTCGGTGGGAAGACTAGGGGTCTGGGTGTGTTGGTGCGGCGGTGGGAAGACTAGGGGTCTGGGTGTTGTTGGTGCGGTCCACCCTGCAGGGTGTGGTACTCGCGAGCACCAAGGATCCCCCGCGCGGGGCTGGATACATTGCAAGTAATAGCGGCCAGTCAATTTCGATGACGTTTATGCTGTGTAAGGTCTAAATATGACAACCCACACTTAAGTAAAGTAACGGCAAATATATAGGTGACCCGAAAATATTACTTTGTCCTCAAGAGCGCGTTCGACCCCGTTGATTGATTCGATCAGTTGTACGACACGATTTTTCCGCACCTTTGCATGCATTAGAAAAGGAAAAGGAGAAGCGACTCTCGAGGATCATCATCATCATCAACAGCAACATCAGTGTTGGCACTGATGCCTGCTCCAAGATCAGTGTTGGCACTGATGCTTCACTGCTCCAAGGGAGCACGTGGTCGGGACCCACAAATGTGATCCAAAATTAGCGGCAGTCAATTACTGATTCGCGACATCGGTAAATGACAGTGATGAGATCAATTTGGGTCCGTAACCAGCACCCTTTTGGAGGATACCATGTGGCCAGACGATTTCGACTATTTCGAAAGTTGGCACTGCATAAAAACAGTCTGCGATCAGCACATAGCTGAAGCGGTTGTTCACCATCGTCCGTACGTACCGAGTCCAATTCATCATCATCATCACCATCATCACCATCATCATCATCATCATCATCATCATCATCATCATCATCATCAATGACAGCAACATCAGTGTTGGCACTGATGCTTCACTGCCGTACAACCATAAAGTTCGTTTA
>NW_008751727.1:1255738-1298049 GCF_000715545.1 Opisthorchis viverrini
CCATCCTGAAGGAGGCACGGAGAACAACACTCGTCTTGGTAGACGGTATTTTGGCATGCGTAGCACATGACCGAGCCATCGTAGTCGATGATGCTGGATGTTTTCCCGGATTGAAGTGCCTGCAGCACAACCAACTACCCGTTTTCTAATCGCCTCGTTGCTGATACGCTGACGCCATCCGAAACCAGCCACGCTTCTGAGGCATCGGTGGTCGAAAACCTGAAGACACCTCACATCATCTACTCAAAGAGGCCATGTCTCGCACCCACACAACACAGCCCTTACTGTAGCTTGGTACACACGACCCTTAAGATCCAGTGAGATGCCTTTTTGACGCCACAAGTGACGCAAATTAGCAAACGTGATTCGAGCCTTTGAGATTCTTGCACTGACTTCATCAGACATACTTCCGTCAGAGTCCAATTCATGTCGACCCCCTAATCGAATCTCAGATACGCTAAGCCTGTCCACTTAAGCACTCAAATCTCCGGCAACCACCACTACACCCGAGCTTTTAGCTCTCTATAACACGGTATTCCGGGCGTCGTGAAACCTGTCTTTGATGGCGTCGGAGCTACAGTCAGTTAAGGCGAAAGCAGACATGAGAAACAGACATCGATCAACTGCTCGCTTGTGAAGATCCCACGTGGACGTTGCCAGACAAACCGATCAGAGACAACTATCAACAGGTATCCAGTCGGGCAGGGATAGTTCCGCTAGTGATTCAGGACGACAGCAACCCCAACACATCCCGCAGCAGCAGCAGCCACGCACGTGGCACAAATCGAGTGGATACTGACGGGGTGGTTAGCTCAACCACTGTGCTTGCATCTTCAATTCTTGTTTCTCATATACAGCACATATCAGTGTGAATCCAGTGTGAGAGCAAAAAGCGGCTTGTTATCCTGCTTGCTTCAGAATGTGAACATTGAAGGCGGCCAGGTGACTGAGCGTCGAGGTTCGAAGATTGATTTTTAGATGCCTGTAGATATCAGCTCCGGATGACATGCAAGTGTTGATTGCAAAACCAATGCAAGACGAATGGAGTCAGCACTAACTGACAGGTCTACGAGAAGTTAACAGGGTGAATGAAAGGAGAAAACTACGTGAAAGAGACAGGAGGCGTCAACAGAAGCCTGTTTTTATTAACCCGACTTGTTGTATACAACATGCACGGTGATCCGGTTGATGGCACCATGCGGTAGCCGGTGTGGCATGAGATTATTCGTATTGTGCAATTCATGGTCGTAGGAAGGCAGGAAGACGATTATTGCCCTCAACTGAGGCCTTTGGCTCAAAAGCCTGACCAAAAGGAAGCGGCGTTTGGCGGGAAATACAAATGCGCTCCCGTTTTTATAGAACGAGTTGCTACAAATGTTCCACCACCCAATCTGGAAGGCCAGGGCACTTTGGTGACACATCTAGTATGACACTATCCAAGTCTCTCACGGACGCCCCTAAGTACAGCTCGGTGAGTCGCGGAGGCATACAAACCGTCACACCACGGTATGTTCGTCTCTTCCTAACGGCAGGATGTTGACCGATCGACCCCGACTGCACCCGGACACTGCAACGTATGGCTGCTAATCGATGTTAGTAGTGTTCTTGTTTCTATCAGAATGCCTGAATGGGTGTATGAGGGCGTAGGTACCCCGGGACGACTGTGGTAGGCAAGAATTAAGTCTCTTCCCGTCCAGCTTTTTTTCGTTTCACAATAGCACCTCAAATATATGATGGTTGTACGGCAGCGCAGCACCAGTATTGAAAGCTGGTGTCATGCTCCCGATAATGACTGCAAGTGACTCTTCACTGATAACCGCACACCACCACGTGACAGCCGCCCTACTCATACTGAGATGCCTGGCGATTCCCGCCACCTCGGGGGTCCGTCTCGTCAGTCCCCGCAACAGAACTGAAATTGTAATGCGGTCTAATACATGTCCCATGCTGTCTCTCACTAACACCCGACTTTTATGAGTTTCTTGGCGCACTGCTCACTCTTCCTTCGTGCTCACCCATTCTGCTAGGAATTTCCCCAGAGGTTGCGTGGACAGTGCAGTCGTTGCACTTGGTCTTGTGCACACAGGCCTTAATGCTACTCAATGGTAGGTGGTACTTCAACTTCACCATTCGAGAGGGTAGTGTCTGAACTCCGTAATGCTACTCCTATGTCAGTCATGTTTATGATTCTTCGGATGCTCTTAATTTATATTGAAAATTAGTCCAAAACAATTCCATTGGGTTTCGCGATTGATATCAACACCCTTCGCACTTTACGCTTAATACACTTCTTTAGTTCAATTTGGGCCACCGTACGTTCCCATCACCATGTGTTACAGTGTCGGCTCAAGAAGATACGATGCTTTGGCCCATAGCCATTATCCAACGAAAAGCAATTTGCAAATAATTTAAAGGTTGAGACGCCGTCCTAGACAAAAAAGCTTGCCAGACTACAAATTTACTCGGAGTTCGATTCAATGGTTCGTTTCGGTAATGAAGGATAAAGAGCTTCTTCTGAAGTACACTAAGATGAAAAGACATTCGTATTACAGTTCTCAATGACTGAGGACCGTAGGCGTCCTTGGGGTAAATGCTCAGCTTTTTTTAGTGGTGCGCGGAAAGCGTCCTGTACGTCGCAAGCTAAGCATGACTTCAGACAGCATGGGAAACAGAATAAAGACAACTGCGGGCGGCAAAAATGACCCTCTGTGAGCCGACTCTGCATTACGTAACCAGTGCACACCGACTTATATACTCACGTTAACGTTGGGCGATCCTCCAATTGATCTTGGGGCCGGTCGAATACTGGAGACGGGAATCCGAACAGCTGAGACGGGAACTTGATTCCCTAAATTGAACAGCACGGGAGTAGTTAAACTCCTCTCGTAAGGCATATATATTAGAAATGCTTTTAACAATGTTTGTACAAGCTTGCAACAAATAAAAACAAACAGATAGCAGCCGGCACGGTGGACCACTCACCAGATGAGCGATCACCCATATTTTCAAGGGGTGCGGGCGAGTCCGCCCCTATCGATTAAAACAGCGGGCGGAGTGGGTACAGTAAGCTCGTACAGAGCCTGGCCGGAAGAAACCAGATGGGACTTTGGTGAAAAGGGTTTCTAAGTTGATTGTAGGTAAGGAGTGTATAAGGGCTTCCTGTACCTCACTGGATCGGAACCGTCTCTAAGCCCGGAACGTTCGAAATCTGTTTCGTTTTTCACGTGCAAATTTGTGAAAGAATTCTTTCGCTATTCAATCTGTTTACAGAGTTTACACATGTAATTTTTACTCTCACATGACCCTTCGGTCATAAGCTTTGTCAGTTTGCACTCGGTTCCTGTGGTGCATCAAGTCTCAATCATGATGGAAAATATGGTATGTTCCCCCAGCCATCGATGCGCGACAACAGATATGGGCGAAATAGGTGTCCCTCGAGGCTTAGTGAAATTTTAAATGTACGGATTCACAGGACGACCAGATACACCTATGGTGATCATTCTGACCATTGTACATTATTGCTTTCTATGTAACTTATCATTACTCAAATTGTACCACTTTCTATCCCTCACTAAAATCTCAGCTTATTCCTCTTCTGTTTATACCGAATAACTTTTGTTTAAATGGACGCAAAAGAAATATGACACAATACAAATTCTGTACCTCGTGAAAGGCGTGTTCCCCTCTTACTGTGTCGAATTACGCTGGCAGTGAATTAACGACTACGACGGGATAGAAAGTATCTGGGAATATATCAAAGAAGATTCCAGGAAGGAGATCGATTTGGATTTATTTTGGTGGTAATAACTAACTGTACCAACGAACTGTATGTTGTATCATCTCGCCTATTTTTTCTCACTTGATTTAACTACTTTCAACTGGTATTTGCTCACGTTATCCACTATAAACCAACTGAATAACTCTCCCGACCCGTTTAACTTCGCCAGCTGCTTCCACCTTAAGGGTGCAACGCCATCTGCAACTACAACAGAACCATTGAAAACGAAACCAAGTCCCCATTGCCAAATCGTCATGACCATTGCGAATGTCTCACTTTAATCAGGATACTCGACATGAAACTGGCGATCATTTCTAAAGTTTTGAATGGCGTAAATACACAGAACACAGTGACCTGGACGAAAATCGATAATGGACCTCCTTCCATACACATGTACCTTGCGCTGTAAATTTTGGTTCTGTTGGCTGCGAGGTGGGTCATCAGCTCTCTTATGCGGTAATCACGGCCGCCACAGCGTCTTCAATGGTCAGGCGCATGAGAAAGATCAGGCTAATTATCTGGGGGTCATTCCTCAGGTGAATCACGCCAACGAAGCAGACAGAGTCGCTCCTTGGTAGTGCCCACACAAAAGCTGGACAGATTCCTTCAAGCAGGTTTGTTACGCCAGAAGGCAAGCAAGCGAATACTCGGGCTTCTAGTCCCTCTTTCCATTCCATCTGCAGCACACAGGATCTTGGAGTAGACCGCAAGCATTCGAATGGCCTACCTATATGTGAGGATCACACTCTAAAGTCGCTAAAGCCGTAGATTCGCGAGGCAGGCTTCCGCGGGGTTTCAGTTCAGCCGAACTCAACCTCATGCACAAACCGATGGTGTTACCAGCTCCTTGTGTTCCCGAAAGCACACCAACGCAACCATCAGCGACTCCGGATTACAGATACTACTCGACTGCCGCATTCCCCCCAGGTACCAGAGGCAGCGAGGCCCGTAAGGATGCGAGCCGCGCGTGGACGCGTTACTCAAAACACATACAGCTGTCATCACTCATTTCCGTAGCAGACGATGTGGGCGCCAAAATATAATTCATACCCGAGTCATAATTTCCCAGCTTAACTGGGTCAGAAGTGTAGAGTCATGCGGCTATGCTTGCCGAAAAATCAGCAACAACCTTTGATATATACATCAAAGAATGCTGCGAGAACCCTACAATCACTGAGAATGTGGAACTACTTAACTTCAGCACCACTCCGCCAAAAGTGGCTTCTTCGATTGCGAACACAGTCATCGCCCATGTCCCCAGCAGCCAAGGCCACAAGCACAACAACCTCAAATCGGGAAATCCTTCGTACACTCAGTTGGCCACGCTGATCGCAAGAGGCTCGGGAGTCCACACAGGCACAGAAGTTAGGTGATTGAAGTCAAACAAGCAACCTAAGATTCACCAAATCATGAAATGTTAGGCTGGTGCAACCTTCTGCGAAAGCAAACCTTATGAGATCCTCACCTAAAGGAATAGTTCCTGATGCTATCAACCGACAATTGGGGCCTCACAGAGACACCTTGTTCATAAAACTACCCCAAAATGCCCAAGGAGCCAAACAGATACATATTTGCCCTAAGTCACTGAAGAACAGAAAACATAGTCGACAAAAGATGGTTTCGAACGGGCTGGAATTAGCAGCGGTAAAAATTTTCGCTCAAGACAGGAAAACTTCATCCCCACAGGTAAAATGCCCGCACCAACTAGACTTCCATGGGGCGCAAAAAACGAGCAAATGAAGTAGACATGTATGACTCAGAGGCCTCTTCGATGCTTTGGACTCAAACCCGGCGTACGGGTACTGAACTGCTAACCTCACTGGCAGCACATCTTTCAGCTCACCACGTTCGGATGCAACAGAGACAGTGTTGAAATGCTTATCCACAAACTTCATCAGGCTTTTCAGCAAACTTCGCGTGCAAGAAGATGGAACGCGTTTCGAAGTGAGCCATCCTAGATCACCTTACTCTAGTTCCAAACGGATTTCGCCCGAACCGTTCTCTCGTGATGGACATCACCGTATTTTGCGGACAGCTCAACCCAAGTCGCGGGCGAGGGACTCATATTGGATGTCACATTCTTCTACCTCTCAAAAGCATTCAAACAAGTCCCACGCGTCTCTCTGCTCCACAAACTCAAGAGTTACGGGGTTAGAAGGTAAATGTACACCGGAATACGGCGTTCTTATCCGACAAAACACCGCCGAACATTTCTGATACAATTCAAGGACCTTTCAACGACCTTTATAGCCCATGTTCAAGTGTCATTTTCCTACGGCCGAATGTAGATGCTGCAAAGCGATGAGCGTTGGACTGGCACATTCCTCTAGATTAAGAATAGCATTTCCGTATGTCATCCGGAGGGGACCCAGCTAACGCATGTGTCGTGCATGGTGAGAATTGACCAGAGGAAGCACGATACTAAACGCCATGAAGTATTTGAGTATCTACCTCTCTTCAAACTTGTCCTTCTTTCTGGACCATGAGAAATTGCTCAAGCGTCATCCGCTGCTGTACGGATGATTCGGCACACCTTCTCTGTATTACTGGCATGGAATTTTAAATGCTCTACGAGGCCCACGCGGTGTGGACGTGAGCCTAGAGCGCTCACCCACGTTGAGCAATTTTTCCCATTTCGGGTATTAATGGCGTGGAATACCTTATTCTGATGGTTGTCCTCCCTCAAGCTAGAACCAAAGTCAAATCAGTTCAGACACTTTTTAAGTCCTCGCACTGGAAAGCATACCAACTCGCGCTCGAAACTTAAAGAGCAGCGCTACACCCTTTTTTCGCTTGTGCCTTTCAAGCTAGTGGCAGTCAATGAACGACAAGAAGAAGACCGACTTGGGAAAGCCTCGCAACTGTGTATCAATCTGTGAGTCCGTGAATCCGTGAACCTATGTTTGAGGCTGTAGCCAAGTTCGGTGCGCTCGATGGGATTAATGGGCGTGCATTCCGAACATTACAGAGATAAGGACTCTGGTTACATGACAACGGTTAGTCAAAGTGCACTGTGAAATTTGGGGATTTATGGAGTGGAAATCCTCCGAGGTCGAGTCGGAGGCCAGCAAGGCAAGTTGAGACTGATGCCGTCTTGATTGAAGCGCGGGATTGTTGTTCTGACATAACTTACTGAAATAAATAACCGAATTGCTGCGCTTCACCGGGAAGTGACTGGCTTATACGTGAAGGTTAGAAATTACCTTATCCAATCGCAAGTAAAGAAAAACGGGTGAAGTGCGATGACTGGGAGTGAGGGAATGAGTTTAGCGTACAGATGTTAACTACCCTTAATGGAGGCTTGGCTAACTTGAACCAAGACAGCATGAGGAGCCGCTGCTAGCCAAATAAAGGGTGCTAAATAGAAGACAAAAATGCTTAGAAGCCGGCCCTACCAGGATTATAAAGCGTCCTATAAAAATGTTTACGATATGACTTGCATAAATAAATTAGTAAATAGAGGAAGGATAATCATTGAGAATGACCTTTAGTTGTCCGAATTTTGAGATACGCGTGCTAGGATGGCCTCTATTGTCAGGCTGCTTTGATTAATACGCGTGTTGGAATAGGATAATATGGAGTTGAGGGATAATGTGTGAAACGCCCTTGGGCGAAGATGGTCGAAATGGAGTAAGTATGACGGCTATCGGTCGAGCCAAGCTGCTGCAGAGGTCGGCATGGAACAAGTAAAGAGCATGCGGATAGATGCTACAGGATATGCATTTTCCGAGGGTGATGAAACCTCTCCATCCTCCGGAAACTCATAGCTTATAACAAAGCCTGGTGACAGCGCTCGATTCCAGCGAAAATATGGGCTAAAACTGCATAATGGCAAGTACGGTTCATCAATACCCAGCCCAACTTTCTTTGCAATTTCGAAAAATGTTTTAGAGGATCAAAAACATAACCGATGGACTGCATAGCCACGGCAAATCCAGAGAAACTAGAGGGGACCTCGCTATCTTTGAAGGTGATATCAAGATGGAAGGAACACGCTCGGTATTCGCACAATGGAATTTAATTCTCGAAAACCGGGAGGTTTTCGAGGTTGCCACTTCATGGTAAAAATGCCCAGATGTGATGAAATTTTTTCTAGATTATATGGACGAATGATTTATTTAAATGAGCGAATCTTCAGAGCCAGTAACTAACAATGATAGGAAAACTGTGTCTAATGTAACAGGATGGCGGATTGTGGCAAAACGTAGGCGCTTTCAATGGACGAAACTTTCAGGTATCCCAGCAGGTAAATTAATTAATTCATATTTCTGGAGTCAACATTGTGCTTGTGGAAGCGAACTTTGCGAACGAGAGACTCCATTTGTTTGTTTTGCCATGTATATCCTGCTAAAGTGGATAAAAACCGAATTCCGTGTTCAATACTTCTTATTTCGCGTTATCGGCAAGGTAGGCGCCCATCATTTTCAAAAACTCTTCNAAAACGTAGGCGCTTTCAATGGACGAAACTTTCAGGTATCCCAGCAGGTAAATTAATTAATTCATATTTCTGGAGTCAACATTGTGCTTGTGGAAGCGAACTTTGCGAACGAGAGACTCCATTTGTTTGTTTTGCCATGTATATCCTGCTAAAGTGGATAAAAACCGAATTCCGTGTTCAATACTTCTTATTTCGCGTTATCGGCAAGGTAGGCGCCCATCATTTTCAGAAAACTCTTCCGATGTTGGAAGAACGTCAGTTTTACCGGCGTTGGCAACCTATGCCCGCAGGTCTATTTTCCTGGTACGTTGCTGGATATCACTACGGAAGCATTCATTACTTTGTACTGGCAGCAAAACTCTGGATTTCAAATTACGAGATGCCGATCATAGAGGACTACTGGACGAATCTAGCTGACACAATGGCTAACGTGTGCCTATGGCCCCATGATGCCTAATCAACCAGCAAGATGGAAACAACGTCGATCATAGCAGAAATCAGGACGAGCCTAGCTGACGCACACGAATAACTTGCAGCTAGGAGACAACGATGTCTAATCACCCGGCCGACATACGCCTGTCTACCTGTGCCGGAAAAAGCTAGAGATCCAAGTAGTGCGAGATGAAAAGTTGAATTTCATTGGTCATTTTGATTAGTACGAATGTCTTTTTCTACCGGTTGTGAAGTTAACCCATTATCACTATAAGCGAATGGCTTTCATTGTGCGCAGTGTGCATTGAGCAAGTGGCATCCCGAAATGAAGGATATAAAGATTTAAAGATGTACCTTATAAGGGGAGCACATAAGCGGCAACGACTCGTAAAAGCTTATTTACACAATGCCATTTTCAATGGCTGATTCGCATCGTATCACGTCACGTATCTTGGCGCCTACTGACCAGACGAACAGTCTTTACCTGGTTTGCTTCTCATTAGGCAAACGAAATCATCGTCATCTCTGCTCCATAATTGGCGCCCTAGGGTATGAGCCCAAGTATTAGGCCATTAACTCAGGGTTGTCTATTTGATTTGCCTTTGCGCCAAAAATACAGACGCACGCAAACTTCCTGGACACGCTATGCAGAGGATCTGTGCTTCGGCTAATGAAAATATTGTAACATGCCTTCTTTGCTAACTGTTTGGCAAGCATGTCTGCGTTTTTTGGGCAGACCGGGATCTAGGCACCAAAAATAAATTAAACTTATGCGGAGTCACCTTTAGGACGAGCCCTAGGAGCTTCACAATGCTGCAGGAAAATCTCACCATCACAACAGCCTACGTGATATGATACGCGGTCTTGAAGAGCCCTAAATTCCGAATCCGTTTTCCTGGACTACCACCTGGGTTGAGGCGCAGTGTCCTCGACCGCCGACGGCGGGTTGTCAGTCGCGTGCGTTGAGCTTTGACGCAGCAGGATTTGCCCCTGAACAATCAACTGCTTAATGGCAGATGTGACCCGCTGGATTTCGAGCTCCTGAAAATATCCACCAACCGGTTCAGTTGTCTTCGCAGGCCGTCTAAATCCGTCTGCGGTGGTTTGGGAACAAGTGTAAGAGGTATACCTTTAGCCGGTAGTTTGTACTCGCAGTTGGCAGACAATGAAGTCACCTAGGATAATCTGTGGAAAATAGTTCGTACTGCTTGAAACCGACTGATCTTCAAATACAGGGAACAAATGGACGCAGATGAGCCCTATTGCCCGGTAGAATGGTCCTGTGCATTCAACAGCACACGTGTCAATCGTTTGGAAGCACTTGGGTTTTTCCACCATGAACTAAGTTAGTTAACGTAGGTTGACCCCACCTTGTTTGTCCCAACATTATGATAGTGCAGCCTTAGCGGTCGCTGCCCCAATTGCCTCAAAATGAGAGAAGATACACACGTAGTAATTCGGTAGATGACGTTCAAAAGTAGCTGTCACCTAGGATTTCTCGTCGGTCATAATGATATGCATATGAGACTCTCTCATGGGCCAATCTGCTTGCCGGGACACCTTTAGTAGGGTGTTTTTCATTGTTGAATATAACTCGACCTCATGATAATTCCCCCAATCATTGGCTTATTCCGCCTATGTACTTTCGATCTTTGTTTGTTTTGCTTTTCCGTACCCGCCACTCACCATGCCGCAGAGGCCGTCCTGTTCGACACTTGTGTATAGACATATGTGAATGTGTGAATGCGCGCTGCCGACCTACTTACTGATGTGTGTCAATATCCCGTTTGCTGAACCTGTCTTGACTTGTTTTCTCATGGGTTCCGTGTGATCGCATGTTCAGTGAGACTCACGGGACCACCATTGGGAGGGAAAACCGCGACCCACGCTACTGAGCCATCATCCAGCTTGCCGTTTTGTGGTGTGCGGACGTTGACACTGCACTGTGCCGGTCAGTGACAGACCTGGGAACTTGCTGACGCTACGAACGTGAACAATTTAAGTTTGTTGTACGCATTTGCTTGCACTTGTGTAAATACGAAGCCGATTCTTCCCTTTGATAATGGGGATTGTCAAACCTACCCGAATGTCAAAGTTCCGTATCGGGAACCTCAACATCCAGTGTGTCGGAATGATGCACACGGTCACAAAGTGAATTGGTCACAAAGTGAATTGTTCCAGACTGTGCGTGTACAGCCCATTTTCGGGTGATATACATCAGTGCACCGTACGATAAGAGGCAAATCACGGTATTTGCACACTTTGCTGGAATCCGTGTTCGCCGTCAGCCTCTCCATATCGGTGGTCGTAACCGGATACTACACCCATCATTTCCTTGAATAGTCGAACAGTTTACGCACAGGGGCAAAACACTCGCTCTTCACAAACACATATCACCGGACGCCCGGGTCACGTCCGTTTTCAAGGTTTACAGCTTGTGTCTACAGACCGAATATCAGGTGCTTTAAAATACGTCTCCAGAGCGGGTAGTTGCATGTGTTTCGTATACATTCACTACATCTGGGAAGCGTCGGAACAACGCTATCTGCTGCAATTGGAAGGAGCATATATGGCCATAAGCCATTTCCCCACTCGCCGCGCAAGCACGTGTCTGGTCTCCAGAAGACTTGCCAGGACCGATGGTCTATCGTCTGTCACAATAAGACCAAATAATGCGGCACCATCTCAACAGACCTGGTCGACACTTAAGGTGGTAGTTGTGTATATCTTGAGTGTTAAAGAAATTGTCGAATTTATCAGTCACAGACTGTCGCAGCTTACACGCCGGCGTTCCAGATTTCAGCAAGTCCCTGCAGTCGCGCACCTCTTTTACGGTACCTCTCGTTTTACAAGAAGCCGATCTTACATTAATTTGAACAACTTATGGTTGCGTTCAAGATAGTACGAAGTGAATGCGAGGTGGCTCCTTTGCCCCCTAGACAAAACTGCACTTGGAAGCCAGTGCTTTGCGCAGTTTTCTAGATCAGAAAACATGCTGAGATTACTAGCTTTTTCAGATTCCTTGACTTTCCATTGATCTGGAAGGTCACCTGCTGCGTTTGTAGTACACCCACCAAACAACATTCGTACTTCGACTACCGGACGGACGTATGAACACCACAAAGTTTATTAATCTTGGGACATTTTAATGCCATGAGGGATGAAGAGGATACAGCCCTAAATCTCCCAACGGGCACACTTTCGATTCCGTAGCACAGCCAGTTCAAAGTTGAGAGTGCAACAAATGGAACATTTAAACATAAAATGTTTTATTTCGAGCCTTTTGCTCCCAATGCACGGCTCTAAGGGGCAGCCCAACATGGTCGAGTTCGTAAATTCATGGAAAAGCTAAAAGCACTCGATTCTGATTGGCGAATACCCTGCTTGAAAAAGTCTGGACATATTTTGGTCCGTTGCCGGTTGTCGTCACATTGGTCTAATTGATGTTAAATATCTGCATGTATAAAAGTATCTTACTAATTGATGTTAAATATCTGCATGTATAAAAGTATCTAAACTCACTGCGTGGATGTTCTGAGAATAGCAGCCGGTTGGGCTGTTCCTCCCACCAGGCTGGTCGGTGAATAGATGTCCATCAAACAGTCTCTTGGTTATGCAGGTTTGGAGTTGAAAGAACTGGTATATATCCGCCAAACACGTCTACTTGACGGTTATTTAAGCGTTCAATAATCACCAAACGCGGTTATACGATGGTTGTGATGGTGCAAATAACCGCCAGTCGACCATAAAAGACAGCCACTAGGCGGTCATATGACCGCCATATAACCCGGAAACTCGTTTTCTGGACTCCGTGCTGCTATTGATATGATTCCTGTTCTGTTGTAGCACGCTTTCGCTTCGTAACTGCCATACCACCCGAAGGAAGCATATGTTTCTCAATATGCCGAATACTCATGCTCTTGCGCCAATCACCGCCGCCATGCAGTCAGGTTTTTAACCGGTCAGTTAAAAAACGAAGGCCTTTGAAGACCTTTTTTCGGCAACTCTGAATATCTTCCAACCCAAGATCGGGGACTTGACAGTTTTGTGGACCATATTAATATGAATCTTTCAACACCACGTCAGCCGTTGCTTGGTGATGTCAGTTTAGTTGCCTCGTTGCATACAGCAGGGCAGACTAGCGCAATACCCGAAACATTACATCATTCTTACCTGTAGGCACATCACTCAAACGCGTAGGAAACATCAATCGGACGCCGCTGCTCACATATACCGTTGCTCGTCCGCCACTATGGGCTGGTTTTCTTGCTTTTATTATAAACCCTAACGCGAGAACTCGGGTTGGCCAACAAGCAGCATTTACCCGTATTCCAAACGCTTTATCGATCAACAGCTGGATCATCTCTAAAGCGCAAATACAAGATAGACGTGCAGTATTTCAGCTTACGGCACCATCGACTCTGAATTTCAGTTAAAGCTTCAGTTACCACAGCGGTTTCCTTTTCATTTTGCCAGCTGGCGCTTCACCACTCGACTGAATTCTCGATCTCACATTTCTGAGAAATCGGTTGAATGACCATTGATGCCTTCGATAATGCTTATATTTAGAACCAACTACTCTTTAGAATTGCTTACCAAAACAGGATATCAACTACAATAGATGTACGCTCAAAATTGTTCTTCCACGTGATATTCGGTGGTTGCTGTCTAACCAGCTAGACCAAAGAATCTGTTGTGACAATCCCAGTTAGACATATTGGGCGTAAAGGTATGTTGTTGAAGCCACGTCCAAAGTAAGAAAATAAACTGCGGCGGAAAACTCTTCGAAAACAAGGTTTTTTAGGGAGCGATGCCGCGAAAGAACTCAACCAACCACGGTGGTGACAGTCTAAAAATCTGTGCTTGTTTTAACAAGACTGTCAGTCATTGGCAGAGGTCGATTATGTTGAGGGAAATCAAGAGCAAAAGAATGTCTGATTACGTACCCAACTAAGAGAAAGAATGTACACTGGTCTCAGTAGGTATAACAAGAAACGACGTGTGGATGGACGCCAGGGTACAGAAGGAGTGACATTACATGCACGTAATGTAAGACTGCTGACTGTCACGCTGACATTAACTGACCACTATAGTCCTATCACACCAAGAAAAATTCCGGTATGTTCATACGAGAAGCAGTTTGAATAATCAGAGTAGGACACCCTATTTCATCAGTGGCATGTCACGGTAGTATGTTTATGCTAGACGCAAAACGTAGTGATACTGGTGAGCGTCTGTAGATGTGTCCCGATCATCTGTTGCTTTTCGTTAATGTTGTG
Source organism: Opisthorchis viverrini (assembly GCF_000715545.1). Taxonomy (NCBI): domain Eukaryota; kingdom Metazoa; phylum Platyhelminthes; class Trematoda; order Opisthorchiida; family Opisthorchiidae; genus Opisthorchis; species Opisthorchis viverrini. The sequence continues at coordinate 1,269,666 of NW_008751727.1, forward strand.
GATGCTGTTTTATTACTCGTTGCCTGAATTTGAGTTGCCTTTTAGTCACAGTGGTCGTGTAGCCCTCAACCACTGATGGCACTGATGTTGGTCGGATACCCAGGTCGATTCAAATCGTGTTGTCGTTCGGCTCGGATTATCACCAAATTTACTCGGGGCTCCCCATTCATTAACAGGAAAACTTCGTGAACCACCAATTAAACGAGCACACCATTAGTTTGTGGACGATGCCACATAAGCAGCCCACTCAAAGGAAATCGATGGCAACTGATTTGGAATTTTCATAACTATGAATGTCACTTGAATGTGTCTGTGATGTGTCCGAACATCTACATGGAATCCACTGAATCCCAGAATGATCACTACCCCTTGACGCTCTATCCATTCGGTGGTGATCGATTAGGGGCGTTGCAAATGTAGTCTGTGTGTGTACAGAGAGGCTTGGCGGAATCAGAAAACTCAGGAAATAGAAACCAGAAAAGTTGTATGTGCAGGATCTGTTCCAGCTAATTAGCAAAACAGAAATTATGAGGCCTCAAGTAGGTGAGTTAATCAAAGCTAACGAAGTAGACTTCGCATATCATCGTCAACAACAGTTTTCAATACTGATGGTTCTGTGCGACACAACCACAATTTATTTGAAAGCCTTATTGTGAATAAAGGAGACTTAGATCTAGCCTATCAAAACCACTTTGGGGTACCTGCACCTCCAGACATTCATTCAGACACTGGATAGAAACTGACAACAAGGACGCCACTGAACTCCCACCGAAAATACTCAGATTTCTCGTAATCTTTCATAACCATCTCTAAGGTCAAAGGTTGGCTACCTCTCTGCTTGCACCACTCTGAGTGGCGCACGGACGACACTGATTCGGCATGTCCAGTTCATGGTCTAACCACCGTAGCTGGATTCATTGCCCACATAGTCAGGGCTCTAGTAATGCGCGCCAGCATCGTTTGTGGCGTCTGAAACAAACGTGAAATTAAAGGGTCATATATACAAGGCAACTGCAAGAAAAGTCCTACCTTACAAAGCTTATTTGGGAAACTCAGATTTGGGGTCCTTCAATATCCCAAAACGTTTAATCACTGATGTCTTCCTTACGACTGCGAAGCACCAGAGTTTGAGCACTGGTGTGGCGTCGATGAAGATGCTTTCTTTGTAGCGTTACAAGTTATCTGACCGCGGTTCGTATGCAACGAGGTGGTGCTCAAGCTTGGTAACGAATCAGAATCGTTGGATCATTGAGTGTAATTCACCAGGTTAAGTAGTTGGAACATGTACTACGCACACCAAGCCAGCATCTACCAAAAAGCAGTTTTCTATTCCACACCACCATCAGTGACAGGCAGGTGGAGGACGTACCATCACATCGTAAAATGAACAAAAGGCGGCTATAGCCAGATTTTCGCTCCTTGACGGGTCCATGTTGTCCTTCCATATGGTTGGGAACTCTGAAGTATATGGCACGTAACCGATCTCAGTGAGTTGCGTGCTGTCACTTATGAGGCGGACCGCTTAGCTAAATTTCGCCTATCGTTTCGTGCTGGGTGAAGTTCGCGAAAGACATCGTCAGTTTCGTTGACGTTGCCTTAATTCGAAACGATGCTCGGATATTTTTGTTCCAACACTGTTTAGTCCTAAGGGCATTTTACCACTATGTACTAAGTCTCGAAACTTACCTTATCGTTCCACGCTTTACCAAAGCTCCCTTCCTGGTTGTTTGGCATTTTGGCGCACTATATACTCTCGATGTATTAATTTCAGTGATGATAAAGATTCTTCAGCTTCAAGGAAAATCAATTCCATTCTCTCAACTTACATCCGACCACATACATCCCTTAATGCGTGGCCAGCTGTCCCTCGTCAGCTGTTATGGTGCAGAAGTCATATTAGTTTTCTTTTGCACGACAGAGCGACGAGTATGTCTGGGGGGAATAAAACACTCTCTGATGTGACTGCACCTACTGCTGTGCCATTCTTGTAAGTTTCCATTCAGGCTTGAGCACTTGATTACCTAATGGCACAATATGTTACTTGTAAATTGGAACTACAATTGTCCGAAAATTAGCGGTAACAATGCACTCACCTCGACGCTTTCCTCACCGGGTAGCAATGGAAGACCCAAGACATCTTTTTAAAAAAGTGAGGTATGATAATGCAGGGTACGCCAATAGACCGTAGCGAATTACGTTGCCTTGTCTAAAATAGTGATAGTAATAATAATCATTCAGGTGTAACACCCTTGCGGTCCTGGCTGCCATGCGACTCGTGGCAAACATGTGAGCGGAGATACTGCCAGGTTACCCTCATTAAGGCGCTGTACGCCAACTCTTGAGGCCGTGTAAAGGTCTACGGGAAGCTCTCTCCTGAGTTCACCACATCAAGTGGTGTCCGACAGGGCTATCCTTTTTACCTTCCACCTTCAACTTCGTCATCGATATGGTCATGGAAGACTCACTACCGGCCTTTAATGCCTGTGGGGTCGAAGTGCTCCCTGGGCCTCCACTCACAGGTATCAAGTACGCAGACGGCATAGCTCTTCTGGGATCTGACCCCGTGGTACTGCAAACAGCATTAAATAATCTAAATAATTCCACCTCATGGTTTGGAGTGCGCTTCACACCGGCAAAGTGTGAAGTGTTAATGCTAGACTTGGTGGGCTCGAACCCTAGCCTCATGCATGCGGATGAACCGATTGAGCTAGTAGACTGATTTGTTTACCTAGACAGCTGCATCAGTTCCGGTGGTCTGGCGAGAGATGATATTTCCATCCGGATTGGGAAGGCCAGAACAGCTTTTGTGAACCTACGTCACCTGTGGCGTAGGCGTGACATCAGCTTCTCTGTCAAGGGTCGAGTTTACGATGCTTCGGTGCGCTCCATTTTACTATATGGATCAAAAACCTGGTCGCTGCGCGCTGAGAACGTCAAAAGACTTTCAGTGTTTGACCATCAATGTCTTCGGAGCATTGCCCGAATCTGGTGGGAACACCGGATTAGCAATTCTGAAGTACGTCAAATGATATTCGGGAAAATTAACTCACCGTCGATAGACGAACTGATCACACTGCATAGGTTACGCTGGCTTGGCCACTTGCTGCGTATGCCAGTCGACCGAATTCCTCGAAGGGCTCTTTTGACACAATCACTTGAAGGGTGGAAGGGAGCCAGAGGCGGTCAAACAATGACTTGGCAGCGAAGTGTGAAAGCCATTACCAGCAAACTCAGCTGCGCTCGTCACTGCCGTCTTTCTGGATGGGGACCCCGAGACGGGCCACATCAATGGCTGGAGACATCGTCAGACATGGCCCAGCCGCGCCCTCAATGGCGCTCGTGCATCCAAGCTATTGCCCTCAATGCATACCTCCTTTTCCAACCCTCCCCTCCCACTTGACAGCCCACTGACAGTGCTGGATTTATGCACCAATTTATCATCTCCCGCCTGCAATGCGCAGCTACCTACCCCCCCTCAAAAAAAATCACCGGCGAACGAAACTTCGGCAATTACCACTACTGGAGGACCAGTACGCGGTTATTACAGCTGACAATGATGATGATGACCCAAGCCTAGATGGGAGCAGTCGGGACGCCGATGTTGGACCTTCCGGTTAGTAAGTGCGCGCCCTAACCACTGAGTTCTCATGCTTTCTGGCCTGGTTTTTTGCTTTGCTTTTGCTCTTTTGTCCACAGACATTTTCGTGAACTGCAGTTCTACAGTACTTCTACAATCTGTATATTACAGCTGCTATGAAGGTAAAAGATGTAAGTTTGAAAAAATTTTTGAGTCTTTGAGCCTTTTTAGCTTCCTGTCTATTCGGAATATCCAGAGGAAGATGTGGAATATGAGCTCGAAATGCGGCCACTCAATCTAGTGGAAAAACATTTAGTGCAGTACGTGAAACCGGTGAGGTGTACTGTCCAAAAATGGCTCGCCTGCGTACAAGTAAAGTGCTCTTATTTGGTACGCCATTTTTAATCCAAGGAATACACTGGAGACTCTGTTTCTCGGGCTTCCTCCGCAACCAACTGTAATGGCTTCCTTTGTCATAGTCTTTAATTATTAGCGATTTACGAACTTGTTCGTGACGAACCCATAATATTGGCACGTGGTGGTTTCATCACTGTGTGTGGTTTGGGAGGGCTGATTATGGGTTACAAAGGTCAGCACCATGTTTGTCGCTAATGTTTCGTTAAAGGTGGAATTTTTCGGAAGCTGTTTTATGCTTCCTTGTTTACTGCTGCGGCGACTTCTGCCTGTTATCCTGCAGCAGCGTACGCTTATGGAAACAAGGCATGGAATATTGGAACTAAGAAAGCTCTTGAATGGAAGGAGGAATATTTTCCAAAGGTAGGCAGTACCATTCATTACAAGCATATGTTTGTGGCATTGTCACAACACTAGTGTATCAAATTATAGTTTACGGGAAACACAACCCCCTGTTTAGGTGGTCCTCATCCGCCCTTAGTCCTGAACTCTAGACGACAGTAGACCCCAAGCAGTCCATAGAAGACTGTTCGAGGATCTCGGTTTAACCACTTTTGTATGTCCTTCACCTGTGATGTTTTCTGGCTAGTACGATTCGATATACCACTTCGCTGAATTTGGCATCCCCCATTTTTCGCACTCATCAGCAAGAAGTTTCCTGTGTTTCTCTTCCCACTGACTACTAGCGTCCACTTTTCTCTCCTATGGACTGCTTACCACCCAAAAGCCGACCACAATCCAACCGTCGCCACGAAATTCGATCGCATACTGCGACGTCCACGTCATTGTAATCCTTAACTCAAGTTGTGTGGAGGAAAACGGAACTAATGAGATGTCCTCTGTGTTAGCTTGAAAAAAAAACAAGAACATGTTTTCCCCAGAGTAGCTTAGAGGTAATATGGTAACCATAGAAGTCTAGGGATCTGATAACGCCCGCAAGATCTTCAGTCTTTCAACTCGGTACATGGTCAACTCTTCCTGATGCTAATCAGATGTCTATGCATGTGCAAGAATTTCTTGCGAAAATCCCTGGCCAAACTTCAAGCAAAAGACTAGGAGGACGTTAGTGACCTTTTTTGCATGAGCATGGTCCATACTTGGTGTTTATGTCTCAAACTAGCAACACTCCTACGGCGGCAGGTGGGTTTGCAAGCTAGAATTTGCACCCCATCTTGATCCTAAAACGGTTGCTATAATAGTGAGTCAGTGAGCAACGTGCATGACGTATTCATTGTTGGAAATTCCATCTTGGCAATGGAAAACATCCGAAGCTCATAACATACCCAGGGATGCGTACCAATAACCTACGCCTTAGTACACAATACCTACGCCACAGTTGTGCCTGGTTATGGAGACGATCAACAGCTAGCTTTGTTCAGCCATGTGTGAACTCGGCAAACGCGTCAACTGAACACGAGCGACTTTTGATTCTCACAGCAGTGCCACCATGTAGGTTCAAAGACTTAAGGCGCATCGCAAGTGAAAAATGTGTAATTAGGCCATACAGAACCACCTGACGGCGTCCTCTGGTGGAGGTGTTTGCCGTTTTACGGCGTGCAGTATTCCGACGTAAAGCTGCCACGTTGATGTGGTGGTTGGGCTTGAGCGGTGCAAAGATCCAGCGGGCTACATTGGCTGGAACTTCGTTCCGCAAGGTGCAACCATGCCAGGAAGGCCAAAATGGAACACTCAGACCAAGTGCAGCGCAACCCCCCTACCACGAGCAATCGTGCTACGAGGCGGTCTGGTGGGGAATCGCACTGTTCTTTGCGATAGGAGTATGAAGGTAGTAAAGTGTTTCCCCTCAGACAACCAGCATTCCCTTTATTTATGGATGCAGTGATGCTGCCTTCCCCCGAGGGATGATGGGTTAAGAATGGTCGGTCTTAAAAACCGCACACTCCGATCGCCCAACGGTTGACCGCCGGCGCATTACTCAATACAGTTTAAATACTTTTATAACCAGTGCTACTCAAAAGGCTGTGCTCAGCCGCACCAGGAATGAGATAGTTATGTCTTGTTCCCTGCGACTTCGGGTTAGGTCAGCCCCCTGTACCCGGGCAGGTCAGATTATTGAATCATCGACTCAGGGAAGGGTCCCTGAACACAACCCTACATCTCCCCACCACCTTGTGGGTCAGACTTTTGAGTCATAGGCTCAAGGTAGGGTACCTCAGCGAAACCCGCTTCTTCGGCCTGGGCAACTGGGAAGTATCATTTGCCCGCGCATTTCGGTGTCCACCGGGAGACGGAGAAGGCTTTTGATATGGTAACCAGCCGTGCCCTGTATCAACTGATACGATCGACTCGCCCTAGGAAAGCAACGTTCATTGAAACGTGAAGCGGGAAAATAGCTCATCGATTCACACGCAAAAACGTCGACCAGAAAGGTGGACCGAAGACTTCGAAGAACAGTACAGCTGGCCTCCTGCAATACAGCCTGTGGGGAAAGTGCATACAGGCGAATGGAGTGTAAACCTTGATCATCCGTCGGAAGAAGAAAAAAAATAAATAAAAGTTAGAAGGCACCAGAACCGGACGGACTCTATCCAGCCCTCTTCAAAGAAGGCAGAGATCTCTGTTGACCAATCCAACAAAACAAGTTGGCGCGATGTGCATTGAAGGAAAGTGCCTTCAGTGCATGGCAGCTGGGTATAAAAAGGGTGCTGAACGATTTTGGGCAAGATGGTCCAGTGGTTAGAGCACGAATTCACTGACCGGAAGGTTCGTGGTTCGAACTTGACCTTTGGCTCTCGACTTATCTTCTCTAGGCTTGGGCAGTCTGACAGTATCCCAGTCCTCGTGCTTCCTTCTGGTGGCATGGCAGTCATTCACCGAAAGGGTGTTACAGCCTTCAGAATGGAGCATGTCGATAGTTAAACTTATCTTCTAAAACGGTACGCGGACATTGTGTGAAAACCACCATGGCGTCAACCTGGTAACTGTGGTATCGAGGGAGCCTTCTGGTCGTATCATTCGGAGGTTGACTGAACACGGGGAGAGACAGAACTGTGAAAACCAAACTAGGTTCCGTCCTGCAAGAGGATGCATCAGTTACATCTTCACTCTCCGACAGATTCTGGGCGAGATGACTCAGGTGGGTAGAGCTTCTGGCTAGTACGATTCGATATACCACTTCGCTGAATTTGGCATCCCCCATTTTTCGCACTCATCAGCAAGAAGTTTCCTGTGTTTCTCTTCCCACTGACTACTAGCGTCCACTTTTCTCTCCTATGGACTGCTTACCACCCAAAAGCCGACCACAATCCAACCGTCGCCACGAAATTCGATCGCATACTGCGACGTCCACGTCATTGTAATCCTTAACTCAAGTTGTGTGGAGGAAAACGGAACTAATGAGATGTCCTCTGTGTTAGCTTGAAAAAAAAACAAGAACATGTTTTCCCCAGAGTAGCTTAGAGGTAATATGGTAACCATAGAAGTCTAGGGATCTGATAACGCCCGCAAGATCTTCAGTCTTTCAACTCGGTACATGGTCAACTCTTCCTGATGCTAATCAGATGTCTATGCATGTGCAAGAATTTCTTGCGAAAATCCCTGGCCAAACTTCAAGCAAAAGACTAGGAGGACGTTAGTGACCTTTTTTGCATGAGCATGGTCCATACTTGGTGTTTATGTCTCAAACTAGCAACACTCCTACGGCGGCAGGTGGGTTTGCAAGCTAGAATTTGCACCCCATCTTGATCCTAAAACGGTTGCTATAATAGTGAGTCAGTGAGCAACGTGCATGACGTATTCATTGTTGGAAATTCCATCTTGGCAATGGAAAACATCCGAAGCTCATAACATACCCAGGGATGCGTACCAATAACCTACGCCTTAGTACACAATACCTACGCCACAGTTGTGCCTGGTTATGGAGACGATCAACAGCTAGCTTTGTTCAGCCATGTGTGAACTCGGCAGACGCGTCAACTGAACACGAGCGACTTTTGATTCTCACAGCAGTGCCACCATGTAGGTTCAAAGACTTAAGGCGCATCGCAAGTGAAAAATGTGTAATTAGGCCATACAGAACCACCTGACGGCGTCCTCTGGTGGAGGTGTTTGCCGTTTTACGGCGTGCAGTATTCCGACGTAAAGCTGCCACGTTGATGTGGTGGTTGGGCTTGAGCGGTGCAAAGATCCAGCGGGCTACATTGGCTGGAACTTCGTTCCGCAAGGTGCAACCATGCCAGGAAGGCCAAAATGGAACACTCAGACCAAGTGCAGCGCAACCCCCCTACCACGAGCAATCGTGCTACGAGGCGGTCTGGTGGGGAATCGCACTGTTCTTTGCGATAGGAGTATGAAGGTAGTAAAGTGTTTCCCCTCAGACAACCAGCATTCCCTTTATTTATGGATGCAGTGATGCTGCCTTCCCCCGAGGGATGATGGGTTAAGAATGGTCGGTCTTAAAAACCGCACACTCCGATCGCCCAACGGTTGACCGCCGGCGCATTACTCAATACAGTTTAAATACTTTTATAACCAGTGCTACTCAAAAGGCTGTGCTCAGCCGCACCAGGAATGAGATAGTTATGTCTTGTTCCCTGCGACTTCGGGTTAGGTCAGCCCCCTGTACCCGGGCAGGTCAGATTATTGAATCATCGACTCAGGGAAGGGTCCCTGAACACAACCCTACATCTCCCCACCACCTTGTGGGTCAGACTTTTGAGTCATAGGCTCAAGGTAGGGTACCTCAGCGAAACCCGCTTCCTCGGCCTGGACAACTGGGAAGTATCATTTGCCCGCGCATTTCGGTGTCCACCGGGAGACGGAGAAGGCTTTTGATATGGTAACCAGCCGTGCCCTGTATCAACTGATACGATCGACTCGCCCTAGGAAAGCAACGTTCATTGAAACGTGAAGCGGGAAAATAGCTCATCGATTCACACGCAAAAACGTCGACCAGAAAGGTGGACCGAAGACTTCGAAGAACAGTACAGCTGGCCTCCTGCAATACAGCCTGTGGGGAAAGTGCATACAGGCGAATGGAGTGTAAACCTTGATCATCCGTCGGAAGAAGAAAAAAAATAAATAAAAGTTAGAAGGCACCAGAACCGGACGGACTCTATCCAGCCCTCTTCAAAGAAGGCAGAGATCTCTGTTGACCAATCCAACAAAACAAGTTGGCGCGATGTGCATTGAAGGAAAGTGCCTTCAGTGCATGGCAGCTGGGTATAAAAAGGGTGCTGAACGATTTTGGGCAAGATGGTCCAGTGGTTAGAGCACGAATTCACTGACCGGAAGGTTCGTGGTTCGAACTTGACCTTTGGCTCTCGACTTATCTTCTCTAGGCTTGGGCAGTCTGACAGTATCCCAGTCCTCGTGCTTCCTTCTGGTGGCATGGCAGTCATTCACCGAAAGGGTGTTACAGCCTTCAGAATGGAGCATGTCGATAGTTAAACTTATCTTCTAAAACGGTACGCGGACATTGTGTGAAAACCACCATGGCGTCAACCTGGTAACTGTGGTATCGAGGGAGCCTTCTGGTCGTATCATTCGGAGGTTGACTGAACACGGGGAGAGACAGAACTGTGAAAACCAAACTAGGTTCCGTCCTGCAAGAGGATGCATCAGTTACATCTTCACTCTCCGACAGATTCTGGGCGAGATGACTCAGGTGGGTAGAGCTCGAATTTACTAACCGGAAGGTGTGTGGTTCGAGCCCGACCTCTGCCTCTCGACTTCCCCTGTCTAGGTTTGGGCAACCTGCAATATCTCAGCCCTCGTGCCTCGGGTTGCATGCTTCCCCTGTCTAGGTTTGGGCAACCTGCAATATCTCAGCCCTCGTGCCTCATTCGGGTTGCATGGCAGCTAGGCACCGAAAGCGTGTTACATCTGAGCGATTTATTTTTTCATTTATTCTGGAACAGCGCAGTGCTCCCAGCTTCACAGTTCTGTCTCTCCCCGTGTTCAGTCAACCTCCGAATGATACGACCAGAAGGCTCCCTCGATACCACAGTTACCAGGTTGACGCCATGGTGGTTTTCACACAATGTCCGCGTACCGTTTTAGAAGATAAGTTTAACTATCGACATGCTCCATTCTGAAGGCTGTAACACCCTTTCGGTGAATGACTGCCATGCCACCAGAAGGAAGCACGAGGGCTGGGATACTGTCAGGTTGCTCAAGCCTAGAGGGAGCCGAGAGACAAATTTCGGGTGGCTTCGCGATCCAACTACTGAGCCATCTCGCCCCACTCCCAGTAACCAACGATGGTTGTCTTCTTTGATATGAAAACCACCTTTTACTCTGTGGACCGTCAGACACTATGACAATGTCTGTGGAGCCCTCCTTAAAGCATCATCATCATCATCGTCATCGACAGCATGACATCAGTGTTCAACACCGATGCTTCACTGCCGTACAACCATGATTTATTTGAAGGCCTTATTGTAAAGAAAAGAGTAAAGGTGGACGGGGAAGGAACTTAGTGCTAGCTTACCACAATCATTCCGAGGTGCCTACACCTCCAGACATTCACTCAGGCAATCTGAATAGAAACTGACAACAAGAACGCCACTGACATCGGTTGGCAGCCATATCTTGTAGTGTCTCCAACCAGGCACAGTGGGGATCACGCGGTCCCCATCCTGGAAGGCGAGTAGCACCGACAGCACCCAAGCGTTTCGTGATCTCCTTCATACTCCTCTGCCAAGTCAAGGGTTGGCCACCTCTCTGTTTACGCCACTCCGAATTGGGCATGGAAAACAGCACTCTTTTCGGCAAACGATGGTTCGGCGTACGCAACACATGTCCCAACCAACGCAGCTTCTGGTGCTGGACCTCCTTAAAGCAATGTACACCGAATCCCACGGCTACCTGAATGTCTACGTGAAGTTCTCTTCTGAGTTCACAACATCAAGTGGTGTCAGACAGTGCTGTCCTCTTTTCCCTTTTCCTCTTCAACTTCGTCATGGAAGACTCACTATCAGCCTCTAGTGCCTGTGGGATCGGAGTACTCCCGGGACGTCCGCTAACAGATATCAAGTGCGTAGACGACACAGCTCTGTTTGGATCTGATCCCGTGGTAATGCAAACAATAATAAGTCTAAATAATTTCACCTCATGGTTTGGCGTGCGCTTCACATCGGCAAAGTGGAAAGTCCTACTGCTAGACTGGGTGGGCTCGAAACCTAACCTCTTGCTTGCGGATGAGCCGATTGAGGTAGTAGACAAATTTGTTTAACCGGGAAGTTGTATCAGTCCCGGTGGTCTCGTGAAAGATGACATTTCCATCCGGATAGAGAAGACCAGAGCAGCTTTTGTGAACTTGCGTTACCTGTGACATAGGCATGACATCAGTCTATTCGTCAAAAGGCAAGATTGCTCAAGCGGTTAGAGCGCGAATTCACTGACCGGAAGGTCCGTGGTTCGAACCCGACCTCTGCCTGTTGATAACAAGGCAGCAGAAGGGTGTTACAGGTGAACTTTTTTCAAGGATCGCCTTTATAATGCTGCGGTGCGCTTCCTATTACTGTACGGATCAGAGACCTGGCCACTGCGAACCGACGACACCAAAAGACTTTCAGTATTTGACCATCGATGTCTTCGAAGCATTGCTCGAGTCTGGTGGGAACAACCGGATCAGCAATTCTTAAGCACGTCGAACGGTATTCGGGAAAAATAACTCACCCTTGATAAATGAACTGATCACACTGCATAGGTTACGCTGGCTTGGCCACTTGCTGCGTATGCCAGTCGACCGACTTCCTCGAAGGGCTCTTTTGAAACAATCACTTGAAGGGTGGAAGGGAGCCAGAGGCGATCGAACAAGGACTTGGCACCGAAGTATGAAGGCCAATACCAGCAAACTCAGCTGCGCTGGTCATTGCCATCCTCTTGGATGGGGACCCCGAGGCGGGCCATATCAATGGTTAGAGACATTGTCAGGCATGGCCCAGTCGCGCCCTCAATGGCGCTCGTGCATCTAAGCTATCACCTTCAGTCTCTAGCTTCCTTCCCAGTTCCCCCTATTTAACAGTCCACTAAAAGTCCTGTATTTACGCATCAATTTATCAGCCCACGCCTCCTACACCTCTCCAAATAATTGGTGAACGAAACTGTGGCACTTATAACCACTACGATAAGTACGCGGTTCAAACAGCTGGTCACAATGATAATGATTTGTTGGAGAATTTTATTCGAAAGGCTCATTTGGATAATTTCATAACCTACCTTCGTCGGTCAAGTAGGTAGTACATCAAGTATTCCTAGGTGTCAATTCGAGAAAGAAACACCCTCTAATCTTCACGTTTCCAATGTCCTCTGGGTGGTGCGACAACTCTGGTAATATGTCGAGTGCAGTTCCACATTTCGCCTGAGCATCCGCATCAGATCGGTTCATCCAAACCGTATGACATGCAAACGTCTGACCACTGGTAAACACTTGGTTTTCAGGCTTTTGAGGGTTTTCCTCTGAAGTTTTGTGAGAACAAAATGATGTGGTTTACCGAACACTAAATGGCTAGTGCGGTGTACGACATGACGCTTGTGAACACGACATTGAAACGAAGCGCTTATAGAATGGATGTCTGCTGTTACACAAAGGGTGAATTTCCAGTTTGATTATCAGAACCGTTAACTTTCGCTTACATTGGTTCGGTGGTAGGATCATGGGCTACGCAAAACTTCTTGCATTCTGGTGGTTTGTGGCCGCTGACTCCAATCAGCACATAGAAATGTAATACCACCGTGTCAACTGACTTGTATTTTCGTTCTCCTAATGCTTTACAGTGAAGCTATCCTGTGTTTGTACGAGTCAATGTGTCTCGGCAGTTAGGTACTAAAGTTTGCCCTAAAAGTAGCTTTGTATCAGCTCGTCTTTTGCAGAGTGTACCATGTTGTGGTGATCCGCTTTTGTCTTAAACCAAAATCTAGACTTTACGAATGTGCGATTGATTTGCCGAGAGTATTTCATAGGCCAAGTAGTATTGTTAAATTTATGGTACTGAGGTGCTGTGTAGTGAAGGCAGAGCTCATTTTCAGTAAACGAACTGACATAAACTGGCACGTTTTTCGTATTCAATGAACATTCGTCTAAAATAGTTCGTGGCTAGTCCACCATCAAAAACCAAAAAAATACCTGTAAGTGAATTCAATCTATGCTTAAAAGCCGAGAAGCACTGTACAGCTGTTTCATTCTCATTGGGAATCATCAGCAGTGCGCATCTCACGAAACTCCGAAGAGCCTTGAACCCGCGACCTCCCGGCTAGTAGTTTGAACACTTAACCGTTCGGCCACGAGTGGCTGATCGGCAGTGTGATTAACTCGCACTTAGACAGGATATAGCGCCGCTCATCCTTCAATCACGGGATCCACATCACGCGGTCACACGTGTTGACTGGCTCCTCGAGCGACGACTTCTCAGTTAGATGTTTCACTCATCGGCTGAAGTTTATTCTTCCACTGAGCTACTTATATATTGTTGGTAGTGTGAGGAGATTTGGGATTTTTGTGGAGATTTCGTCCTGTAAGTGAAGTCAATTTATGCTGAAAAGCCGAGAAGCAACACCAAAATATACCATTCAGCTGTGACCTTTGGTGTATAATTGATGTGCATCTTGCGGGACGCATCGGAGTTAAAGCACTAGCAGACGCACTGCAGATTACCCGTAGGTCGTCCATTAATACCTGATTTTTTGAATCAGCTGAGACGCCCACGGAATGTGTTGATCTGTCGCACTAGTATCAGCATTCGAATACTGAATAAAGTGAATCGAGATTCCCTGATGAAACAGCTTCGGGGGGGGAGTCACGGTTTCTTTTAACCGGAGGTACCTCGTGACTTGGTAACCAACAAGAGCCTATTGCATCCTTCCAACTATCGAATAACGAAACTTCATCTTTACCCAGTCTTTTCCAACTGCTTTTGAGGATGAAATAAAATTTCCCTTCTCTTATCAGACGAACGTTTCAGATATTCAGTACTTTTTCGCATCCGTGATTCGTACGTGGTGGGGGTGTATAATTGTCGTCATCTTTCGTCATATAGACCATTGGGAATGAGCGCTTTTTCATCTGGCAAAACATCGATTACAAGCGCTCTGATAACAACAAATATATCCCCTATAATTACAAACAAATACATTGCAACCGTATACTTTCAATACGGTCTCGTCAAACTAATACAGATAAGCAATGTAAGGACTCAAAGGAAGAGCATGTTACAATAAAATTGGTCAGCTAATAAGATCGGTCTACAAGTTTGTGAGCTACTAATGTCTTAGTGCTAGAGAAACTTCGACCTGGTAGACCAGTTAGGCTCTATCCTTCAGCTGCATTCCCTTCGATCGGTATCTCAATTCTTCCATATCCTAATTACTAGTGCTGCTATATGCGCATCCAAGGCTGGACTATCGGCTAAATTATGTCTCGTCTAGTCCAAAAGAGCTCCAGTATGATGGGTTACTTTGTTGGTTGCACTTAAGACCATTTGTTGAAGAGATAGATGCTCAATCAATGAACCTTAGTGAGCCGCATTGGGTTACTTCCAACACAATATCTCCTCTTGGGTTCAAGAAGACCGAATCAGAAAGTATACATTCTTCGGCTGGGGGGTTGGGTTCTCTATGGTGTGGTTACAATGGAAAAGTTCACTGCCTACAAGACGGTATCCTCTGTGGAGTCGTCTTCCCAACTCTGAATGAGGCTACTTTCATAGTGATGTTTTCGGATCTCAGTGCCTACCCGCCTCGCTTTTGTTCCGTATCGCAGAAGAACTTTGTAGCTCATCGGCTTTTTTGTATAGCACCTTATTGTTGTTTATCTCCTGCTTCAGAAATGAACGATACATGGCGCTGGAGTTATTGGCCCACTAGCCTGATAGTAGTCCTCTCAGTACAGTTACTTGTATTTCCTCACAGATTATTTTCGCTGTGAATAAACCAGTTTGAATCCGCAATGCGATGTTCTCACGACCGTTTTGATATTCACCTTACTGGCTTGGGCGTTGACCGTTCACGTGACATTTTGTACTCCATTCGGTCAGAAGTAGCAAATCCGTTCCAACTTGAACAAATGATTCTATCGACTTCAACCAGAAAGAACTCCGTTCATCCCAAAGTATACCTCGATGTTTCTGAATAGGAAATGTAACCAAACGAGTTTAATACTAGTCGGAGTTCTGCATGTTACCATTGAAGTCTAGAGTAGCTTGTACAAACGCGGACATGAAATGTCACCAGGGCAATTTGAATAAGTACAAGCGCACATAAATATCAGATAACGGTCAGTTGAATTTAACCGTTTACACCTTCCTCGAGTATCTTCATTACGTATGTCAATATGTTCAGCCACCGTACGGCTTACGAACTTTATCCTTAATGCTCGGCATCATTTGAGCAGTCGTCTGGGTACTCTACCAATAGTGAACAGACTACGCCGGAGTGTCTTGGTAACATTCTCTATCGAGTTCAACTGCAGCGGGCTGGTACTAGATACAATATACAACAATGATTCTCCGGAAAAAGTGGACCACTTAACCACATTTTCCAGCTTGTAATTACCTGCACTTCTCTTTGATGCATGTGTTTAAATTCATGGCTGATGTAACGTATTTGGTATTTATCGGGCGAGATGGCTCGGTGGTTAGACCGCGAATTTACTGACCGGAAGGTACATGGTTTGAACCCGAAATTTGTCTTTCGACTTCTGTCTGGGCTTGGGCAACCTGACAGCCTTCGTGCTTCCTTCTGGTGGCATGGCAGTTAGGTACCGAAAGAGTGCTGCAGCTGAGCGATTTTTGAGTCGGTGAGATGCTCTGTTCTAATTACATTGATTTCCTAAGGGCTCAGGAGCTATGCTGCCAAATATGGATGTGAGCGAAACGTCCAAAAACGTGCTTTTCTGTTCCGATACCTATTCAGAAAGGTGATAGAGTCATATGCACCATCTACCACAACATTTTAGGGAAAGTCTTTGTCACCCTTTTGTCCGTACTGCTCACGCCAAGACATTGTCTGTCTTACCGACTCTCGCGGGTCTTTTGGTGATGGTTCTTTGTGGAACATTGTACCTGCAGGCAGCATTTCTGCCAAGCTAATCTACATAGGTTGTGCCATTTTCAGATCAGGGCTCGTACCCTGTGAACACTGGAGTTTGGCGAAGATGCCTGCCATCTTTAGTGCTGTTCAATTTCGCGATAAAGTGGATTATTCGTCCGGCGTTAATGAACTATCCGGGAAATTGTCTGAGCTTTGACATCCGAATCCTAACGTTGAGTACGCTGTTGACTTGATTTCGTCTTGAGACAGTGAATTTTGATCTTTAACTTATACTGGAAATCGACATTCTGCGGACCAAATTCTCTCCACATCATGCGCAACCCAAATTCCTCAGTTATTGTCAGTTAGCGAGTCACTCGGACAAACCTCCACACTGAATACGTTGGCTACGCTGGCTCAGTCGTGCTTCCTATTTTTCAGGACTCCAACAGCGAACCGGCTGCAGGAAATTCCCTCTTGCAACTAAAGTGTACCATGAACCCATTCCTCATACTGAAACATACCAGCCAAGTTTAACTACCTAGGTCCAGATATATTAGTCTGCCGCTCGTTTTGTTCTACACAACTGCGAGACCTGGCCCTTATGGACCGGGGATCATCAGTAAGTTTCTGGCCGCTTGTTCCCATGGGCCACACCAGTGGTTACTGGCACGATTTTCTTTCCAATGAAGCTATACGCAAAAGCTAGTAAGAACCAAAACATAAGCACAATGATTCAACTTTACCGACTCCAGTTGTTCAACACGCCCTACGAAATCCCCGGAACAATGGATTCCACCAACATCAAGCATGTTGACTCAGTGGATACACCAACACGTACCTGGACGTAATAAATATCGATAAAGTCGTTCTCTACTGCCAACACTGCGTACGATGGACTGAAAATTGAATCATCATATGGGCTGACTCGAATTTTCACTCTACTTGGGGCGCTACGATCCGTTAGATCCGGTTCGTACACAAACCGCAGACGGTTACCGTAGAGTAGGGCAATATGGCGCCAAAATTCTGTTCGGTAACTGACCAAGCTGATTACACGGTTATATACCCAAAGAAAACTTACCACTATCGATGCATAATGTCCATGTCGACGACCAATTTTCATATGTCGAGAAACAGTCGATGGAAAGGTTGTATTCCTAACTAGATGGATTTTCATAAAGCCTGTGGTCGAATTCTACTGTGTCTTGTAAGTTCCGTCGTTTCAGTCAACCTACAAAGACAGCTTTTCGTTTCACCGTTTTGGTAACTCATCCACTTGTTCTTTTAAAGTGTGGGTTTGTAGCGCAGTAGGTGACAAATGGTTCTAGGTTTTTCTCTTTTACAACAGTTCGCATCAGCTATTGCTGGTCTCTCAAATACTTGCAGTGCCTTGTGGTTGGTAGCCTAAATAAAAACGTCCAACGTGTTTCACGAACCATCAAAAATCGAGTCAGCTGAATGACCTGTGTTTGCCATATGATCAGTTATAAATGAGGCGGTTCCATGTTTTTTGTGTGAGCTGGTTTCGTGCTACGACGCTTCTAGATTCTTCGTTGTTACCCTAGCAATCCACTACGTTCTGGTTGACGAAAATGAATGTTGATATCTCACCATTTAACTATCCACTATCCTGGAAACGGAGACACGTCTTTGCCTTGGAATACCTCGTTCGTTTTGCAGACGGACAAGACAATAATGTAAATGTGCAGTGCTAGGTCTCCAGTACGACCTCGTAAAGACCAAGCGAATTCGGATGCACTAGAGGGGTGATCGTATTTTGCCGAGCGAGTAGTTTCACAATGTAATAGGTGAACACAGTCACGCGGCCGTATTGGAGAAATGGTAGTCAAGAAAAGAGCATAATACTAGACAAATAGAATACGTAGAAAACTTAATTTAAAGGGTATTTCAAGGGGATTCGGTCAGCTTGCTTTGGATCTCAAAGCAAATTCCAAAACAGGAACGCCAAAATTGTTTCACTACTCGCCGCTTATAAGTAACCTGTCGAGAAAGGAATTTTTCTGACCAATGGGCAGTCATGCGCTTCACTTGCTGACTACAGAAAATCTTAGTACCCTTGTATGACAATTAAGATTCAGGACGGTGAACTTAGTTTTCGGATTGGTTCCTGTGTACCATTGGTTACGTGAATACTATTCGTTCCGCAAAAGACAGCCTTCCGGAGACACTTATCGGAAACCTCTGTGGTCAAGATGAGTTGTGAACAAGATAGGAGATAGGTTGCATCGACCAGGCTGCAATACTGAGGTGCATAAAAGACCAGTGGGTATTGAGGCAACCTTCCAAGTCCGAAAATGAAAGCTCAGTACATAAGAATGACTGAGGCGCTGAAGCAACGAAATTGCACGATAGATTTCGTCAACGGTGACAGGTTGGTATCCACATCCCACTCGGGTTTAATCAGTCAGTCCAGAGAGTTAGTCGATAAGGCCCAGCTAGCTTGTTCTCCAGGATGTTCAGCCCATTGTCCAAAACGACGTTCCTGTGAGTAGATTGAGGTCCTATCCTTTTCGAACACCGTTTCCCTGACGTCCAGTATCCTCTGACCAGTTGATTGAACTATCCGGAACAAGGTGCGATTGCCCCTCATTGCTAAAGCCTTCCCCATTTTCCGGTCCTTTACGATTTACCAGCATTCTGTCAGTCATTAGGTTGTTCGTTACTCGATGTTTTAAGGACCTGTGCGCGCAACCACAGTCGTTTGTTGCTGGTAGTGAGCTGTTGATCGTGATGATATCCAGTGTTTTTTGGAATTTGTGAGATACCCCGGATAAACGGTTTCAAGGGTTATGAGCACGGTCTTCATCTTCCACCAGTAATCACCGTTGAGTTCTGGACGGCTTTCAGCCAACTCAGTTCGATAGTGTCGAGCTACGGAGACGCTTTGCAGGTGATGAACCTGAATGCCTTTGCTCCACATGCCCACACAATACCATGATTGGGGTCAAGTGGTGTATCCCAACACGAACGACACTCTTGTATCTAAGCTTAACCGTCAAATGGTTATCACGTGATCCACAGCTAGTTTGCGGTTGGTGGCCTCCAAGTTACACGGTGTGAGCGCCTGTGCTGGAATTTTGTGCTTGTTAGAAACAAGTGATGTTCAGCACAATCTTTCCTCATTATTTTCGCGGTGAGCGTCAATTCGGAATCGCGCGCCAAGGTGGGCTTCATCAAAATTTGATCGGCAAGCCTGAACATTCATACCACCTGCCAGAAACACCATATCTGTACTTCTTGTTGACCGGAGTAGCCGTGAAAAATCTCGATAGAGACTGTCTTTCTGAGCTTCAGATCTGCCGTCTGTCGGACCTTATGATGACACAACAATGGAACCGTTTACCACATTGTGACCCGTTAATCTTATTCGAACCAGTCAACCTAACAGCACAAAGACGACTGGTCACCGAGGCGCATTCAGTCATAGGGCTATTTTCTGCGGTAGATGCCACAAGCCATTGCATCAGGTTCACCAGACATCCGAAGAGGGATCCGAGTTCATACCGAGAGACTTCTGATATATGACCAGACTGGGGTCTTGTGCGCGTGTTCCGGAGACATCGTTTCATTGAAAGAGGGAAAAAAAGTCTGAGCAAGAGTTACCTGTTTTCCAACTTGATACAGTGCGGACGTTGAAAGCAGCAATGTGGAACAGACCCCTTAAATTTAATAGGGGTCATCTCTTCTCATTTTACTGGGCAGAGTTTTAGATACGATTGGGTCCGAGACGCATTCTTAAACTCCGTACTCCGCATATCTCCGTATAATTTTCAGCCTAAGAGTCAAGATTGCGGTATACCAGCAGTAGAGCAATGTCGATACTTGAACTCAAACCAGTAAACGTACAAAATTGGTGATTGTATTAATGCATCAGCGATGTCTGTGCAGCTTTTTAGCCAGTGGTCATTGCGATGAACGTCGACGTATGACAGGATCAGAACTAGTAAACGTGATAAGATCGCAGTTGTCCGTCTTTCTATCCAACACAGTTATTGTATACGTTTCACCAAATATGACTGCCTCACTTTAACCGCAGGTCGTTGGAATGCACAACTCTTTCACTACAGTGATCTGTTTCTCCTGAGGTGGCTTGAATCGACTTGCGTGCATTAAGATATGGAACCAAGCTTTGGAGGACCCATCCGATTCCGAAAAATTTCACAGGCTCATGGAGTTAAATAGACATCCGGAAAATGATTCTAGTGAGCTTCATTGCTACCTCTCTGGCATGATGAAGACCAACGAACCCGACCCTTATGGTTCTGTTGACTGTAGCCACTGAAATTTCAAGTTTTGTGGGTCTGCAGCTGTTATGAGAAGGGCAGTCAAACACATCAGGATCTGAAGCCGCCACCAGTAGAAAAATGTTGAAAAGCTCGCGAACTCTGTGAGGTCTAGGATTTCAGCACCTCACCAGTCTGCTTGAAATAAATTCATGCAATCATGGAACAAAGCCGAGGTTGTCACTGAGTTCTCTGTGAGTATCCAGCCTATCAGAAACACTCTTTTCTGACGGCGACGGAAAACGCCTTCTATTAGACTGGACTGATGAAGCTGACGCTGTCGGTTGTAGGCATTTTCTTCCCAAAACGGATAGCGCGTTGTAACGAGGCTGAAATATGGATACCATGGATGCCCATTGAGCTCCCAAGTCGATCTGAACGTTAAACGATGCAGATTTTAGTCTACAAAAAGAGTTGGGTTTTTATCACTGTATTTCACATTTTACCTGTCATACGCTTTATCACGATTTGTTTTCCAGACAGCCTAGATTTAAACGAATAGTTCATCACTTGGGTTACCCAGGTTGGTTCACCTGAATGAATCCGCATTATTTCAACGCGAGATATCTACACTTCAACGGGGATCCGACGGCATCCTTCTGTCTATCTGTTCCTTCTCTGTAGAGAAACTCAACTGTACGGAACATGAAATTTGAGACAACAAGATCTAGTTCTATCGAAAGTGTTCATGCGCAGTGAGTATATCCGGATCCTCCAAGTCAACCATAGTTCCGATGTCTCCAAACGCCTAGTCAACAATGAAAATTGAGGAAACCTAGTACAGCAACAGTTTATTTTCAGTCTGATTGTGTATCAGCTGCAAACTAATATTCTGTGGTTATGGCCTTTGGTTTGTCCACCGAGGTCAGCGAGCGTTTAGGTCCAATATCCGAAGTTTTATTCCTGAGAAGTAGTCAATAGTTTGTGCGCATTCATTCACATATTTGCTTCACTTTCGAACAATTACCGTTATAGTTTCCAGTTTGAGAGACTCGATGCTAGGGATCTATCGCAGTGTTGTATATGCAAAAATGTCAGATTATGCTTTTGCGATTTGGATTCACTCGTTGTCTAAGTTGGAGGCATTGTCTCTTAAGTTGCCCTTTACAACGGATACGGTTGTCTATCGCTGCTGCGAACTACGTTTGATTCCACTGTCTGAATTCACGGTAACCGAATGTAGCCGATTGCAAAACCGGTAGATGAAGGTAAGTGGAAAGCTTTATCAACATCAGCTGATGGCACATCATCACTCTACATGTGATGCTATGGTTAATGGGAGCTAACTGGAACAAGAGTGTGGTCAGTATTGATAGGATTTCTTGCTGACTACAGACAATCCTAACAACACCGTAGGCTTGAAACTCTGGATGGATTCAGACCCACTTATGAACAGTCGGACACATTGAAGCCAAGATGAGCAAGTCCAGGACGCTATTACCAAATCCAGAGTGACTTACACTCACCTACGAAGATTTTCATCTTCCAGCTGGTGCTCACTCCTGGTGGGGACCACCCGCCGTGACTAGAACATCGAGGAATGAAACCTAACGTCTTACTGTCCTAAGATGATCAGGATAAGCGGTCTTCAAATTTATCCCAAATCGGTCATTGTTCTGCTTAATTGGGCATGACTGTTTGCACAGATACGCACACATTTTTTTCGTCACGAGAAAGAGCGAATAGACATTCTCCCCTTCTATGCATTATTCAAAGCGACTTTGCTCAAGCTAAATTCGTTAGGTATTGAGTTGCAAGTTTTAATTACAACGTTTCAAATGTTCGATTGAAGTTGTCTAATGATGGGGTAGTTTGTTGAACAACGATCTGGATGAAAAAGGAAAGTGCGAGTTTTATGTCCACTGATTCGAGGTTTCACTAAATATGATAGTTTCAGAAGCACTTAGTGTTTTACGATCCACTTTTTCTTTCCTGGGGTAACGGTGATACTACTGATGATGCGAGTATTATGTTTTCTCGTAAATCCACTTTGCGTCTCTTGAAAAGTGAGATCTATTACGGAATTTGTGGAGTCGTTGCAATTGAGTACCAGTCAATGAACATCCAAGTAATTTCACGAAGGCACGTTCAGGGCGAAGGTGGATACTCAGTTTTGCAAAATAAGATGCATATGAGGGTTTTCCTCCCCTGTCCAACAACCGCAACTGTTCAGTTGGCATTTTCTAATAAATAACTCCGCAGCGTAAGCCTTCATTTCGCTGTTATTGACCCGATTTTTGTAAGGAAGGTTATTCTTACGGTTAGGCAATGGAGACTGGGTAATTTTACATAAAAATACGCGTGCCACAGAACAAGTGTCCATCAAAACAGCTATTATCTCGTTTCTCTGCTCAGAAAGTACGTGATTGGTGCAGTATACACTCGGAAATCAGGAACTGTTGTGTAATTTACAGTTGTGAACAAGCTAGGTTTGATGGTTTAAACGCTTTATCGAGTATAAAGCTTGCGAATGAGCATGACTTACAGCGTAATCGCATCAATTCCATCGGATATTCAAACTTGATAGTTGGTCGTTGGGAATGATTTCCCGAGCTTCTGACTGTAAACAAGCAGGTGTTTGGACGGCATTCATGCTATTACGTGAAGTTATATAGGTGTTAAACCAATTCATCCCGTTAAGCGCCACGTGAATGAAGCGCTTAATTAGAATCACGGTCCTATCGGATAGCACATTTTAGAAGAAATAAGATTACTGGTTAAAGTCCACATAAATAAATGGGTAGAGGCGCAAACGTACCATCCACTCACACTCATGTGAATACTAATTCGGTTTTGATGGTAGACTCACCTGGAACTCATCTGAGTCTCTCGATTGTGATGTTTTAAGCGACCGAATGTGCTGCACCTGGAACCTCATGTTTCAGCTGGTACGATATTCAAGATATCACGATACATGTACAGACGTAATATACTACTCATAAAAACATAAGCGAGAGATTCGGCTGTGTTCTAGGCGAGTTTCCCATGAAAACCAAAATGGTATACAGATGAGTGTAATTCGCTAATTTCGTGCAGTTCTGGTTCAAGTAGAACATAAGGTTGATAGAAACTCGGGGACTGCGCCTTCTCTTCCATTTGGTGTGCAGAAGGCGACAGAGAGCTTATTGAGTACGAAATGCTATCGATTGTGAAATGTTTGGTAACTGTGCTTTGTTACATATTTTGGCTGGAAAATACACGCTTCTTGGATGTAACGATCCTCAGAGCAGGCGAATGTCGACGCAGCGTGTTTCGTACAAAACTTGAGCCCATTTTATGGTTTGGAGTTGTGGAGTATGAAAAAATTTATCCCCTGGACACTTGAACGATCTAGACTACCTGTTTCTACAACGATTGAGGTCCTAGAACGGATTTCAAGCCGGATAAACCGTTGGACCACTTTTCCCCACATTCTACTCATCTAGTGCGTGTCAGCAAAGTGTTCTCAATAAATTTGCGTTTCTAATTTTTTCCAGCTTATCCAATGCCATACGTCTGCTGATACATTCACGGAAATTCCAAAATGTAGCTAAATATGTTCATGAATAGAAACCAATCCAAGGGATGGATGGGATTAATTCTGTCCCACGGGATACGACAACCGCTTGAGTTACTGACGCACATGAAAAAAATGATGTGTGAAACGCCACAGGCTGTCCGAATGCAGTGAGGAGCGCCCCTTCTATTACAGAGGCCGGCCATATGAGTTAACCAAAGCTCATGTGTTAACTGTACAGCGGCCAACCAGTGTGTGTGGTACTGGTAATGAAGATTGAAGAGGCGAATGATTCTTGCGAAATTTGATGTAACTTGAGCGCGAAGAATTTGACGAACTAACTGCACATCAAATGATGCACAGTTAAAAGGACACCGGTGATGTAACTAATTGCACTGCCTTATCGACATGCCCGATCGGAAGTAGGACGCAAATGATGGAGATATTTGTATAACAACAGGATGAATGCATTACTAAATACCGGTATTCTCCAAACAAACATTTGTCTTTCTCACTTTTTCTCACTTCGACTGGTATTTTCTGTACCTAGCACTGGGAAATCACATAGGTGAGAAGGGTATGGCAAGAAGCTATATATGCTATATATATGTATATATAAAGTATATACAGGTTAATCTATATTACCGGCTAGTCCTCAGTAATTTCAGTTCGTTTTCAAGACAGAATAGTAAAGTGAAAGGCGACTGGAACTGAGCTCAACTACTGACCTAGTGCGGGTGCGCTTTCTGGCTAAGTGACGCGAGGGCGCAATATACCCCCATCGAGGATGATTGTCGAAAATGTGAGAAAGCTTCCTAGAGACTTTGATCCAGTAAAACTGTATGCTGTACTACTGAATCAAAAGAACATACACAAAACCTGAAAAATCAATTGTTCATTCATAGTTCAAGCCCTAGGCTTCACAACATAATGGATAGAAAATCAATGGGTTCATGTATAAAGCCCACGTGTTCGGCAAACTACTCGAAGGCATATATATAAAGTATATACAGGTTCATCTATATTACCGGCTAGTCCTCAGTAATTTCAGTTCGTTTTCAAGACAGAATAGTAAAGTGAAAGGCGACTGGAACTGAGCTCAACTACTGACCTAGTGCGGGTGCGCTTTCTGGCTAAGTGACGCGAGGGCGCAATATACCCCCATCGAGGATGATTGTCGAAAATGTGAGAAAGCTTCCTAGAGACTTTGATCCAGTAAAACTGTATGCTGTACTACTGAATCAAAAGAACATACACAAAACCTGAAAAATCAATTGTTCATTCATAGTCCAAGCCCTAGGCTTCACAACATAATGGATAGAAAATCAATGGGTTCATGTATAAAGCCCACGTGTTCGGCAAACTACTCGAAGGCACGTTTGAAGTGTGAACATCTTTGCCTTAGGAGGAATTTTCTTGGAAAAACTGGATTCTATTCGAAGCGATAAAGCAGAGCTATTACATAGACAAAACAGATTATGGACCGTTAGGTCAATTCAACTGATCATAGTGCAATGAGCGTTTTGCAGCCGAACCACTGATTCCCTTGGTTTTTGTACACTCTCACATTTGCACAACTGAAGCGTGTACAAACCCAAGTCTTCACTAAAACAGCGTTCACGTGAGTTTTTCAGGCTATTATTGATACCGTGTATTGAGACATCAACGCAGAGCCTCAAGGCTCGGCGAGTCCTGTGCTTCATGTATTTTGCCGGTCCATAAAAAAGCCAGCTATTTTCCCATATTTACGCATAGACCCACGTGTGATGTGCTAAGATTCGAACTAGTCAGAACCAAGAGGTGTTGTGACTTACCCTTGCCACTCTAAATGTAATTAACTGAGCAGTAAGCCATACATTGTGTTATTACCCCCAGCGGAAAAAATCCCGGCCTTTAAGCTTCTTGAAATGTGTTAACCAATACGGATCGTGTAAACCGGTTTCCTCTCAAGAAAAGAAATTGACGACGGGGCATGCGAGGATAAAACTCCAAAGAGTAGTTCGAAGCTGATGGTATTGAGAATGTTGTACAAAGGACTGGAACACTGGAACGTCTGCTTGGTATAGCTCTGTCTAAAGGTGTTCCTCATCAGTATAGCCATCTCTGTAGCTACGGATGAAAGCCCACGTGCTTATATGTCCTATCGCACTTATTCATAGTAACCGGGCGGAAATAATTCAGCAGGCAAAAAGTACCCTTCCTGAATTTTTTTCGAAGACTTGATGGAAACGCAGAAAATACGAAAAAAAATCGGGCCAATATTAAGTCCCTATCGCTCATCCTGTCGCATGGATGGGCATTTTTTGCAGGTGGGTTGGTTCTGGTACAGTCCGCTGCGAAAGATATATCCTAGCTTCAAACGCTTAGGGTCCTTCCATCATCAGGCTTCCTGATTCTCAAGATAACATCGGATCAAGAGTCTCAGGTGGCTGTCTAGAAGGAAATTCATTATCTTATCCACTGGCCCATTGAAATCACCAAAGACAGCTATCTGGTGCGGGAATACGGGCTTCAATTTTGAGACTCCCATATTGAAATGAGGAAATGCTGCATAAGCAAATTGAAGATGGTCCATATAGTAATCTCTGCTTGTGTCTGTAAAATTTTCCTCAGTTCCAGTAGCGGAATAAATTTAGTCATATTCATATATCCAAATATTCATGTACAACTCACAAAGATAGAACGAGATAAAAGGTGCTCTTTCAGTTACCGTATCCAAGACGTTTACATATTTTTATCGTCTAGGATCTCCGATTCTGTACAGCATGAAAACCACGGCGATGATTAGTAGTCTATACCGCTTTATTTGCTTGAAAAGAATCAGTTGTTCGGTGAGGGACAATATTTCTAGTTCTGAATAACTCCCCTTCCCTTCGTAGGTTGGGAACCTAACCCACACACAAGGTTGCTGTGATGAGCTTTTCGCGTACAGGCTTTTGTACTTTATCAAATCTCGAAAGCACACGAATGTTTTTAGTTCTAGGATAATCCGATACTTTTTTTTAAAACAAGTGCAACCCAATCCATCTGGTTGTTTGCAGATGACTTTGCCAAAATGTTTGCAGAGTGATCATGAGTGTGCCTGAATATTCATGCAAGTAAAAACATGGATAGACCAAACATCTGTGCCTGTTCACATGCTATTGAAAAGTGCGCGCAAACGACGGACAATAAGCTGCTTGTTCTAATACCATTCTTTTCGTAATTTGGTCGTAATTTGTTCGATCAGATTATAAGGTTGAGGGAAATTCGAGGACTGCACCTACATGATGAACCACAAAAACATTAAAGCCGGTCGTGGACTGTCAAGGGTTTCAGCGACCCCATGAGTAGTATGTTACGTCTAAACATAATTTAAAACGTCTTCTCTGATGAAATTCGATGAGTGCATCACTCCGTATGAAGTGAACAAACATGGCTGCTTTGAAAGCAACGTAATGGTGTATCAATACTCCGTTGTGCTACAAGCAAGCTTATCTAAGAACCGTTCCAAGGTGAAAGGTGTACACCGTTTAGGATAAAAAGCTACAACCAGGGTACCTATATAAGTCTACATGTTTCAAGAAATCGTATTTAATGTAAACAGAATTTGCATATTCCTGATGCAATGGGTAAAGATCTAGAGTAAAATATATCATACTCGTAATGCACTACTCGTAAGGTTGCTTAAAATTCTCCGAAAGCCCACGACCGGTTTCGCCCTTCTTGGGGCTCATCAAACAAGAGCAGTCCCCGAGTTTCTGTCAACTTGAAACCAAATTGCACGAAATTGCCCAGTATAAATGTGTGATCGGAAGTCGAGAAATCCAGCCACACGATCGTTTTAGTCTCTATTTAAATTCACCAGTTTTTGCACTAAAGATCGAACTCATCGGGTGGCACAAACGGTCCAGCGGACACCTGACCTGAAACTAATGATCGTGGGGTCACGTATACAGTCCCTCTACAACCTTGAAGAATTCGAAGGTGCTCATATGGCAGGGAGCTCTGTGGGATCCAACTACATCCTTACATTAAGTTTGTGATGAAATTTTGATACTCTAGATAATCAATGGCCAGTCTGGCAAGTGTTTCTGATCATGTACCAGTAGTCTGATAGTTTTCCGAAATTCTGGAAGTTTGACCGGGCAAGCGATAACACCTGAAATGAACCATGTGTTCAAAAACAGCTACTTGATATCAGGAAAGCATTTGACATTTGTCCGAAACTCTGCCTTCTGAATTTGATGCAGTGATGCTAGCCGTTACCCCGAACCAGTTTTATGCTATTATATTCACTTACTTTCTCTAAAAACCTCCGACTCAGAGGAAACTCCTAAAAAAGAACTATAATTCACTCAATAGACCAGAGAAATTTAGCCTTATATACTGCATATACGTAATTGAAAAACTATCTAACTCTCGTCTTCTTTTTAAGCAGTTTGTCAAGATTATTCATATGCCAAGTTTTTTCTGAATTCCTTGCTAATGAAACGTTTTGGTGTGCTGGAATTCTGCTGAACTGTTCCTTGCCAACCAAAATGCTCAAGTTCCCATTCCGAAGAATAAGTACCTGGTCTCTGTAATGTACTACTCATAAGGTTGTTGAAAATCCATCGA
>NW_008751727.1:1299147-1321217 GCF_000715545.1 Opisthorchis viverrini
TACTCATAAGGTTGCTGAAAATCCATCGACAGCCCACGACCGGTTTCGCCCTTCTTGGGGCTCATCAAGTAGGCACAGTCCCCGGGTTTCCGTCAACCTTATGTTTTACTTGAAACCAAATTGCACGAAATTAGCGAATATACACTCATCTGCAAACCAATTTGGTTCTCTCGAGAGACTCACCTGGAACCTAGCTGAATCTCTCGTTTATGATGTTCTCAGGCCTACCTGATGAGCCCCAAGAAGGCCGAAACAGGTCGTGGGCTGTCGATGGATTTTCAGCAACCTTATGAGTAGCGACTGAAACATGAGGCGGCCTGGTGCAGCACATTCAGTTGCCTGAGAACATCATAAACGAGAGATTCATCTGGGTTCCAGGTAAGTCTTTCAAAAGAACCAAATTAGTTTGCAGATGAGTGTATATTCTCTAAGTACCTGGTCGTTTTTCTCTTCAAATCTGTCCTAATCTACCGAAATGTTGTCGAGTGTATATTCTCTAAGTACCTGGTCGTTTTTCTCTTCAAATCTGTCCTAATCTACCAGAAATGTTGTCACACACACGAGGCATCTAAAGACACCTATAGGATATCATTCCAGGAGTTGAATGTCGCTGCACAAAGTCAGTGATTGTCAGACAGGCTCTAGAAAACGACCAGTTCGTTTACCGAAGGAGATCCCTGAAAGTTGCTGCGTCAGCAGAAAGTTCAAAGAGCTGGCTATGTGGCATCAGGACACTCTAACATCCCATTGTGGACTCGAAAGAAGACGCTGCTAGCTTCGCTGATTTCAGGCGCTAGACAACCACTAATCTGTAATCTGAACTTTGTTTTACCATCCAACACTTCCTCGTTGCTCCTTTTCTGTCAAGAAAGATTTTTCAATGTTACACAAGCATGTCACTCTGAACCTTTTCCTAACATTAAAACCCTAGTATTGGTTGATTTGATGCGATGAGAAATAGCGCGGCAATTCGTGATTGGCATCAGTCATGCTTGCTGGTTTACACGACCTTTGAAAAATTCGGCCAGCAGCTAGCTTCCTGATTGATGCGGCAGTAAGTACCTGACCCTAATCAGTGTTTACATGCAAGATATCTCAATCCTGGCACTGTTTTTTCACTTTCGCAACAGTTTGGTACGTTTTTCAAAACCTGATCAGTTTGCATCGGGAAGAGTAATCTTACCCGTACACCACCAGGTGTGAACAAGAAGTCAAAACCCAAAGATACCATCGAAAGAGACAAATTCCTTGACTGCTCCAAAAACCTGTGACAGAAGCTGAGAAATGTGACCAAAATGAGCTCGTGAGCGACATCTGCATTTTTTACTATAAGGTGACTTGTACTTTTAAAGCAGCTGGACTATTTGTTAAGGTTTCTATTTCCCATTACATCCATAAGCGAGTAGAATTGTGCAAAATCTGAGCGCGCAAATCCGACCCGTTTTCACCCTGTCGATGATTTTGAGCCCCCGCGATTTGGAATTTTCGACAGTGTTGAAAATAAGCCAGATTTCCAACTTGCAGGCTTTATTCACGTGGGAATTGAGAACCACAAAACAGATGTTGGTCCTGACACTTCAGAAATCGCTGGTCCCAACAATTCATCAAATCTACTGAAACAGTACACTTTTATCTTTTCTACAGAAAAACCCGTAATGTTCACTTTACAGTTTGCAAAACTATACCGGGGCATGGCTGGGACTAAGTCATTAGAATAAAACGTAATGATGGATCAGTCTCTCCAATAAACGTTTTGGAATCTCCGTGATACAGTGCATTGTTACAATGAAAGCGACTGGTTTTGAGAAGATGCCAACGTCTGTTACTTTACACTGGTTTTGAGAAGATGCCAACGTCTAGTTACTTTACTCAAAACACTTGTTGGCGCACAGGATAAATATTCGGTAAACAGTGAGATTACACATGCACTTTACCTTGTCAATTCTTATCTAGCACAGGGCAAGTTCCATCCTCCAATATATTGTTACACCCCAAAAATGATTCCAAGTAAGTACCTAAGCCCACAAGTTAATCCCCAGCTCATTACGCATGAGGTCAAAAACAACAGACGCTGTGTGACACAGTTATGGATGAATAATCGGGGGCGGAAACCGACATAAGGATGGGAGTTAAACTGCTTCACGGGTAGTACTCCCTGGAAGCGAATTGGTTGACAGCATCTGGACTACGCCAGTGCATTTCTTTGATGGTTTCCACTCTGGTCGTTCTCATTTATGATATCGGAGTTTTTGACACACCCGTAATACAACATGCGAAAGTGAACTCTTGTGTGAAAGCCAGAAGTCGCTGTTCATAGTTTCATAAGCTACCAGTGATTTCTGGTGGAATATTTATCTACCACAGCAATCTACGACACTGTGGTTTGGTCACTGCAGGGATCCACCGTTCAAACTGGTCATTTGGCCGTCTATCCGAAATGTTCAGTGAGTCGAATACAACACAGTCCTTTTGCACAATTCACTCCCAGTCATCACTTTCTCTTCAGACTCCAAAGTTGAAATCGATGTTTTATTGGAGGTTACTCTGTTTACATCTCTGATGCTTAGAAGCAGCCGATTGGATACGTCCAGCTGGACTTGGTTTGGAAGCCCTGCCTCTGGACTGCGCGAACATACGTTTCCTTGAAAATGAAATCACCACAAACAGCCTCTTCGTTGATGTCACACCACCGTATCACACACAACGGAATATGTGCATCAACGCGGCGTCGAAACTGCAGGATTGCTCGATTACCTGAAGAAAGGTCATTGGTTGTCTAACCTTCGAATACTGTCAAACATTTGGGCGTTGACTTACTGTATGCGATACACGTACCGTCGCAAAACTACATTACAGTGTGGGCACTGGTACTTGGGATAATGCCATGGACACATTCGTATCAAACGAGACAGTTAGGACTGGTGAGGAAAGGAAAACACAGGACGGTATCTCATTAATTAAAGGAGGAAAGGACCTGCCCGAAATGCACCACACTTGAAGTATTCACCAGCAAACGCTCTTGTTATACAGTCACGCTGAACTACTCTTGCGCACTGTTAACTGTTTTCTTAGGACTGTTGTATCTTGCGCGGTGGCCGAGCTATTGGGTTACGCCTGCACTGCGCCTGCCAGACTACGCGATAGGGATAAGACAGAGAACTAGGGACACGGCTGTATTGCCAGGACAAAACATACGGAGCGTCTGCGTAAATATATATAGGATGACTAATTGGCCAAATATGCTCGTTCACTTGTTCGCTCCGCACAGCCAATGGTGGTGTTCCGGTCGTGAACATTCTCAGGCCCACTACGCTGGTCGTGTGTTGCTAAGCCGTTTGGTGAGAACCGCCAACTCACCTACTTTCCGGACGTGTCGAACCCATAGTGACCTTGGGGATGCGTCACTCTCTGCACATGTACTTTTTCTTGTCTGGGCGCGCCCTGACAGGACGAACATTTCATGCTGAAGCTACCGTTTTGGTGACTTTTACTCGGATAACTACGGACTCAAAATTCACTATGAGAGATCGCATTACAGACAGATAGACAGTCGGCGGCTAAAAGCTCATATTGAATTTCCGAATGTTGCTGTACCAGGTTTTCTCACTAGAGTGAATGGATTCATTTGGCGCTTGGTAAGAACATGGGAAATATCACCAGGACGTGTGAGTAAGGTGTGGACAGTGGACCAAGCAAACTGTGAGAGGTTAAAACACTCTAATTCTAAGAACAACCACAAATTAATACTGAATTGTTGTCCTTAATTACTCTGACTAGAAACACCAAGGTAGGTAGTAAGCCTTTTACATGAACTAAAGTTCAGGAGAGGGGAATGCGATTTAATAGTTAGGGTCACATAACAGTTGCACTCGGGGAACTGGGGTGGAGTTGTTTGGGTGTAGGGACAGAGCTTGATTTGTAATACAGGCTGAGCCCAAACTTCGCATCATTCCTTTCATCACAATGCTCTTGGTTCGGTCACTGTCCGTAGCTTGGACAATTAGTCGGATGCATTGGCGAATCGAATGCAGCCTTGTCGATTTTTTTCAAATGATTAATGATGAATTCTTCACCAAACACCTGTGCTCCTGAGAGAGGGAGTGAGGCTATTATGGCCATATTTGAGTGCATGCATTATCTGTTTGTGTCTCCGGTACATCGATTCAGTCAGTGGAAAGTGTATTGACTACCCGACCCAAGTGCGCATTGACCGGTTCTTCAGTCACCGAATTTGAGTAAAACACTCATTTGCACTCATTTGGTATGAACGGAAAATTCCGTCGAAATCTGAATGAATCCTTTCTTTGTGATGTTTTTTCCCTCGAACGGTGAGTATTCACGGTGTCGCCCATCTGCTATTTCGAAACAAGAAATGGAGTTGAGTATCTGAGGCAAAAATTTTTGGACCACATCCCCTGACAGGTTATCATGCGTTAATGCTAATATTTTATCATTTGGCTGCTTGGTAAAAAGCACATTTCCGGAAGTCCTTCGAAACCCGCAACACCCCTCCACCTGTCGATAGAGTAGATCATCCAGGGTGAACTTCCTACCTGACGTCACCCGGCATTGCAGTCTAGGGCCTAAAATTGTAAGATGCTGACACAGAATGTCATTTGAATCCCGAACTATCTCACACCACAACCTGACACGTAATATCACTTATCCCTAGTCCGTTTCAACCAAATCAGTTCCACATTCAGTCTTTAGCGACGTATTCAAGCCGGGAGAAAACTAATCAAGCTTTAGCGAAGAGTCCCTCCGGAAAATTCCACTATAAAAGGAGCCTTAACTTATACGCAAGGAGGTGATGAGGTTTATGGTACTACGACGCACAAACACTATCTTGCAATGATTTGGTGGGTTCCGTTGCTTGATGTCACATAAATCTTGCAATGTGGCAGTGCACAAGTGAGTCTGGTCCGCTGTAAAATCTCGTGACGTTTTTTGCACATTTCCCATAACCGTAGATTTCAATCCAATAGTTGTCACACCTGTTCAATTTAAACCAGCATTGTGTCTTTGGATAGAATTGGGTAATCTTTCATTGGTAGGTCGCACAACGAAGGTGGATAAATGATATCTCCTTCTTAGATCCGGTTGTTATACCTGTCCTCCAAAGTGCTTGAATTTCCTGCATGCGTGCTGATTTATGCTGGATTATCCAGTATTAAATAGAATGAGCCAAACGATGCATGTCTTCATAGGATATAAATCTTTCGTTTGCGATCGGAATGACCCTGAATAATCAGTAGTTTCAGGGCCGTCAGTGCTGAACCAAAAATCCAAGGCACATTTTCGTAAAGGAAACTACTCACAAGGTTGCTGAAAACTCTTCCACAGCCCATGACCGCCCTTCTCGGGGCTCATCAGGTAGGCGCAGTCCCCGAGTTTCCGTCAACATTATGACGTACTTGAACCCAAGTTGGACTGTTTTCGAGGAATACACTCATTTGCAAATCAATTTGTGAGTAGTCTCCTTTATGAAAATATACTGAGATATCTCGAATATCTTGCCAACTGGAATATGAGGCGGCGTGTGTGTAGCACATTCAGTTGTAGAATATCATAAACAAGAGATTCAATTGAGTCTCTCGTGAAAACCAAATTGAGTTGCAAATGAATGTATTTCTCGAAAACCAAGGCACATTGTTATGAAGCTGATAAAAGTTAAGTTGAGTGGACATGGGATGAAACGTAGGAAACCAACCAGTAAGAATACACATATAACATCCCAACAAATACACTAATTTGCATAGCAACTGGGTTTTCTCGGGAGACTCTGTCCAGTATGAGTTCAAGTAGAACATAAGGTAGACGGAAACTGGTGGACTGCGGCCACCTGGTGAGTCCCAAGAAGGGCGAAACTGGTCGTCAAAGAGTTTTCAGCAACCTTCTGAGCAGTTTCTTTTATAAAAAATACTTAAAAGATGCTCATAGTAATGATCACCTAATATGGATGTGAGGAGATCACACAGAAACGCATGATAACACTGAGGTTTATCTGATTTGCGACATCTTTAGCCAAATGGTAGCACTGAGCAAGCTGAAAGTGACTATAATATAACGCGGATCACTGCGTTTATTAACAGCTGGTGAGTTATCGGGACGAGCAGTCTGAAAGTGCCTTTTTTCGTGATGGGTGTGCCATACCATATGAACATACCGTATCAATTCACACGCGCGTCGCGTGTAGTTTACCTGCTGTGAACAAAAGAATATAAGCGGGCTGTTTCCGTTCCTCTAAGAAGCCCCCGCTCACCTCGAATGACTTTTCCAATCAGTTGCATCAGTGGTCCCTGTAGAAATATGCTAAAAAATCAACTGTTCAGCAATTTTTACAGTAATATTAATTGCTGATTGAAGGTAGACGCACTCACCACAAGTGCCATCTTCACTTGAGTAGGTAGATTTCGACAGTTGCTTCACTGTGCCATCCAAAACGAAAATATTGCGACAGCAGGATAACGGAGATCATGCATTCTTGCATATGCACAGAAACGTTTTTCATGGAAATTGAAAGTCTGTGAAGCTTCAGGTTATGACGGATTGTGCTTGCTTGGCAAGTAGGTCCGTAAACAGGACTCATGTGCAGCAGTCAGTTATGTTAAATCGAGGAGTATTATGCGAACTGATAAGTTTTAAATGACAACTTTCAACGATTAAAATGAACAGCGATTGAAAATCTCCGAAAAACATGTATGAACCCATAGACTGTATCTCTTACGATGCGGTACAAATCGTAGGCTATGAGCTCCATAGAAAACGACTGGGTGAAAATTTCTGCCTTGACGTATTGAGGTATGCTTTGACTGTCATACGTCACTTTTCTTACTGGGGTAACGGTGATACTACTGATGGGGAGGAAGTCAGATTCCTGAAAGCAACTTCAGAACGCCCGGAACCTACTGCTCCACCAAAAACTCAACTGGAAAACCGGCAAGCATCCAGGCCAATCAATCATTCAATCAATTCAACAAGACCTGATGAGTGTTCTTGCGGCCACAGAAGCACGACCGAATGTGATCAGCATTCAGGCTTTTCACAGAGGCACGATCGATGTTGATGGGTGATCATTAACGCCTATCAGACAGCCTGGATCAATGTCAGAAAGACCCCTTTAAATAGCGTGGGGCCGTTGTAACTTTTGCTCTCTCACTCACTCGCTTGTTCGGAATACAGCTGTTGTGTTCCCTTCTGTGAGTCTTTTCTCTCCGACACTAGGCACTGGAGCGGGTCAGCAGCAGCTACCACAGATTGACGGATCAGAAGATATAACAGGGAGGCATGCGAGTAGTATGTTTTCTTGTAAATTCGCTTTGCGTCTGTTGAAAAGGGAGATCTGTTGAGCAAACTATCCACTTTTCTTCTAGAGTCATTTCGGAACTGGTCTGCTAAGTGGATCCTACTTTTCTAATGAACACAAACCGTTTATCGCCAGTAGTCACTTCGCTTAATTCCACTTGCCGATTTCCCTCAGAGGATAAGCTAAAAGGATAACTGAACCTGGAAAAACATTACCGTCAGCTCAGTAATTGTTCCTGGACACATCTTAGGTTTATTTATATCGGTAGTTGGTTCTAGCTAGCATACCATTGATGAAAGGAAGTTTTGCAGTTTGTTTTGGTCCTCTTAACAAATAATCATCATAAATCAGGTGTTGGTGCTTGCAGGATTTTGCACAGTGCACACTCACACGATTCTTGCTTGAAGGATGTTCCCCACGTTCTGGAGCAATCATTCTGATGAGTCCTCACCAAATGGGGAGAATCACTGGACTCGAGTTCTGCTCATATTAGACCTCATCA
Source organism: Opisthorchis viverrini (assembly GCF_000715545.1). Classification (NCBI taxonomy): domain Eukaryota; kingdom Metazoa; phylum Platyhelminthes; class Trematoda; order Opisthorchiida; family Opisthorchiidae; genus Opisthorchis; species Opisthorchis viverrini. The sequence goes on from NW_008751727.1 coordinate 1,306,956, forward strand.
GCAGTGCATAACCAATGGACGTGCCGGGGTTTGAAATCCGAACGTCTGACATGCGAAGCGAGCATATAACCACTATTATTATAAGAGCGAAACTCGGGTCCAGTGCTTTGCCCCCTCTTTGGTGCGGACTCACCAGAATGATTGCTCCCGGACAGGAGGACCATTGTTCAAACGAGAGTGTGCACTCTGCAAAATCTCGCAGCCACCAACAGCTGAAACGAAACGTGTCCAGCAGGTTTCAAGCCTCTATGACACTACTGACTGGCGGGTAAATCGATCGACACAACCAAGCTATGTCACTGGGTCGCCTTTTGAGTTGTCGGGCTTTCAGTTCACATCACTGAAGCGCGAAAATGTTTACCTGTTCAGATATAAAAATTCACATGGTGGAGCAGTGGTAAAGTGCTCGCCTCGCATGTCAGACGTGCGGAGTTTAAACCCCAGTACGGCTATTGGATATGCACCGCCGATGAGCCCTGATAAGAGTGGAACTAGAATAGACATATTTGTTGAGTGAGCTGCGTCATACAGATTTCGAAATTGAAGGAAAACAACGGCTCATCATAGGGGTTCAAGTGAAGGCAAACAGGTTTTGTTTACTGCCAGTTCTCCCAACGAAAATGAACTAACTTACTTTTTCACCAAAAGTCGAGTATCTACCCTAAGTAATGACCTTCAGTGTGAAAAGACGATGTTGATTTATACACAACATTTATCATGCCAGTTCTCCCAACGAAAATGAACTAACTTACTTTTTCACCAAAAGTCGAGTATCTACCCTAAGTAATGACCTTCAGTGTGAAAAGACGATGTTGATTTATACACAACATTTATCAGTGTCAAAGTCATATAACTGTGTGAAACTATTTCAAGAAGGAAACCACTCACAAGGTTACTGACAACTCTTCGACAGCCCACAAACGGTTTCGCCCTTCTTGGGGCTCATCAGGTAGGCGCAGTCCCCGAGTTCAGGGACTGACGTCTCGTTGAAACTTTCTGAGTAGGAGACCAGTGTGCACAGTGGTTGTGTCGCAAAAGTTATCTGAAACTCAAGTTGATACTGATTTTTATAACAATGTTTCTACAATCTGGAACAAAAATTATCCAACGAAACTATCCCCTCACCGAAAACAATAGTTAGCCGAATTACATGATAGATTTATGCCAGTATTCAAATCCACAGTTTAGCAAGTCATCGTCAAAAAAATTCAGTGTGAGCGAGAAAATTCTAAATGAATGCATTTCTGGTCAAAGCGGATGTATCTAGTCGGTCCGCATAACCAAAAAGCAGAATATCCTAGGCTGAAATCTTTAGGCCCATTGAATCATTAGGAAATGAGTGTGCCCGAAAGTTGCTCGGGCCCAGTACACACCTACAAATGGCTCAACGGCCATGTGCTGTGGTTTGTGATCTACTTCCAAGTGTCAGACACTGACACGGTGGGCAAAGTGTACACGGTCTTCAAACCAGAGCGGACTGTAAACTCACTAACAACTTTCTTCCGGGTTTTACGTAACTTCACCAGTTTGTAGTTGGTATACAAATGGAACATTCCAAAACATTCTATCATACTTTCCACGCGGCATTTGCACATCTGCCTGTCTTGCTTGGTTTATCACCCTTTTAGCCGGGTCATTTGTTCAAACATTCATCCACTCACCGATTTGTGTGATCAACGGAGGAAACCAGTTTGTGAAATCAGCCTGTGCCTGAAGAGGTTACTGTGGCAAAGGGTCGGTTTGTACTAAAAAAGGAAACATTTTCGTTTGTAATGGAGTCATGTGGTGCTGTGTAACTAACCTGAAGGTGAACAAAAACGACTTAGTTTGGAATCCCAAATGGACATTCATTGTTCGATGCTTACGTTCGTAAATTCACGGTCCACATGGGGACGAAAATAGAATCAAACCAGCTTGTGACTTATGGTCCCGCCTCTCAGTTAAGTAAAATACGAAGACTAGCACTCAGTGTACAGGACAGAGCAGACCCAGGCTGAAATAAAAATTTTATCATGCAAGGGTTACAAGGCGTACGTTAAAAGTTGATAAAAACGCTGACAAATCTGCAATTCGAGCAGAGTCATCCGCTTGTCTGGGTCGTCTTCTTCAAGTTGTTTGCGTCTTTAATTAATTGTTTCTTGATGTGTCCAACGTAACAAACTGTTAATTTTTCTTGCTAATGGCCAACAACACATGCATATGAAACCGATCGATGTCACTCTCTTAGTCCTGCAAGATGAACAACGTAGACTTTCAGAGAAATACACTCATTTGCAAACTAATTTGGTTTTGCGAGAGACTCACCTGGAACCCAGCAGTATCTCTCGTTTGTGACGTTTCCAGGCCTCTAAATGGGCTACACCAGGCCGCCTCATGTTTTAGTCGCTAGGATGTTCAAGATATCGCGATACATGTATATCTGTAATGCACTACTCATATAGTTACTGAAAGTTTGTCGACAACCCACGACCAGTTTAGCTAGGTTGCAGGTGAGTCTCTCGAAAAACCAAATTAGTTTGCAAATGAGTGTATTTCGCTGATTTCGTGAAATTTGGTTTCAGGTAGAACATGACCCCTCTCCCTCTCACTCCACACACTGAATATTTTTTGAGACTAGGTAGTTTCCCATCCATTCAATTTGTTTTATCAAAGGGAAAGTTATGGTAAAGTCACCCGTCGATACGTCGATATATTCACGCAAAAATCAATAAATTGCAACGCTCAGCCAATCAAAGAACGGTTGTGAGGGATGAGAAACCAGCATAATTGCAGAAACTACGGGAACCTTAATTATAGCACTGGTTCAGTAGTTTTAAGCTTGTAAACAATGTCGGTCTAAAAATGTGGAAGTCATAACACGTCTGAGTAAATCTCAAAAAGGAGCAAAAATCAGACTAACGATGATGACAAACCTCACTGGTCCTAGTTTTAATCCACTCAATGACTTCGTAAGATGCACTAAGTTGCTAAGAATATTGAAACTGTGCGAGAGAGTTCCGATGCGTCATCCTGTCTGTTGTTTGCCGAATGTGTAAAACCGCTAAATCTTGCGGTGATCCCGTCATCCTGTCTGTTGTTTGCCGAATGTGCAAAACCGCTGAATCTTGCGGTAATCCACCTCAAAAACGAGAGATTCAGCTGGTTTTCAGGTGAGTCTGTCGAAAAACCAAATTAGTTTGCAACTGAGTGTATATTCACGTTATTATTTGGTAGAACGGACCAAGCCGGAGAAGAAACCGGTTACTTGCAGCGTCCCAACTCTATCGGAGAACCTTTATAGCACCAATGGGGTATCAAAGAGAGATTCTACCGAGATTAGACTAGATTTCTTGCCTATTGTACTTGCCAACCGCATATGCAGAAAAGGGCTTCCGTAGATTTCGATTGGGTCAGTATGCAAAACAGCAAAGTACGTTTCCCTCATAAGCAATACCACATGCAATATCGCTGTTAACCAAATTAGTTTGCAACTGAATGTATATTCACATTATTATTTGTTAAAACGGACTAAGCCATAGAAGAAATCCGGTTACTTGCAGCGTCTCAACTCTATCGGAGTACCTTTGTAGAACCAATGGGGTATCAAAGAGAGATTCAACCGATATTAGACTAGATTTCTTGCCTATTATATTTGCCAACCGCATGTGCAGAAAAGGGCTTTCGTAGATTTCGATTGGGTCGGTATTCAAAACAGCAAAGTACCTCTCCCTCATAAGCAATACCACATACAATATCGCTGTTAGTTCATATTGTTGAGGAAGGACGAAACCCGAATTCCGAGGTAAAGCAAAGTAGCGGATGGTTGTGCGATATGTTTGGAACTAGGACATGATTCTTTGGCTTACAGGTGAAAAAATGTCAAAAATTCAACCAAAATGGGATTACTTGAATCTTCGGTCAATACCCAATGCTCTCCTTACACGTCGTGACGCAACCAGTTGACAAGCATATGCGTCCTGGGGGGAACTGTTGTACACCGAACCTCCACATATCTATTTCCTTATTTGTTCAATGTCCGTAGCCTTGAAATCGATTTGCGCTGGTCATCAACATCGCTTATTTTCAACAAGCAAAACTAAGAGAAAAAAATAATTTAGGTAAAGCTAAGACACGAAAATTCAATTCATACGTTCAGCCGTGTTATTCAGCCTACCGTGAATTTACTCTGATGGATTGCGTAGTTGCTTTGACAGAAAGGTCAGGCTTACATAAGCAAAGCGACCAAATTTTATTCATCAACTAAGGTCTTTTGTCCTCTGTAAGAACTCAGATTCATTCAGGTTTCCAGCGGTAGTGTACACAAGAACAAAAGTAGAATCAGCAGTTTTCTATGGTTAGCTGGCTAGATTGAGGGAGTATTCAATGGGAAAAGCGAATGCTTTTTTCGTGGCCTCATAGTGTAAACAATGACGAGTGACAATCGATAACAAATGAAAATGTGTTGGAGCAGGATAAACAGAGGGATGATGGTGGAATCCAACCGAATGTAGCGTTTCTAAACACGACAGAAAATACTAAACAGATTATTGATCCATAGGTATTCCATTTCGTTTTCTCTAGTGTGAAACGTGGGATAAGTAAAAATCAATGGAAGAACTCGAGGAGAGGAAAGACTGAGGGATAGTCTTTGCCATGTTTTCTAGACTTATGGGAGAAATTCTACACAGGCGAATGGCATCCGGTTGCCGGAATAATTGCCTCAAGACCGTACGTAACATCGCATCTAACAGTGATCTCTTCTGTGCTCCCATTGAAAGTGGTCCATGGTTGCACACTTTAAAAATTCATACGTGTACGCGCGCAGAGAAGTCCTCCATTGAAGCGTCATTCAGCATAGCATTGTGATTTTATCCAGAGTAGACTCGTTGACACACGATCGAATCCGAATGCCAATAGGCAGACCCAATAAAAGAGCAACCAGTCTTTTGAAAACCCACCAGGTATGAATTATGGTCAGTACACAAACCAATAAGCCGCTCTTTTGAATGTAGCAGAGTGTAGCAGAGTTTGATCTGGCCACACCATCACTCCGGCGGTCACGGCGATGATCCGTCTCTTAACATCCCAGTTGCTGTGTTTTTTGACTGTTCGTGTTATCTGGCCCATCCAGTCTGTGTGCGCTAAGGTCATTCTCGTTTAGTTCGTCGTATCCATTCCATCCACGAATGCGCCTAGTTGCCGTAGGAACTGCTTTGCTGTTTGTGTAATGGTTACAAGGAGGAAGTTGTTATTTGTCTGTTATTACGAAGTGCGCAATTATTGATCGAAACAATGCTAGGTCTACATGGTCCTGGGTCTAAACGCTTTCATTTCCCTTGCAATGGAAACGTGGAAGCAGATTTATATATGCTGTCAACAGCCTATAGGATTTGTAATTGGTTTCCGTTCATGAACAAGTGTATAGGGTTGAGGCGTACGACAGATCATGTCACCGCATCATTTTCACTGACTGTATATGCGTCATTGGGCTTTACGGTGAACTTGAATGTTTTAACTTGGGAAATTTACCCCTCCCCCATGCTCACGACTTACCCATTTATTGCTTTGAACTAAGAGAACCTACATTCAGGCGTCGCTTTTTAGGACAGTTAACTACCGAATCAATGAAGAAAACGACGAAGAGATACATGGTGATGGGAAAAATGTTCCCAATAGATACACAAATAATAACAGAGTAAATTTCAAGTTTTCGAGAAATACACTCAATTGCAAATCAATTTGGCTTTCACGAGAGACTCAACTGAATCTCTCGTTTGTGATATTCTACAGTTGAATGTGCTGCACCATAAGGACGAAATTGGTCGTGGGCTGTCGAAGAGTTTTCAGCAACCTTATGAATATTTTCCTTCATGTGTATTTCAAGTTGTTTCAAGCTTCACAAACACAAAAGTTTCTGTGGCGTCAATCCCAGCAACAAACCGGTTTCTTTCGTAAATGTTGTCAACAGATTCCTTTGGGGACCACTTTGTTACCTTCCATCAGTGTACCCATCACAACTTCTCAAAAAATATCAGCCTAGTTTAGATAAATAGAGCAGAAGGGACAATTTCCATTTGCACTTTGTAATAGGCATACAAGCAACACATATTTAGGGCAAACTTTTGTGCTTCCTAAAAGTTAATTTGTGTGATAATGATTTGATTTGTTTCCATAGTCATTCTGCCTGAAAATGGGACGCTTCAAGTGATTGGCTGATAGAGATTTTCCGATGGCACTTCCTGGGACTGAAAAGAGGAACTTGAACTGTTGGAAGCTGATCATTCCTGGACCACAGGAGTGGAACTCATTAGTCTGTGTGAAAAATTTCAAAGTTAACCATAAAAGGACTCTTACTCTGTATTCTCTTCTTCATATCGGACTGGCTCNAAATGTGTTGGAGCAGGATAAACAGAGGGATGATGGTGGAATCCAACCGAATGTAGCGTTTCTAAACACGACAGAAAATACTAAACAGATTATTGATCCATAGGTATTCCATTTCGTTTTCTCTAGTGTGAAACGTGGGATAAGTAAAAATCAATGGAAGAACTCGAGGAGAGGAAAGACTGAGGGATAGTCTTTGCCATGTTTTCTAGACTTATGGGAGAAATTCTACACAGGCGAATGGCATCCGGTTGCCGGAATAATTGCCTCAAGACCGTATGTAACATCGCATCTAACAGTGATCTCTTCTGTGCTCCCATTGAAAGTGGTCCATGGTTGCACACTTTAAAAATTCATACGTGTACGCGCGCAGAGAAGTCCTCCATTGAAGCGTCATTCAGCATAGCATTGTGATTTTATCCAGAGTAGACTCGTTGACACACGATCGAATCCGAATGCCAATAGCCAGACCCAATAAAAGAGCAACCAGTCTTTTGAAAACCCACCAGGTATGAATTATGGTCAGTACACAAACCAATAAGCCGCTCTTTTGAATGTAGCAGAGTGTAGCAGAGTTTGATCTGGCCACACCATCACTCCGGCGGTCACGGCGATGATCCGTCTCTTAACATCCCAGTTGCTGTGTTTTTTGACTGTTCGTGTTATCTGGCCCATCCAGTCTGTGTGCGCTAAGGTCATTCTCGTTTAGTTCGTCGTATCCATTCCATCCACGAATGCGCCTAGTTGCCGTAGGAACTGCTTTGCTGTTTGTGTAATGGTTACAAGGAGGAAGTTGTTATTTGTCTGTTATTACGAAGTGCGCAATTATTGATCGAAACAATGCTAGGTCTACATGGTCCTGGGTCTAAACGCTTTCATTTCCCTTGCAATGGANTTACATTACCTTCATTTGAAAGGTTTTCCTTTTTAGAGAGCTCACTTGTTCTGGTGCATCTACACCGAAGAAAGGCACCACTGGACTTCAGTCTCATCAGAGTTTACGAGCAGTTCTATCATTAGCCGTGCAGGAAATTAAACTCTAGACTTCTGGAATGCAAAGTGGGAAACCATTTCACCAGCACATCTGAGATATCAGGTCTGAATAACGTGTGCTCAAATGGGCGATGTAATTGACCTATCTAGCGCCCCAAAAGAAGAATAATTAACAGTTTCTGATAACTGACTGCTTCACCCGTCAGGATTTCCCAATGAAGGATTTCCAAGGATGCTATAAACCTACTGAACGAATGAGATTGATTGTAAGTGGTTACGTAAACTGCAAAAAATTTACATTCACATCACTCGCTGAATCGGCACTCTTGTTCTGGGGCAATCGGTCTAGCAATTCCGTGCAAAAGAATTCAAAGTTCTAAACTTTCACAACCGCTCACAATTAGTCTCTAATGATTTCAGAGATAAATGACCAATGAAAAGTGAGTTTCCTCCCCGTCCAAAATAGACTTAAGATTGCCCGATATGACAGCAGGTTTTCAATGACCAATGAAAAGTGAGTTTCCTCCCCGTCCAAAATAGACTTAAGATTGCCCGATATGGCAGCAGGTTTTCCGAAATACACTCAATTGCAAACAAATTTGGTTTTGTGAGAGACTCACCTGGAATCCAGCGGAATCTCCCGGTTTTGATGTTTCCAGGTTTTTCGGTTGGGAAGAATTTTTCACTTGTCACACCTCTGCAACGCGTAGCAATCAACCCTAGGACGTCAGCAGCGAGTGGATTTTTTTTGGATGTAACGCCCGTCGAGCTGATAAAACAGCTCTGGCCGATGACACACTCGTCAACCGCAATTACTTGCCAACGATGCGTATGTATGCTTCTTCATCCCGCGAACATCCTGATCAGACATTTAAATGGCAAGCAATTCATCACGTAGATTTGTGTTTGGCTTCAATTCGTTTGTTCATCTCTGATGTTTATAGATCTACAAGAAGTCACTGTACTTAGTGGATAGCATGCCCAACTTGCTTCATCTGTTTTGTAGTTAGCCAGATTGTTTCGTTTGGATCACGTGTGTATTTGTGCGTTCTACTCGGTAGCGAGGATATGCACATATGGACGGCCAGCAGCCACAGCAAGACCTTGGTGACTGGACCACTGCATGACTGCGCCTCGATCAGCTAACGAATGTCGGTTTTGAATGCTCCTTTAGGTCCGACGGAATAAGATCAGTGGAACCCTATATGAACCCACACAAACAGCCTTCTACCAGAATGACAGTGTGCAACGACTGACGCATATGTTGCGATGAAATTTTTTTTAGCTCCTAAGCGGAAATTCACCCTTGTCGGTAGCATTCGTACCATTGATCAAATACTTGTTTCACCCAAAACCAACAATTTGTCATACGATTGTCAATTCATTGAACTAGTCAAAGCTATAGGGAGACGAGGATTTATCTAGCATTGACAGTGGTTCTTGTGACACCGGCCGGACCACATTTGTACACGAGTTCTTGTAAATTGGTGGTCCGAACCTGCGACAAGTTGGTGATACCCAACAAACGGAGCTCGGCATCTGGAATGTTACACTCTTCCGAACTATTTAATCCAGTGAATGCGTCAAACAATTAATCAAAACCGTTGACCCCTGTTCACTGACTGTATGATTTAGACCCGTCAATAATTTCCGACTTGCTACAAACGACAGAAAACCGTGTAGAGCCCACCAGTGGACGTGACGGCAGCACTTTATATGACCTTGTGGTGTACGTTAGGACGTCTCGTTCCTTTTCGGCAACCCTAGCTACAGTTATCTTCCGACCGGTTGGCCAGACTGTACAACTTGGTATCTAAATTGAGTATCAGTCACAGCTAAACGGTAGACGAAATTCCGATTATTCCACTCCCGAAAAAGGTAATCCACCTAACTGCCAAGCCTTCCAAGGGAATCACGAGGGCAAATGTACCGCTGGGTCGCCAAAATCTAGAGACGAGAGGTCGGTAGATCAATCAGGACAAAGGATAACAGTACAACCAACGGAACCGACCGACTGAACAACCAATAGTGATCGAAGATCAACCCCGGCTAGCAGCATGTATATTAACACACACGGTACTACTCAACGGAAGACCACCTACCCATCGCTACGCTATACTACGCTCCCTAACAACGCACTAGTGACACGTCACCTCGATTAGTGATGAAACCTTTGCAATCCAGTTGCCAAGCTCAGTGAACAAACCAACGATCATCTATACTATCTAAGCTTTCAACATTCTCCTCTATAGTCTTGTAGTCGATAGTCTTGTAGTTGGGCTCCATCCGATGCTTGTAAAACGTTCACTGCAAAGTCACGTCGGACAGTGGTAACAGCAAACTCTGCGTCGTGGGATAAGGTGCACTATTAACTAGGTCACCTTCGCATTGAGCAGCTCAAATGCATTTCTAAAAGCCGTCCAACGGTACTGTGAACAACGGAGAAACCAGGAATTACCGTTAAGATAACCTGTGTAATTATGCCATAATCAACGAGTCTGTGGAGCGTTCCACAAGGCCGTGCCGAAAACACCGGACAACATCTGCCACTGGAACACAACGTTGAGTACACGAGAACGCAAGAACCTCCGACTTGAAATCACGAATAGCAACCAATGTAACGATGATATTACTGATGGGAGATGGGAGACATACGAGTAGTATGTTTTCCCGTAAATCCGCTTTGCTTCTCTTGAAAAGTGAGACCTATTGCGGAATTTGTGGAGTCGCTTTGTAGCCTGGATTTGATCACCAGTCAATGAATATACAGGAAAGTTCAGGAAGACGCGTTCAAAGAGAAAATGGATATTCAGTTTCTGTAAACAAGATGCATATGAGGGTTTTGCTTCCCTTTCCACTAGTCCGTAACTGTTCAGTTGGCATTTTCTAATAAATAGCTCCGCAGCGAAGGCTTTCTTCCTTTCACTAGTAGCCACATACTCGTATCTTATTCCATGCGTATTGTCCAAAAAGCACACCTTAAATTCCTTGTGTTATGTCTGTACAGAAAATTGCCTGCAGTGTCCTCAAACAGAACTAGGTTATATCCACTTCCCAAATTCAATTGTGGGCCTACAGGATAAAGAACGGTTTATTTTTTATTGTACGTAGGATTGTGAGTAGTATGTAGCCCGAAGTCCGCGTGCGGTAATGCCAGTTTGTCAGTTACTCAGCAAAAGACGATCTGGCTATCCGCCAACTCTCCAAGCCATGTAAGCTTCAAAAATTAAAGTCCGCTTGCATGTATTGCGAAACGGCGCCTAGATACAAACTCTGATCACTGATATTATCCTGGAATTGTAAAAATGGACGTAATGTGCGAGTTGGAAACATTTCCTACAATTTCCTAAGTTCCAACACATGTACCACAGTCAGAAACTCAAACAAATGCGTTCAAGCGTAAAAATGCACAAGTTAGACGCGATGTTGCTTTGACTTCACTCATTCCTATAAGTCAGGACAAAAGTAAGTTGACTGGAAACATCTGCTGAGCACACTGGGTTCGCTTGTTGCGATGAGACTGAGAAACCCGACGAATCGTCATCCCAACTCTCTAGCCACTTTTCAAGACAGATAATTTTGATAAACGGTTTGATAAAACGGTTATTGAACACCATCGCCTTTTGTTTTTCGAATTTAACTTTTAGTCATCTGTGTAGAAAATGCCATGAAAGCAGTGAATTATGTAGTTTTTTGCATGTTGTCCCACTTTTTGGATTCACTGTTTTGCTATATGACCAGCACGCTATCAGAAACACATAAAGGATGATGGATTATTCTAATGAAAATTCTGAAGTTGAAAGTAAGTTATGGCGGATATTAAAATTAGAAATCAGTAGTATCAAGACAAGAACTGCCAACAGACCTGCATTGCCACTTTAGGGTAGATCAGGGTGTGAGGATTATGGTGTTTTGTGGCTGGTGTGCCCAAGTAAAGGTATTCGGTGGCCTGAGAAACGGAATAATCCGTACTGGGTGCAAATCAGTCGTGTATCGGGTGCTCCAGGATTCGAAATCGAATTTGGTGACGATAATTAGCCCGTTGGTAAGTGACGCACCAAAATTCCGTTTGGCATGTCTGCCTCCCACGCGTGTGCCAGACCGGTGAGGTGGGGATGAGGAACTTAAGTGCCTCTTGGATCAACTACAGTGGACGCCTCTCAAGCACCAGACACGCACAGCTGCCAGACGAGACCACCCATGCAGACGATCCACATTGGGCGCATGAGGAATGCTTCCGTCGGTTGGCTGGTTGTTAACGCTGCCCAAGGTGACCCAATCAAAGGCTCGCATCCATTTACTAGCACTACAAGTGTTCATAACACAGCTTGCTCACACGAAGAACTCACTCAGAATCGATCAGCTTCATCATATCACATGCAAATGTCTCTTAAATGCTAGAGAGCTGTCATCACTTGGCGTCTTTTAAGACGTAGTCATGGAAGTATGTTTAGTCTTCCACACGATCCATTCCAACCACCTCCAGCTAGATGTGATCACAATTACTAGTATGGCTCACAGACAGTGGGTACTTCCATAGCCACCCAAGCAAAGCAAAGCGAAAGCAAAGTCTGTCTCGTAACGGGCTACCCAAAACAATAGTAAGATTTGTCAGGCACTTTGAGAGATTACTGAGGCCGCTAATAAGCCGAGGATTTAGGCGATTGAAGATTATGAAAAAACTCTTTTTTCCGTCTTCTCGCATATTGTTGGCGACGTAGAAGTCGCTAGCTTCTGACGTACTTCCTAACGGATATTGCCACATCGTCACCTTGCTCCTCAAACGGCCTAACAAAAGATTTTAGTACCAACTGTTTAGGCATCAAAATGTTGTTTGACGATAATTTTTTAGAGAGTAAGTGAAAACGGTGCCCAATGAGGTTCTCGTGACATATTGTGACGAGTGCCTTTCTGTGTATATGCCCGGATGTTCTTTCACTATGGTGTTGCATCAGAGTAAGTCACTTGATGAAATGCAATTGGGAAGCAAATGCTTTGGTAAGGAAAGGCTACTGGAACCGTAACCGCATTCATGAGATAAACTACTGCCGTATTCAGCCTGCGACAGATTCACGGAGAATGAATTTTACCATATGTTGGTTAAATGTCCCAGGTACGACAGACAAATTCTGGAAGACTTCTCTTCTGCGCCTTCTCCGGTTAATCTCGCCAGACTGGCGCGCATGTCCAGGAGGCCTCTGGAAGCCGAAGGAGATGTTCACTCGCCACCGACTTCCACCAATGAAACAAATCTCATCTAGTTTTATTCGTGATGCTAGGACATTCATTTTGTTACAGTTCATCTGCGATGTGGAATACAGCTGAATTGGTTGCTAATACTTGAATTAGCATTCTACCATGGCAAAGAAGGTGATAGATGCAACTCCTGATCTGCATTATTCGTCAAAAATTTCACGGAGTTCATCAACCACCAGTGCAGTCACATAGAAGTTCTTACGGAATTTCCGAACGGCATCTTGTTGCATGCATCACTTAACATTGTCACTGGATGTCCAATGTAACATTGTCACGGCAGACAACGTGTCCCACTGAACTCTGCTCATGAGGATACACCAAAGCAGTTCGAGCGTGCATCCTGATCGATCACTGCCAACAAGGTTATTGAATGGTTTCGTATTTTGCCATCGAACTGCACTCTGCAAGTATCTGAAGAAATAATAAAGACAACGTCACAGTCATTCTGGGCTCTCTGCGACAATTTTGTGCGTGGCACATTGCGTTGAGTGTACATTTTTGCCATTTAATCTCATACCAGGCCCAGTACGACAGACACTTAGTGGCTGACGTGCGAGTCTTGACTGTGCTAGTGCGAAACACGCCCTGAAGAGCATACAGCATTTTCTGTCCTTTCTCCAGCTGTTGGTCTTTACACGCGTGTATCCATATCAAAAATTCTTACATACTTTGGGATTCATCTTGTCTGACTGAAACTGTTGGTGGCATGACTTCAGATGAGACATTTTTCTGTTTTGTCTTATTTTGCATTCATCGCTTGCACTCACTTTTTATGTTTGTGACCGTGCTCTTCAAAAATAAACGATAATTAAAAGTATAGTCACCCTGCACCCGTCTAGTATAAAAGTTGCGTTTGCATATCTTCTGGCCGAAACCACGAACAGAGCTTGGTGGTTTAGAAACTCTGGTTTGCCTAGCTAATAACCTGGATCTTTGGGGCACCAGCCAAATATTTGTACTCTCCAGTGTTTTCTTTTCTAGGACTTTGATTTCCAGGTTGTTCCAGATTATCACTCATTTGGAATGGCCCGACGTTCAGTTTATCATTTGAGTTAATCAGTTTTTCTGAGGTCACTTCGATGCACTAAACGGGCAGACAAAAATTAGAGCCATCATACCTGATAATGATGATAGCCAAATTTTTCTGAGTACCATATAGGTTCGGGTTCTTGCCAGATGAGCGAAGTCGGACGGTACGTTCACTTGGAACGTAGCATTAACACGGTCGATCGGACCAGACTTTGACTCAGTCGAATGACCATAGTTTGAATGGAAACATCGTCTGGTGCGGTAAATTCGGGGCTAGGCCACATCAACCCAGATATAGTTTCAGAACTCGGTAGGAAAAAAACATCCCACCTCCAGAGGATTACCAGTGTTTGGCCGCCCACATGCATTATGTGGTGAACGGTACACATCATACTGCCTACCGCGTAGTTGCACATGGTACCAAAGATGACGCAGTCAGAAATAGTGGCTTGCCCTAAATGACATACTACTCTGGTTTTTCTCATTAGTACGCCAAACACGTCGGTCAAAAAGTAACCGCTGATGAGTACTGTCAAAAAGGACGATAAATATGGCTTCTAGTACTATAGTGAATAAAATATTTGGAGTGAAAAATACGGGAGCGTTTGCTCGTGCAGTGGC
>NW_008751727.1:1321634-1338710 GCF_000715545.1 Opisthorchis viverrini
CACATGTACCACAGTCAGAAACTCAAACAAATGCGTTCAAGCGTAAAAATGCACAAGTTAGACGCGATGTTGCTTTAATTTCACTCATTCCTATAAGTCAGGACAAAAGTAAGTTGACTGGAAACATCTGCTGAGCACACTGGGTTCGCTTGTTGCGATGAGACTGAGAAACCCGACGAATCGTCATCCCAACTCTCTAGCCACTTTTCAAGACAGATAATTTTGATAAACGGTTTGATAAAACGGTTATTGAACACCATCGCCTTTTGTCTTTCGAATTTAACTTTTAGTCATCTGTGTAGAAAATGCCATGAAAGCAGTGAATTATGTAGTTTTTTGCATGTTGTCCCACTTTTTGGATTCACTGTTTTGCTATATGACCAGCACGCTATCAGAAACACATAAAGGATGATGGATTATTCTAATGAAAATTCTGAAGTTGAAAGTAAGTTATGGCGGATATTAAAATTAGAAATCAGTAGTATCAAGACAAGAACTGCCAACAGACCTGCATTGCCACTTTAGGGTAGATCAGGGTGTGAGGATTATGGTGTTTTGTGGCTGGTGTGCCCAAGTAAAGGTATTCGGTGGCCTGAGAAACGGAATAATCCGTACTGGGTGCAAATCAGTCGTGTATCGGGTGCTCCAGGATTCGAAATCGAATTTGGTGACGATAATTAGCCCGTTGGTAAGTGACGCACCAAAATTCCGTTTGGCATGTCTGCCTCCCACGCGTGTGCCAGACCGGTGAGGTGGGGATGAGGAACTTAAGTGCCTCTTGGATCAACTACAGTGGACGCCTCTCAAGCACCAGACACGCACAGCTGCCAGACGAGACCACCCATGCAGACGATCCACATTGGGCGCATGAGGAATGCTTCCGTCGGTTGGCTGGTTGTTAACGCTGCCCAAGGTGACCCAATCAAAGGCTCGCATCCATTTACTAGCACTACAAGTGTTCATAACACAGCTTGCTCACACGAAGAACTCACTCAGAATCGATCAGCTTCATCATATCACATGCAAATGTCTCTTAAATGCTAGAGAGCTGTCATCACTTGGCGTCTTTTAAGACGTAGTCATGGAAGTATGTTTAGTCTTCCACACGATCCATTCCAACCACCTCCAGCTAGATGTGATCACAATTACTAGTATGGCTCACAGACAGTGGGTACTTCCATAGCCACCCAAGCAAAGCAAAGCGAAAGCAAAGTCTGTCTCGTAACGGGCTACCCAAAACAATAGTAAGATTTGTCAGGCACTTTGAGAGATTACTGAGGCCGCTAATAAGCCGAGGATTTAGGCGATTGAAGATTATGAAAAAACTCTTTTTTCCGTCTTCTCGCATATTGTTGGCGACGTAGAAGTCGCTAGCTTCTGACGTACTTCCTAACGGATATTGCCACATCGTCACCTTGCTCCTCAAACGGCCTAACAAAAGATTTTAGTACCAACTGTTTAGGCATCAAAATGTTGTTTGACGATAATTTTTTAGAGAGTAAGTGAAAACGGTGCCCAATGAGGTTCTCGTGACATATTGTGACGAGTGCCTTTCTGTGTATATGCCCGGATGTTCTTTCACTATGGTGTTGCATCAGAGTAAGTCACTTGATGAAATGCAATTGGGAAGCAAATGCTTTGGTAAGGAAAGGCTACTGGAACCGTAACCGCATTCATGAGATAAACTACTGCCGTATTCAGCCTGCGACAGATTCACGGAGAATGAATTTTACCATATGTTGGTTAAATGTCCCAGGTACGACAGACAAATTCTGGAAGACTTCTCTTCTGCGCCTTCTCCGGTTAATCTCGCCAGACTGGCGCGCATGTCCAGGAGGCCTCTGGAAGCCGAAGGAGATGTTCACTCGCCACCGACTTCCACCAATGAAACAAATCTCATCTAGTTTTATTCGTGATGCTAGGACATTCATTTTGTTACAGTTCATCTGCGATGTGGAATACAGCTGAATTGGTTGCTAATACTTGAATTAGCATTCTACCATGGCAAAGAAGGTGATAGATGCAACTCCTGATCTCAATTATTCGTCAAAAATTTCACGGAGTTCATCAACCACCAGTGCAGTCACATAGAAGTTCTTACGGAATTTCCGAACGGCATCTTGTTGCATGCATCACTTAACATTGTCACTGGATGTCCAATGTAACATTGTCACGGCAGACAACGTGTCCCACTGAACTCTGCTCATGAGGATACACCAAAGCAGTTCGAGCGTGCATCCTGATCGAGCCAACCCAACAAGGTTATTGAATGGTTTCGTATTTTGCCATCGAACTGCACTCTGCAAGTATCTGAAGAAATAATAAAGACAACGGTCATTCTGGTCTGGGCTCTCTGCGACAATTTTGTGCGTGGCACATTGCGTTGAGTGTACATTTTTGCCATTTAATCTCATACCAGGCCCAGTACGACAGACACTTAGTGGCTGACGTGCGAGTCTTGACTGTGCTAGTGCGAAACACGCCCTGAAGAGCATACAGCATTTTCTGTCCTTTCTCCAGCTGTTGGTCTTTACACGCGTGTATCCATATCAAAAATTCTTACATACTTTGGGATTCATCTTGTCTGACTGAAACTGTTGGTGGCATGACTTCAGATGATTTTTTTTTCTGTTTTGTCTTATTTTGCATTCATCGCTTGCACTCACTTTTTATGTTTGTGACCGTGCTCTTCAAAAATAAACGTTAAAAGTATAACTGTTGGTGGCATGACTTCAGATGAGACATTTTTCTGTTTTGTCTTATTTTGCATTCATCGCTTGCACTCACTTTTTATGTTTGTGACCGTGCTCTTCAAAAATAAACGATAATTAAAAGTATAGTCACCCTGCACCCGTCTAGTATAAAAGTTGCGTTTGCATATCTTCTGGCCGAAACCACGAACAGAGCTTGGTGGTTTAGAAACTCTGGTTTGCCTAGCTAATAACCTGGATCTTTGGGGCACCAGCCAAATATTTGTACTCTCCAGTGTTTTCTTTTCTAGGACTTTGATTTCCAGGTTGTTCCAGATTATCACTCATTTGGAATGGCCCGACGTTCAGTTTATCATTTGAGTTAATCAGTTTTTCTGAGGTCACTTCGATGCACTAAACGGGCAGACAAAAATTAGAGCCATCATACCTGATAATGATGATAGCCAAATTTTTCTGAGTACCATATAGGTTCGGGTTCTTGCCAGATGAGCGAAGTCGGACGGTACGTTCACTTGGAACGTAGCATTAACACGGTCGATCGGACCAGACTTTGACTCAGTCGAATGACCATAGTTTGAATGGAAACATCGTCTGGTGCGGTAAATTCGGGGCTAGGCCACATCAACCCAGATATAGTTTCAGAACTCGGTAGGAAAAAAACATCCCACCTCCAGAGGATTACCAGTGTTTGGCCGCCCACATGCATTATGTGGTGAACGGTACACATCATACTGCCTACCGCGTAGTTGCACATGGTACCAAAGATGACGCAGTCAGAAATAGTGGCTTGCCCTAAATGACATACTACTCTGGTTTTTCTCATTAGTACGCCAAACACGTCGGTCAAAAAGTAACCGCTGATGAGTACTGTCAAAAAGGACGATAAATATGGCTTCTAGTACTATAGTGAATAAAATATTTGGAGTGAAAAATACGGGAGCGTTTGCTCGTGCAGTGGCACTTACTTCATGTTAGTTACAAGGATTATATCTCCGTCCATTGTAATCCGGGTAAAAACGGCCGACGAAGCCTGGAGAGCACTCACCAAGAACTTGGTCTTCCTCTACTGGGTCTTCTCAATAAGTGCCAAGGCTTGTAACACTGAAAGGGTTCGTAATAGTCTGCTACGTGTCAGTTTCCAGCGCTATGGACGACAGTTACCAGTCTACGTACCAGTTCATCGCGGACAAGCTTCAATCAGTCAATTTCTATGAGGGCACCGGTCATCACATATGTGATAACTATTAAGGCAGGAGTAGTTGGATCCAACCGCCTTGAGTGAAGATCACGCTCACAACCGCTCTGTGAACACCGCTAGCATTAGTGAGATAAGTTTCTGGGAATGAGAACGATATCGTTTTTCAAATATTCCGGGTTTCATCGCAACGCATTTCTCAAACTACAATCAGGGTTCACGCTGCCATCAAGGTAAGCAAAAGTACGAAAACCCGATCTCCCCACTTGGAATTTATAAAGAGGATGGAAGGTTTGAAACACCAGTCCTCATGGATGTTGAACAAACAAGTTATATCACTTGAATAATTTTAGTTAACATATCTTCCTCCAGTTGCCAAATCGATTCCTGATTCTTTCATGTTGTACTGACACCGACAACAAAATGGAAAGGAAAGGTAATGAGATGAGGATCCCAGAATAATGCCACGAGTTGTGGAAAAACTCCGTGAAAAGTTTGTTGTGACTTACAACCCACCGAATGCACGAAAATGGGGGAGAGCGAAGAACATTTGAAAACTTCTCCTGCTGTTGCGTTACACGGAAGAACCCAGTGTATACGCAAATGAGAAGGTCAGTAGATTTCGAAGAAGACCCCAATCGTTGTTCAGTGACAAGTAGGGAGCCGCTCAAGCAGTTAACTTGACACGAGCATATACTGACCCCATATCTGATCAGAATCTCTGTTGCAGTCAGCAAGCTGACTTTAAATATCATAGTAATACTGCATCCGGTAGCAGTGTTGTAAACGGTGTAAGGCTCATAAATCTGTTAAAGCATCCCCTTCGGGTACTCTTTTACCGAACGGTCAGAAATAGGTAAGTCCAAGTTGAATCAAGACGCAAATAATAGGTATCACTTCCGAGTAGCTGATAAGAGAATATCTGTTTCCTCGTAACGGATTCAGGATTGAGAGTCAATATGAACCCAGAAAAACAGAGGAACACCTAAACACACGAATTCCGACGTGGTTTGAGCAGAAACTGAAGGCAAACTAAATTGTCGCTTCGTTTTCGGCATCATATTCTGTGAAAAATTCTTTCCAGTGATCCAAGTGCTGGTTCTTATTTTACGTAATTAACCAATCCGGTTCATTTGGTACCGTTTTGCACGCAAAGTAAAACAAGTTTTGTGCCTGCGAAAATCCTAGCTGCAATAATCTCTCGAATTTTTGAGCCATTTTATTCCAGCATGTGTTTCTAACAGCCGACCGGATAGGTCTGAGCTGACGTTTAACAAGTCCGTTGCTTTAGCTTCACTTTGTTCGAGAGGGGTCAAGTAGTGATTGGTAAGATGCTAGAAACTGTCTGTTCATCCAGAAACACCACGTCCGTCCATCTGAAAACACCACCTCAAACAGACTGAGTGTTGTGGGTCAGACTTATTCGATGGACGACTAGCTGAAAATTCCAGGGAGGCACTACGATTCATATATGTGATTGAGACACCTGTTCCTCACCCGAATATTACCGGAATTTATACAAAATGGTGGAGTATCAGTGCTGTTTTATCAAACCTTTAGGCTTGCTATGCAGCATCAGTTGTTCGAACTGCCCACTCCGCCGGAACTTATCAACTTCCACTCCATCTTCTCTGCCCTCACTCGAACAAAATATACGGCAACCATGTCCTCGTTCATCTCCATGTTACTGCTTACACCACAGTGGGAACTTGAGCTATTAATCACTCCTCTGTCTCTGTTGCCGTCCACCTGATTTTCACAATTGTTCGGCTTAAAGTTTCCCGCCTTCAAAAGAAAATATTTTTTGATGTGTATATAGATAACGCAAATCCGAGGACATCCAAAATGTATGTTTAATATCAACTGCGGGCACATCCTACAATCTAGATCACAACAATGACTGTCCATATGGAATGCACAACCCCATCCATCGGTTCTTCTGAACATTGCGGTTACCTGATCCTGTCTAGTTGTACGAACCCGCACTCAACGTCTCCCATAGATTTTTTAAAAGCTAATCGTGTGTTGACTAGGAATCCGACATTGCTGCATCTCCAACGTCTCTCGAATTTAACGACAAACATCGCGAGTATCACTAGCGACAGAACGCTGCGATTCACTCCTACTTTTCTTTTCTGAACCACGAGGGTTCCAATCTCTAGAAGTGATTGAAATGCAGTCATGTTCATCTTGTTAGAGCGAAGAACCGAATGTATTAATCATGACAGTTCCAATCCTTCAGCCTGGTGGGTCATTGCGTGTTCTTCATGTATCTTCAGAACCGATCAGTCTGAGGAAACTCCAACCAGTCACAACGTCGATTAACTGCTCAGAAATCAATTTTCAGTCATCGGGATTGTCAGCGCTTGTTCTCGTTCTACTATTTCTGATTCATGAACCCACCATTGCAAAAGAACAAATTATCAGTTAGTTTTTTTGTCATAGATAGAACGAAAAGTGGCTAGAACAGACAGTTCATTAGCAGGTTATAATAAACCTGAAAGCGCAAGAAAAACACATAGGAATTTGTTCGGAAAGTGAATTATGGGTGGGACCAATCAGCATGTTGGTCAGTCGGTGACCAGTAGCCTGGGCACACTATGTGAGTAACATCGACGTGCATGGAGCCGTAAAAGCGTGAACAGGGCTAATCAAAATGGGGGGGGGACAACAGCCTCAGAGTCTACATCTTCTCCCGAACTTCCATCCCATTCGACCCGGCAAATCCAGCTCCAACTACCTGCTTTTCTGCCAGAGTTGAGCGTCAATATCTTCCATGGTCAAACCCACTCTTGGGTTGGATGATATCCTCCTATTTTATTCCATATCTGTTGTCCAGTATACTTGCTTCTCTTACTTCCCCCCTCTAGTGTAGTTATGCTTAGTTGCGAAAATTCCCATTTACTCCCTGTTGCCCAGCGCGGGGTGTGAACCCTAATTTGGAAGCGAAACTGACTATTCTTTAATTCCCCCAAGGCTCCCAGTGATGTTTGATACTGTCTCTGTCTCTGTTGCCGTCCACCTGATTTTCACAATTGTTCGGCTTAAAGTTTCCCGCCTTCAAAAGAAAATATTTTTTGATGTGTATATAGATAACGCAAATCCGAGGACATCCAAAATGTATGTTTAATATCAACTGCGGGCACATCCTACAATCTAGATCACAACAATGACTGTCCATATGGAATGCACAACCCCATCCATCGGTTCTTCTGAACATTGCGGTTACCTGATCCTGTCTAGTTGTACGAACCCGCACTCAACGTCTCCCATAGATTTTTTAAAAGCTAATCGTGTGTTGACTAGGAATCCGACATTGCTGCATCTCCAACGTCTCTCGAATTTAACGACAAACATCGCGAGTATCACTAGCGACAGAACGCTGCGATTCACTCCTACTTTTCTTTTCTGAACCACGAGGGTTCCAATCTCTAGAAGTGATTGAAATGCAGTCATGTTCATCTTGTTAGAGCGAAGAACCGAATGTATTAATCATGACAGTTCCAATCCTTCAGCCTGGTGGGTCATTGCGTGTTCTTCATGTATCTTCAGAACCGATCAGTCTGAGGAAACTCCAACCAGTCACAACGTCGATTAACTGCTCAGAAATCAATTTTCAGTCATCGGGATTGTCAGCGCTTGTTCTCGTTCTACTATTTCTGATTCATGAACCCACCATTGCAAAAGAACAAATTATCAGTTAGTTTTTTTGTCATAGATAGAACGAAAAGTGGCTAGAACAGACAGTTCATTAGCAGGTTATAATAAACCTGAAAGCGCAAGAAAAACACATAGGAATTTGTTCGGAAAGTGAATTATGGGTGGGACCAATCAGCATGTTGGTCAGTCGGTGACCAGTAGCCTGGGCACACTATGTGAGTAACATCGACGTGCATGGAGCCGTAAAAGCGTGAACAGGGCTAGTCAAAATTGGGGCACAACAGCCTCAGAGTCTACATCTTCCCCCGAACTTCCATCCCATCCGACCCGGCAAATCCAGCTCCAACTACCTGCTTTTCTGCCAGAGTTGAGCGTCAATATCTTCCATGGTCAAACCCACTCTTGGGTTGGATGATATCCTCCTATTTTATTCCATATCTGTTGTCCAGTATACTTGCTTCTCTTACTTCCCCCCTCTAGTGTAGTTATGCTTAGTTGCGAAAATTCCCATTTACTCCCTGTTGCCCAGCGCGGGGTGTGAACCCTAATTTGGAAGCGAAACTGACTATTCTTTAATTCCCCCAAGGCTCCCAGTGATGTTTGATACTGTCGTGCACGGACTGCATCCTGGCGGACCGTTTGGTTTCATACGTCTTGACAGCAACTTAGTTCAGAGCCGAAAGCTCAGCGTTCCCCAACGTTCGTTGGTTTCCAACCCACCGCTTTTCTTGTGTCTTATGATGTCCTTACCTCCGTTTCTGATGCTTCTAACGCATTGCCAGACATTGCCTAAATTTCCCGCACGTTCTTCCCGTTCTTAACGTGTGCAGGCCATTATTATACTGAATTCAGCTACATCCTATTCTGCGGACCAACGCAACCCGACCTTTCTCTATTGTTCCTCCATCAATGTCCTTTCATTTACTGAAACTAATCCTTACTCAGAATTATCTGTTTGCTTACTTATTGGTATGGCTTTTTCAAGCGATATCAATTGATCCCCGCTTTTCAAATTATCGCAAAGCAATTTGTTTTTCATCCCCGTTTCTATTGTCTTGCCACCTTCATAAGGCTGAATGATGGCTTGCAGTTTGCAATTTCACTCGCCGATTTCGTTCACGAGCATGCACATCGGCCCAAAGAGCTTGCACGCAACGTGGAACTCTGCTCCATGCAAGCCTCTCTGTTTGTACTGTGATGTGGAACATTCAGTGATTCAAGAACTGTTGCTCAGTAAAACCCAACCTCTTCCGCATAAATCATAGTACCGCCCCACTGTGGAATACTGCCATCATATCATCCTACTTATCTTTCGCTCCTATTCAGTGAAGCATTGTGAGCGTCAGTTCTCCTCTCATTTTCAATGAAACTCAGTAAACCTACCATGATCATGACATATGTTTCCCATAGGTATTCAGTTGCTTGTCCCGGTAAATACTCAGCTCAGCTGACATCTTCCGTGGCATTCCTACAATCGTTCGGGCACCCGACCCAACTATATTCATCGAGCCATGCCTATCAAGTTTTAGCCCTTTTTTTCTGAACGCAGCCACTTTGTTGGCTTTTCTCAAGACTCACCTGTTTTGTACCTTCGGTTTTTCCAAGTCTTTGAAGTTTGCAAGAATTGGTTTAGCTTCTCTATGGCGTTTCTTTGTCATAAACTATTCAGGATCGAGGTGGGTTTACGTTTTTGTTTTGAACGCAGCCACTTTGTTGGCTTTTCTCAAGACTCACCTGTTTTGTACCTTCGGTTTTTCCAAGTCTTTGAAGTTTGCAAGAATTGGTTTAGCTTCTCTATGGCGTTTCTTTGTCATAAACTATTCAGGATCGAGGTGGGTTTACTGTTTTTGTTTAGCGTCTCATGTTTTTTTTATCAGTTTGACATTCGCCATTCCCACAAAGGGTCTCAGAGATCTCTCCGGAGGATCCCCGACCGTAATTGGGAACGAAGCATCTGTACCAACTGGAACTATTACACTTCGATACACGGCTTGTGAACTGAAAGTGATGTGGTTGGTTTAAGACGATGTCTGATATTGCCTTGTAGTTGTTCTAAACACCCATGATCAAATGCCCCTTGTGCCTTATTAAGATAGGCCCTCGTGTGTTGGTTTATTGCGGTCGCGTTTATATGAATAACCTGTTTTCTATACATTCAAATAACGGATTCGTTTTGGCCAAACTGTGACAGAGTGAAGCACACTGCTTTGTAGCACTCTGGTGAAAAACGTACACCGGATGACATCGTTTAGAAGGAAATCGACACAAAGAATTCGGGTCCCAGCAGTGTTATCCATTACTGTACGTTTGTCTCGAATTCAGTCTTGCTGCTTAAGTAGGTAAGTATAGCAGTAAGTTTCGTACGGTAGATTTATTTATTTAATCCACGAGACCTGATAATTGGGCTTCTTTTGGATGTGAGTGTTTCGTCGAGTTCCTTAACACAGAGGGTAGTATCACTGCCAAAACTGTGTTCCATACAAATTCCGCTTGTACTGTCTAGTTTTCGAGTGTACTTTTGCATCGTATAAAAACGGGAATCTACATATTGCACGTAGAACGTAAGTACCAAGATGTTTCCGATGCGTTTGGTTAGAAAAATCGCCCTAAACTTTTTTCTGGTGACATTAATAGGCCTGATAACTTTCAGCAATCATCGCTTCTACAAACGTCTCTGGAAGACCAGAGGCCCAAATCGATTTTAGATATGTTGACAACTCTATTGGGTTTGCGACGGACACATCAGTTCTCCTTTATTATTCTAATCACTGTGGTTCAACCCTCGCGCAGAAGAATATTCAAAAAAGATAAGATTTCGTTTGCAAGGAAAGACCAAATTCATGCGAAGGAGGAGATCCTTCGGTTCATTATGAACATGTAATCCTCTGCATCAAGCTTTGATGTGATGGACGTTGGTCACTTGAAACGATCTACATTCGTGTAGCCAGATCCAGCGGTTCGGTCCGTATAGTGCTATTCGGAGTCAGAAGTAACATAGGAATATCAAGTACCGAGATCATTTTTCTCGCAATTCTGTCCGACGAATGGAAAGGAATCCGGCTTCCATGTACATTAGAGAATGTAGATTATAAACTAGATCACCCATCACAAGCTTATTTGCACGTTTGTCCAAGTACAGGAGCGAAGATTGGACAATAAAACATGTTGAAAGCACGCATTTAGGCAAGGCAACTGATGACAATTCGGTAAGCGTATGAGCTTGGATTTTACAGTTGTCTGCAAAGAGTGACTGGTTCTTGGAGGACTTAACCATCCAAATCTAGGTATACAAAGAGCGAAGACTTTGCACTTCACTGCGGAATGTTTTGTAACGCAGCTAGTTTAAAATCTGACATGCCTGCCGGACAAATCGGTTTTCGACAGAAATAAGTGAAGTGGCGACGGGAATGAATCTGTCTGCGATGTGCACAAAGTGGAATTAAAATGCAACTCAGGCAGAGGGAGAAAGCCTATGCCCGATCGGTGGAAGAAACTGGCGCTAATGGAGTTAAACACTGTGATAAACGAAACTAGAGAATTTCAAAAGTCAGTCAGAACCACACAGAATATTCCGTTACATATGCTTTGGCTCAAATGCAATCGATGAAGAATGAGATCACAAGAAAAACGAATAAAAAACTTGAACGAAACATAACTGAAAATAGACAATAGCGGTGCGAAGTGTGCAGTGGCTTTGTGTGTGTGTGTGTGTGTGCGGAAATGCAGGCAATCGGTGGTTGTGGGGATGAAATAAACAGAGGACAGGGGATCACAGCGATTGGAATGCAACACATGTACAAGGAGCGTATGCAATCCTGTTCCATGCCGTCCTGGCTATTCACAGGCCAATTTACTGTCAAATGAGGATAAGGCAATGCCGAAAGCTTGTAGTGCACACATCGGATAGGAGTAGTCCATGGTGAATTCATCTTCAGCCACGCGTCCAAATTGCATGATTATATAGTTCACTGTTGGACGAGAATAAAATAGACGGAATGCATGAATCAACTCTTCACCATAATTCAATTTCCACACAAACAAAGATGTAATACTACTGATTTCGTCTGGTATTTGCCCATTGTTGACATTGAAAGATCGGATAAGATTATGAATTTCCGGCGCCCTCGTTTCAATTTATCAACTGTACAAAAATCCTGATCGCATTGAACTGGCAAGATGATAAAAAATAAGAAAGCCCAATTAAATCCTATCGTAGAACTACACATTTCTGTTTTCAGTCAGGAGGCAGGTTTTGAAAACGCTTCATTATACTTTGTGTTGAATAGTGTAACTCTAGTTAGTTATTAGACTTTCCACTGCACATTATTGTCAAAACAAAATACAAAATTATATATATATATATATAAGTATACGTAATCCAAATAATATTTTAGACAGCTCAAGCCTTACCACGTAGGAGTCGCGTAAAAGGCATGTTCGCATGAGCTAGCATAGGCCCCACTCCAACCGACAAATGAACGATCGAAAAATTGATTATGAAGTATGCTGCTGAGATATGATGGTCTTGCAGACCAGACACATACAGACATATTATTGGAATGTGCTCGTTGCACCGAATTTTTGGCGTAAACCCACACGGAACTTTTGAGCAGTCCATGGAAAGCTTTATTTGTGAGATTAGTCGTTGTGTGAATTAGGCAGGTAATGTTACAGGTAAATATCTCCCATTTCATTTTCAGTTATGTTATGCATTAGAAAAGTGATTTTGTGCGCAGCCCGAAACAAGTCGATCGGTTCGTTCACTAGACAGCTGTATTTTGGAGCACATCTTCAGGTCTATCAACTTTGAATTTGCTGTTAATGTAGAACTTCATTTTTTCTAGTTCCAGAGTGATCGGTTGCTTGAGTTTCTGTAGCGAACGAATGATTCAAGTCGGATTACTACGATCAGGTAAAGTTGTGCAACGAGTGCATAGCATACCTCATCAACTTTACCCCCGACCGGGATGCCAACACCTGGTACTATGGTGGTCCAACGCAGCCGGCCAAAAGGACTGGAAATGTGGTGTTCACTGAAAGTTCCATATGCGTAATCAGCTACACACCACTGGATGGCAGATCACTCGGCGGAGTGCACAGCTCTGAAACCAGCTGGGTCACCAAGCTGAGCGCGCAAGTCTTAGACCTAAGAGACCTTGCTAGAGGCTGAGCCAAACGACATCACGAGGTTGGGTAAATCGAGCAGCTCCGCAAGGGGCACAACAACCAATGTTGCGTACGTGTTGACTAGATAGATGTTACGGCAACAGCACGGCAGCAGCCCAACGTGTTTCTGCTACTTCTCTTGCAGGCTTCTGTCTAGGCGTGTCGTTTGCATCCCGAAAAAGTGGCCAAATGTACGCATGTGGATGGCCATTTTGAAGTTGATTCTACTTAGTCGCCATAGGAAACCTCACATGTTTTTTCCTGTATGTCAACTAAACACCGGTTTCTGATGTACTTAGGAGTCTACAGTTAGGAGGTCAACGAGTTTCGGACTGTTACCAGTGGAAATCAAGAGCATGGTTGAAGCTCGGAAGTAAGAATAACATTGGAATCCTTGTGTCAACCAGTATTAGCATACAACGAACTGGGGTTGGTCACCGAAGGACTGGAGATTACGAGAAGTTGGGGGATTTGCCAGCTAACATAAGCACACCAGCACCGCAACCTTACGTAAAGGGAGTGTTCACGGGAGGCCCTGGCTATGCGCATTCCTTTCATTCGGTGGAATCCCATAGCTAACTCACATACAGTTATGAGTTACGAATCCGTCTAACTAGCATGCCACTGGTTAAGCCAACAGACTGAGAGGAGGACCATCATCCACCCAAACTCTGAGTGATTCACAACGTGGATTTAACAATCAATCATGTTTAGGTGTCAGATTGACGCCGGTTCTCAAGGCTGCGATCATAGAGAATCGAAATCTCTAATCAATTGGAAAACGTTTTGTTGTGTTGCGCGGTGACCGTCTATGGGTCAAGCCTGCGCTGAGCCTGCCAGACTACGCGATAGGGAGAAGACAGAGAACCAGGGACACGGCTGTATTGCCAGGACAAAACATACAGAGCGTCCGTGTAAATACATAGGACGACTAATCGGCCAAATATGGTCGTTCACTTGTTCGTTCGGTACAGCCAATGGTGGTGTTCCGGTCGCGAACATTCTCAGGCCCACTACGCTGGCCGTGTGTTGCTAAGCCGTGTTTGGTGGGAGCCGCCGACTCACCTACTTTCCGGACGTGTCGAACCGATGGTGACCTTGGGGGTGCGTCACTCTCTGCACATGTGCTTTTTCTTCTGTCTGGGCGCGCCCTGACACGTTTGGAGTCGACTGAGAGGGGATTTGTCTAAGATTTATGGTTGGGCAACGTTTGGCTCTTAATACAAACGCTTCGTCAGGTCATGATAAGGTTACTGGGTTAGCCTAGTTTCACGGTAGATGAAGAACCAGCCCGGAAGAACTTTTTCGACTAACACACCAAACCAACGTTCATCATCATCATCATCATCGACAGCATGACATCAGTGTTCAACACCGATGCTTCACTGCCGTTGAATGTCGATCACAAGGAACTGTCGGTTGGAACGGGTGCTTAAATCGAAGAGTGGTATCGAATTATTTTGATCGGGCCTGAATCCATGATTATTCGGTCTTGGGCACTTCAACCGATGTTTCTCTTTGGGCGCCAATTTCAAGTTTTGTTAGTAGGCATAGGTTGTTAAATGC
This sequence comes from Opisthorchis viverrini, assembly GCF_000715545.1. Classification (NCBI taxonomy): domain Eukaryota; kingdom Metazoa; phylum Platyhelminthes; class Trematoda; order Opisthorchiida; family Opisthorchiidae; genus Opisthorchis; species Opisthorchis viverrini. The sequence goes on from NW_008751727.1 coordinate 1,335,933, forward strand.
CAAAACATGATGAGATTACATGGATTTTTGGTCGGCTTGGGCTATGTACTTCGGATCTAAGCTAATTCTGTTGCTAAATTCTATTTGCTAATAACTGTACGGCGCCACGTGTCAGTTTGAATGACCCAGAACCAATGTCTACAAGCTCACCAGTTCCATTCCCTCTAATATGTTCCTATTTTATTTTGTTTTATTTTATTTTATTCTATTGTATTCTATTCTATTCCGTTCACACTGGCATGTTTGGCGATTTTCACATTTTCGACCATGAGTAGTTATGCTTTGAATCGTAGTCACCGCCTGAAAAGCCATTTGTAAGACATGGCTAAGAGTTGTTGGGTCTACGAATAGCTGTTAACATTATTCGGCGTTTCTTGGAGGAATGCTTATTCTGGTCTTGTGCTCACTGATGCTGGTGTAAAGTTCTCTAGCCGTCTGTCCCTGGCTCTAGCCACCGGGAAGCAATCCTTTGAATGCATCACTGAATAGCACATTCCTTTCCTCCTCGATACCCACTGCCTCGAAGGTTTTTTGCTTCGAATTCTGTATATGCAGTCCTTATTCAAATAAGCACTGATGAGGCAATACTAGTAAATACTGCCAATGGGTAGTTCAAAACTGCACCAGTATCAACTGGTTTCTGATATGCGATGGTTTTTAGACTCACTTCAGTCATGCGTCACATAAGAATGATAGTATGCATTAAGTCGACTTCTGTGAGTTTCATCAAGAAGTCTGCTTTGTAAATCCGCGATCGCTGACCTGTGATTGGATTGTACTTTCGAGGTACCATCAAAATCATTCACCCTATCCAGAATAGTCTATTGCGGAATTTCTGCAGCCTGCGCGTACAACCAACGTAACAAGCGTCATCGAATGGCATGGTTTTTATTGCTTTGTGCTTCACTGTAGCAACGTAGTGTAGTAACGAAACTCCAATTGTACATGGTTTCTTGCGTTACAGTGGCTGGTAGCTTCTCAGTCGACTACTAAATTGAGCACCTTGGGTCCATCCGTTTGATAGCTGATGGGGAGTATGTTATTTGCGCTTTACTTGTGGTCACCGATGATAACAAACCATTATGAATCGTTTGACAAGAGAGAACTGATTGGTGTATCTGAACATAACCACGTGTTTAATAGTACTGATCATGCTGGTTGGTCTGACAAGGTTACATGCCTACAAATTACACAGGACTACGTCAGAACTTACGGCTAAATGCAGAAGGCATAACGTTTAGGATATATGAACGGATTACATTGATAAAGCTGAATCAATCAACGTACGAAGTCAACCAGAAATCATTCTACAATGTTTCGCAAATCCGGTTCAACCAAATTCAGGATGCTGAAGGGATTACACCGTACAGTGGTTACGCACAATGACCCAGCAAATCGCCAGATCATCTGCAACAAGCGCTATCCGACACTAGTTCTTTTGGAGGAGCAAGTGGGACTCTATAGTACTTGTTCACACCTACATAGCAAACTAGCCTTTGAAACGTCATTTCCGAAGTACTCCCGTGACACATGCGAACAGCAACCTGTCCTCTAAAAAGTTCCCGCTTTCCTCGGCCATGTAAAATTCCTGATATGAATCGCTTCACTCTGGTTGGATTTTTCGAATCAAACCGAAAAAAATAATAGCCAGACCAAAATGTCCTACACAGTTCATTTGGCAGGCCATCAAGTTGTGGCCAAAAATCAAGCAATCCGGAAGTAGAGTGTATTGCCAGCAATTCACCCATAGAATAAAGTGTTGTATAGAGAAACCAAAATAGCTCTCACTATCAGCAGTAACAAACAACCATTTCCGATCGACGAGGTCTAATTACGACGGTATTAGATTCATGCAGATGAACCAGATGTATGAATTTGAGATGAAATTCCCCGAGTGTGCCCCTAAGGCCGACGAATTACAGGACATGCATTTTGAAGGTGTGGTGTGAAGGATGAGGTCAGAAGTAAAGCTGGACAGGATAGAAAGTGTCAACACTTTAAACAAATCGACGCACACGGACAGGTCCAACCTTATTCCACCTTATTTCCAAACAAGTGAAACCTCCACCGAACAAAACAAATATGAAAGTGTCAATTCCTGACAGACAAAACGTAAAAAATCCTGCAAAGATTAGAAGACCACTTAAAAAACAACCGGTCAACTTTTGTCAACACGATAAATGAATGAACTAAATAGGGTTAAAAGAGGCGCAATCCAAATTGCTAAATTTATCAAAATGTAGTGCTGGTGGACTTCTAGTAGACATAAAAGCGCCTCATCAGTGAAGGACTAAAAGTAACATTCAAACACGAAGGCCGCTCATACGCGCAATGAGCTCAGAGCACAGTAGACATCTGTTTGGATTTCCCGGGCTTGGGGGGAGTGGCCAAACAACGAACTTATCGGGTGCTGTCTGAGATCGTGACATGCCACCGAACTAATAATATTCAATGTTAAAAGATTCGCATTTTGGTTTCTTTACCGCTCGCAACATGCATCTCTGATTGGAGGATTTGTGAGAGTGACCTTTTAGTTATCCCGCATTTAATTTACTGGATAACTGTACAAACCACTACGACGAAGCGGCAAGCGTTCCGGAATTGACCACTTCGCCTATATCGTCACAATACAGTTGGGCACCCTATAACGGGATCTTCAAACTCGCTACAAAAGGTATCTCACCACTATACCTCTCATTATGGTGCCATACACTCAGTGTACGCCATTCATAACCCAAAATAAGGTTCCTCTGTGTTAAGAAATGGCATCGCAACTGC